>NC_045427.1:211601171-211924296 GCF_902635505.1 Sarcophilus harrisii | reverse complement strand
AAAAGTCTGAGAGGGAGTTCCACAGGAATTGAAAGACAGAGTAATCATACACTCAGAAACTACTCATTCTGAAAGCATTTATTAAACATTGATTATGTGTCAAAGCAAATGTACTAAATGCTGGGGATAGCAAAGACAAAAACAGGCTCTGCTCTCAGGGAGCTTGTGGTTTAATTAGGAGAAATGGAAGGGAATAAAATAAACATTCATGTAGCACCTACTATGAACCAAGGACTGTGCTAAGTGATTTTAAATATCTCATTTGATCTTCAAAACAACCACCTGGGAAGTAGGTGCTATTATGAGGAAACCTAGGCAGACGTTAAAGTGGCTTGCCTGAGAATATGCCGTATCTGAGGACTGATGTGGACTTGGGGTTCCTCACTCCAGGCCTGTGGCCATATCTACTGAGCCAGTCGTCGTCTGCAATGGGGATGACAGTATGTGAGTGGCTGTGTACCAGCAAGACAGAAGCAAGATAATCTGGAGATAATCAACAGAGGGAAACCCCCAGCATTAAGGGGGATAGGAAAAGACTTGTGTCTGGGGGTGGGGGGCTTAGATGAGCTGGAGGAGGAAGCAGAGACGAGGAAAAAAAGAGTTCCAGGCAGGAGAGACAGCAGTGTTTGGAGTTGGGAGATAGAGCATCTTGTACCAAGCACATCAGGGAGGTCAGTGTCATTGTGTCACGGAGCCCATGAGGGTGAAGGGGGACTTTAAAAGCCAAATAGTATTTTATATTTGATTGAATAGGGGATGTGACATGGATCAATTTGACAAAGGGCAGCTGGAGGGGGGTGGGGGAGGGAGAGATAATGGATAGAACAGCAGCTCTGGAGTCAAGAAGACCTGAGTTCATATTCAGTCTCAAACACTTCTAGCTGTGTGACCATGGACAAATCATTTAACCTGTTTGCCTCCAAAAAAAAAAAAAAAATCAATTTGACATAGAAGATGGGCAGGATGGACTTGAATGAGGATAGAATTGAGGTGTGAGGTGATAAATATCTATACCAGGCAATATTAGAGAAAATACAGGGGTTGAGAGCTGAGAAGCCAAAAATAACACCTAGGCTGACTGGGAGGACTTCAGTCCCTGTGGCCATGTTAGGGAAGTTTAGAAGAGAAGAGGGCTTGGAAAAAAAAGGTACTAAGTTCAGTTTTATATATGTTGTATTTAAGATATCTGTGGAGACATCCCGTTTGAAATCACCATTGTACAGTTGGAGCTGTGAAACTGTTTGGAGGGAGCTTAGAGTCTGATCAATCTGAGAATATTTACTTAAAGATGATAATTGAATCTAAGGGAACTGATTAGATCACCAAGCAAAACAATATAAAGAGAGGATCATCTAAGACAGCCTTGGGAGGTCATATGCTATCAGTGCATGTCACCAACGTAAAGATCCAGCAAAAGAAATTGAAGGTCGAACACGAGAAGAATGTGGATTCTCTTTTTTTCAGAAATGTTAGTTAACATCCCTGAAGCATTGTAAAATTGTGCAGTGTGGGAGGCAGGGGGAAACTAGTTGGATTTGGAGTTAAGGGAACCTAGATTCAGATCTTGACCATACCACTCAATAGCTATGTATCCTCAGGCAAGTCCCAGCCTCCAAGTCTCAGTTTCCTTATCTGTAAAATGGGGTTGGTCTAGATTACCTTTGAAGATCTTTTCCAGTTCCAAATCTATGATCTTATCCTTAATCTATTAGAGAGTGGGTATTTTTCTCCTTTTAAGTTTGTATCAATAGAGTCTAAATGTCAGATTGTTTGCTTTACAAATAATTGCCACAATTTTCACTGAAGTCCTTCCTCTTCCTCTTATACTTTATTGTGGTACAGAGATGACCTAATTCCCTGAAGGATATGCCAGTGAAATCCATACTTTGACAGGAAATATCAACCAGAAAAAGCTTCAAATGGTCCTAACACCAGACTGGATGTCTGCCACCTGATGATCAAACTCGATAATTTTGGAGTCCCTCCACATCATGTTGGCTATACAGTAATTTTTCCACTCTAGCCATTATCCAGAATGAGCTACCAAGTCAGGGGCTATCATCTTGGGATAGACGGAATGTCTTCATCAACAAAATCCTGATTAATGTGCTTTTTCTTGGGAAAAATCTTTTCATTTTTATATTCTCAAGTAATCTGTTTTGATTTCAAAAGTTGCTTCTATTTGTTTGATAATTAAGACATTCTCCTCTACTTGAGATAAACATGTTATTCTTTCACATTTTTCCAGTGATTTCTCTTATGTTTAGATTGCTGATTCAATTGAAATGTATATAGTGGGGCTTTAAAATTTTGTTGTCATTCAACTTTTCCAATCCTTTTTATTAGTGATTCACTTCATTGTTTTGTGATCTTAGGCTTATCAAGCTTCAATCTTTTATATGCTTTTGCTCCATTATCTATTTGTTTTTTTTTTAATCCAGTACTATATAATTAGAAATAATTACCACTTCCTCTCAAACATCAAATTAAATTCATAGTACATGGCATTTTGATTGGAATTATAGTAAAGAGATATAAAATAATTTAAGAAGCATTGATACTTCTACTGTGTTGGCTCATCCTTTTATATGCTAAGGACAGTTATTCATTTTAGTCGAATTATTTAAAAATTATCTTTAAATGTAGGTGTTAAATATTTGTTGGTAGATAACTGGTAAATAATTGTGAACAAATGTTGGACATATTTGTCGTTCAATTTTTCCTGTTTTCTATAGTTAATAATCTAAGAACACAGAATATGTTTGTTATATAATACTAGTTTGCATTAGTTCTCTCTCCTTTTCTTGTTTAATCTCTTGAAAGTAGATTTTTTGAAATGTTTTCATTGCCAATGTTTATTCTTTAAATTTTTCTCCATTCTTTATTGTTAACATTTCTAAAACTGTGTTGTATAGAATAAATGAAAATGGATGAACCTGGTTTCATCCTATTTTTATGGGGAATGACTTTAATATTAAGTTATTGTCACGTTATGCTGATAGTGTTTGGTTTCAAATAGATATTTGAAGAAATATTGAAGAAAAGCTCTTGTACTTTTTAATGTTTTTTAAATATTTGTAAACAGATGCAGTATTTTATTCAAACAGCTCTGTTTTATGGAATCTTTAGCAATTGGTAAGATTGTTGATTTTAAAAGATTTTTGTTGTTGGTGTGACATAATTTTGATTTCCCAATATTGAACCATCCATCTTTTGTATTTCTGACAATATTCCTATTTGATTGTAGTGATTTTTGGGGGTTGGGGGTGGGAATGTTGATATATTTATTTTGCAGCCATTTAATACTTCCAAATCAGTATTCATGGCATTGGCTTATAATTTGTTTTTCCTCTTTTCCTTTGGAAAATTGTGTATCAAAACTATAATCACTCCTTGAGAAAAATTTCCATAAAAACTTTGTCTTAAATAATTTGCTTAAGTTTTGTTGGAATCCAGTGCCTTTTTACAGGAAAACTCATAAACTGTCTGCCTCATTTCTCTTTCTGAAACTAGTTTGTTTAGCTCACCTATGTTTTCTTTTCCCCCCGAGTTGGGGTTATATATATATATATATATATGTAGATATTTATATAATTTTCAAATTTATTAGCATAATTTTGTGCATAGCAATCCCTGGTACTTTATTTTGTGTTTACTGTGATTTTTTCCCCCAGTTTTAGTTGGTAAAGTTGATTTTTTTAAACTGATTTTTTAATTATCAGATGTTTTGGTCTTTAAAAAAAAACATACACCAATTCTCGGTTATTTGGTCAGTTGGTTTTGTCTTCTATTAATTTTTCCTCTGACCCCTTTTCTTTAAGTGTAGATTTAATTCATTATTTCTTTTCGCCCTTTGTTAAATAATATTACAAAATACCCTGAGTATAGCACATGTTGTAATACACAGTATTTATATTGTTATTATTTTTTAAGTAATCTGTTATTTTTATAACTTCTTTTTTAACCCAGGCAATGTTTAATAAATTATTTCTTTTAATCTCCAAAAAAACTTCTTACTTTTTCATCACATTTGTTGTTTATTGTTTTTAGCTTTATTGAATTACTGTACATTAAAAGTTTCACTTTTCTAAGACTATCTGAAACTTCTCTATAATCAGTGACATGATTAATTTTTATGAATGTTCCATGCTACTAAGGAGGAAAAAAAAGAATGTTTTTTCATTAAAAATTTTTCCCTATAGATTTATTAAATTCAGTTTCTTAGTGTTCAAGTCTGTTGTGTCTTTCTTCATTATCTTTTTTTTTTTCTCATAGTAGGATATTGAAATCTTTTATTAATTTCCTTTTTTTAAAAAATTGCTTTTCCCTACAAATTTAATTGTTTATTTTTGGGTGCACAGTTAAAATAAACACGCTATTTTCACTGATACGTTTTGATGTGACAAAATTTTCTTGTCTTTCCCCATTAATGGATTCTGGTTTAAATTTGACTTGGTTAATCATTGTCACTATAATTAAATATTTTCTCAAATTTAGCTGTTTATTAGATTTAAATTGACTCTTTCAATCTACAATAAATGTATGTGTATATGTATGCGCGCGTGTGTCTGCGTACACACACATCTATTTTCCATCAGCTCACTCTTCACTTCTTTGCCACCATGCAATTCCCTACTGTCCCAATACCATCCAAGGTAATATTCACTTTCAGACCTTCAGAAATGATGGTATTTCATGAATAGCAGTCATGCTTATAATCCTAGAGGAGCCTCAGCTTTTGAAAGGCAAGCTTTTGTGTTGGGAGAGCAATTGAGATCCTAAAACACAGTTTGCCAAAATAAATTCAACCTGTGTGCCTGCTGCCATTTCTGGACCCAACTCATCCTTTGTTGGCAGTATCTGTCTAAAGCATATGCACTCAGGGGACCAGCCTAATGAACTTTTTATTCAGCTACATAGCATAGCTAGTCAATAAATATTTACTAAGTGCCTAATATATGCCAATCGTGGAGAAGGAAATGGCAAACCACTGCAGTATCTTTGCCAAGAAAACTCCAAATGGAGTTATGAAGAATTGAGTGTGATGAAAAGACTCAACAACAAATAACAGAAATGTGCCAGGCACTGTGCTAAGCACTTAGAATACAACTCGAAAAATGAAAAACAGGTCCTGCCTTCAAGCAGTTTACAATCTAAGGGGGGAAGGTGACTCACAAAAGAAAAGTGGTGGGGTGAGGGACACGATGCTCTGGAAAGTCCGAACCAACCTGAACTGCTGGTGGAAAATGGAAGATTTACCTGAAGAGCACTGAGAGTCTGGGGACCTCTAGGAAAGGAAGACTTGGGTGGAATTTACTCCTCCCCTCTCCAACCTTCTAATCTATGGGGAAAGGCAGCAAAGAAAGGCAAGGAGAGTCCCTGCCTTGGACAAATCTGAACTATTGACATTCTTCATGACATAAAATTAATAAAATAGCAAACATTCATGTAGCACTTTAATAGTTTTGCAAAGCACTTTATATAGAATATGTCTTGTGATCAATCACAACAACTCTGTGAGGAGGTGTTATCCCCATTTTGTAGATGAGGGAACTGAGATTAGGAGAAGTTAAATGACTTGTCCAGATCACAGGAAATGTCTGGGGCAGGATTCTAGCTCAATCTTAATTAGGTTTCCTTTGATACTAAGAACAAGAGGGTTATTGAACAACATTTTCTACATCTTTTAAGGATTCTTTTATGAATTTGACAAAGGCATGGTATGTACTTTGAGCAGGGTTTTTAAAGTGAGTAATATGGTGCTCTACTCAAGTGGGTGATGCGATGGATAGGGTGTCGAGCCAGAAGTTAGGAAGGCTGAGTTCAGATTTAACCTCAGACTCTGGCTGTGTGACCTTGGACCATCACTTGCCCCGTTTACTTGCCTCAGTTTCCTCATCTGGAAAATGAACAGGAGAAGGAACTGGCAAACCATTCCAGTATTCTTGTCAAGAAAGCCCAAATGAGATGACAAAGAGTCAGCCATGACTGAACAACAGCCGTCATAGCAGTGAAATCTTACTTTCCATCTTTCAGTAAGTTGTATGACTTTAAAGACGTAGCCTACTATGGAATTCCACCTGTTAGAGTCTGCCCATTCCCTTCTCGAACCTTCATCCAAGACACCTGCGTGTGAAGATGTCATAGAGGTGGAAAGTAGGCATCTCAGTCAGTAGTTAATAGATTCTTCTCATTTACCTTTGGGAGGGGGTGTTAATGATAAGGTCTGAGTTCTCCTAATCCTGTCTCTAATATTTGCTATTCTTCCCTCTTAGATATCTTGAGAATAAATAATCTTTCAGTGGCCCTAAAAATCATCCCTGCTTTGTCCCATGATCTCATCCAGCCGGCCACCTGTAACCCACAACAAATGAGAAATTGCATGCAAGAAATTACATAAGTGACGCCATCAAACAAATAGGATCTTTACAATTGGATTGGTAATGTAGAGAGAGCGAGGGATCGCTGATGGACAACTTAGATGCTCCCTTAGTATCCATGTAATATTAACAGAGGTAGAAGACCTATTTGTATATTGGGTGTCTCTTCCCCATCTCCACAAGACATTAGGAGAGGACATGAATATAAAGGAGAAGCAAGCAAAAGCAAGTTGCCTTCTGCATCATTGGAAAGCATATTCACACTGATGGCGTCACAGATGCATTGAAATATGGGAAAAAAACATGTTTTATGCAGAAAAAAATTGAATGAAAATGAATGAATGCAATTGGACAGGTGATAGACTTTACCCACAGAGCTTGTCCTTGTCTGGAGCAGAGAGTATAAATGTGCAATAAGTTGGGCCCAGAATTAAATAGGTCAGTAAAATGCCTTTAACAACACTACATTTTTCCTAGAAACAAAAGCCTATTTTGTTGGACTGCCCATATTCTATGAATGTTTTTATGCTTTCCAGATAGACGCTGAATACAACTATCTAAGAAGAATTCAAGATGAATATTTGCCAGAGGACAGTTGAAAGATGTAGGTGAGGATGAGTGGCCATGGTATATAGCACAGCAAAATTTCAGAGAACTGGAGTAGAGGTTGTCATCAGGAAAACATGGGATATGAAATATTGAGCTTGTCAAGGGATAAACAGGTGGACAGCCTGAGTTCTGCTGTGGTGTCCCCTCTGTTAGGAAAAAGTGAGGAAGACCTCCACACAAACTAACTGGAGGATATGGACCTGAATTGCAAAGCATGGGTTGCTATTTGAATTGTTGAGGGAACATCCTAGTGGATGAGTCATGGATCTATCCGAATGACTGAACATCTCAGGGCCTTTACCTCTACCTCCTCAACTACACCTTTGTGAAACATTTTGTGGGTTAAGGCAAACTACAATCTCCGTAAGTTATAGGAACTACCTCACTGGGGATCCAACTGGAATTGGCCAGTTGGGCAACACAGCTTTTTTATTTCCCCTTCTTGTCCTTTTCCCTTCCTTTTGCCACTTCCCCTTTCCTTTCCTCTTCCCCTGCTGTTTCCCTTCCCCTTGTTTTTCCCCTTCCCCTTGCCTGTTCCCCTTGTCCCTTCTCCTTCTCCTTCCCTTTCCCCTTACCCTTCTCCTTCTTCTTTCTCTTTCTCCTTCTCCTTCCTTTTCCCCTTCTCTTTCTCTTTCCCTTTTTCCTTTCTCTTCCCCCCTTCCCCTTCTCCTCCCTCTTTCTCTTCTCTTTCCCTTTTTCCTTTCTCTTCCCCTTCTTCTTCCTCTTTTCTCCTTCTCTTTGTCCTTCTCCTTCTCCTTTCTCTTGCCCCTTCCCCTTCCCCTTGCCTCTTCCCCCTGTACTTTCCCTTCCCCTTTTCCTCCTTTCTCTTTCTCCTCTTTCTCCTTCCCCTTGTACTTTTACCTTTCCCTTTCCCTTCCCCTTTTCCTCCTTTCCCTTTCTCCGTCTCCTTTCTTTCTCTCCTTCCCTTTCCCTTTTCTCCTTCTCCTTCCCTTTCTCCTTCCCTTTCCTTTTCCCCTTCCCCTTCCCTTTGCCCCCTTCTCTTTCTTCCTTCTCTTTTTCCTTTCCCTTTCCCTCCCCCTTTCCCATCTACTTCCCTCTCTTCTTCCCCTTTTCTTTTTTCTTTCCCCTTCCCCTTCTTTTTCCTTTTCCTTTCCTTTTCCATTGTATGAGTAGTGTTATTATTGTAGTGGTCATTGATATCTTAAAATTTTATTCAATATTTTCATTTTAGTGAGTTTCACCATTTTTCTCCCTCTGGAGTTTTCTTACATAAAGTTCTTCCTTTAATTAAATTTGTTAGTATGTTACTAGTTTCAATTCTTTAATTACTTAGATGCATGTCTTTTGAGGGTATCACTTGAAATTTCTTTTGTTACTTCTGGTGCTACTTGTAATAATATTTTGGTATGCATTTACTCCTCCTGGTGCCTTTTTTTATAACTCCAATAGAATGTAAAAGCCTTGAGGTTAAGAACTGTTTCCTTATTTATTTTTATATCCTGTACAAAGTGTCTATAATACAATCTGTGATAAATAAATGTTTTTAGATGGATTGACTACTCCTTGACAATATTTTTACAATTGTGTTGGTGCTCTCCAGTTTGCTTATTATATTTTTGATGAATTTTAATTTTCTTAGAATTTTAAATAATTGCTTCTTATTGTTTTTGTCATTGTTTTTGAATGTGATCAGGATATCTCTTGAAACATTATCTTAGCAAAGTGAAAAAATTTTGAGGACTTCTACTTCTGTAATGCCATAGCTTCTGGTTCAAACAGAATAATCATTGAACATTTATTGATCATCTGAGAAGCAGCATGAGGCACTGCATAGAATGCTCTAAAATCAGGAAGACCTCTGACCCATATTGGCTGTATGACTCTGGATAAGTCACTTGATTTCTAAGTGTTCAGTACACCCCCCTTGCCTAGGCCCCTCTAATTCAATTGCACAGCTGGTGTCCATCTGCATTGGCATTAGGGAGTGTCTTTTCCAGGAGTTCCTGATACCAATGAAATCACAGTCCAATACCCCCACAAATATCCGTTTATCATGTGCCAGGCCCCAGACAAAGGTTCCCATTTCTGTGACACTTTCCAGTTTATAAAGCAATTTGCCCAAGTGCAAATCGTGCAAGTGCAAGGGTATGGTCACACACATATGATTATGAGATGGTAGACTGGAAGGGACCACAGGGATGATCCTGTTTTGTTGTATAGAAAAGAGAGCTGAATTCCAGAGCGAAGAGTCACAGGTGTAGAAAGATCAGAACCCCTAATATATCCTACAGCAACAATTCCAACCTGCTATTGCCAACTTCGAATAAATGCAGCCATTACTATAACATTTATCCCTTTCCATTTGAGTCAAATGGTAAAAGATTTGTTCACCTGTCTGCATAGAGAGACCAGGTAATTGATGGAGTGGCCTGAAGAAGTCAGAGAGGAGTGCAGTTAGGAAAGCAATCATAGCCCAGTGATCATAGGTAAAGGATCTAGAATCACTATTAAGCACCTGCTGGGTGCCAGGCGTTGAGGGTACAAAATAATGTCCTCAAGGAGTGCACATGCACACACACAAAATATATATACAAAGCACCTAATTTCAGGGGAGAGTGGAGGAGGAGGACCAGGAAATACCTCATGATGGGCTGTGGTGTCTGAGGTGGAGATGAGGGGGAGCATCCAGGTAATGTTGGCAGTGCTTGGGCATGGGAGGAGGGGGTATGGAACAATACAGGACCCTGTGGGAGAACAGCAGGAAGGCCAGTTTGGATAAGGGCATCCACTCCAATATCATCATGTTGCACATAGGTCATCGAGGCTCAGGAAAAGTTGAGCAACTAGTCCCATGTTCTGGTGTCTAGGAAGAACTAAGGCTGGGTTCTGAACCTGCTAGAGCCTCTGACTAAGATTCCATCTGTCTTTCCATCCAGAGAAGACGACGCAGGATAATTGTGTTTTGCTGACATCTGAAAGATTGGAGGGTTTCATAGAGACTCAATCAATTTCCCAAAGAACCTAGAGCAGCAATTGATACTGTAGAAGCAGAAGAAGAAGAAGGAAGAGGGAAGGAGAGATAAAGAGGGAAAAAATAACCTTCCATCCTTCCACCAAATCTACATCTCAGGATGTAAGAGATGAAGACAGGACTTGTGCCAAAGAGCCCTTGTCTTTGTGTCTGTGACTCTGAGGATCCACAGAGGTATGGAAATCTCAGGTTCAAATTCTGCCTCTGATACTTGCTACCTTTGTGACCATTGGGCAAATCACCTTTATTAAATCTGTTAAATGAGGGTATTGGACTAGCCAGTCTCTGAGATCTTTCTGCTCAAACTCTGTGATCCTGAGGCCTTAAGCTCCCCATTTCATTCATCCATCATGGAAGAGGAGTTCCTTGGGCTCTCTCATTGCAGCCCCATAACAGATCTAAGACCTAGTAGTTTATGATTGCACTATGGTGCCTGACTCCCCAGTCTCTGAGACACATTTGGAAGGTCAGAGGATTGGAGATCTAGAACTAGAAGGAATCTCAGAGGTCCTGGCCTCCAATCCCCCTCTCCTTTATTTTACAGATGAAGAAAGAACCGAGGCCCAGAGAAATCAAATGACTTTCTCAGAATTTGAAGGTAGATCTTCCTGACTGCACAAGTCTGGTTCTGTATCCACTATCCCACACTGCAGGTGTAGTCGTTTTTTTTAAAAGGTCCAAAAGTAACTTGTGAAGAACAGGATCTGATTTTTTTCCCCTTTCTCCTGTGTGAGTTGATATGTGGTTTGATATGTGTCTCAAGAGCAAAAATCTTTCTCTTTGAGACAAATTTGCCTCCTTCCCTGAATCAAAGGTGTCTGTACTTTTCCTAGATGTCCCTCCCTTTTGGAGACTTTTTATTAAAAAAAATTTTTTTAGTGACCCTGGGCAAATCACTTAACCCCAATTGCCTCAGCAAAAAAAAAAAAAAAAAAAAAAAAAAAAAAAAAAAAAAAAAAAAAAAAAAAAAATTAATTGCTATCTTTTGTTTTTGTATCACCGTCATTTCTCAATATATTCCTTATTTTTTACTTATCAAGCCATTTTTTGTGGTTAAAAAGACAAAGAAGAAGAAAAAAAGGAAAGCAACTTAGCAAAATTAGCCTGTGCTTTTACTGAGTCTGACTGTGTATGCAGCATTTGGATATTTTTTGAGGAACACTTGTGATAATGTACATAGTCCAGCCCAATTGCCTCATTGAAAAATGGGACAAATTAAGAGAGTGGAAGAGTCCCTCTGAACTTCAAGATTCAGTGGATCAAGAAGAAGGCATTCCTATAACCTCTAAAAGAAACCCTTTGCATATAAATTTGGAAGTATGGGACTTGGGTGGAAGGAAAACAGATTTCCAAATGCTCTGGAAATGTGGAAATTAGTTAAGGCACTAACAGCTCAGAATTCGTCCTCTGAAAGAGGATTCTGAACATCATCTCCTGAAGAAGAGCTAAATTTCAGGCAGTGTATTATATATAATAGTAACTAACTATAATACTTTGAAGTTTGCAAAGCATACTCCATATTAATTGGTGTGTGAATTACTTGAAATAAAATGAAATAAATAATAAAGTTAGCTGGAAAAACTTCCATGAGCTGATAGTAAGTGAAATGTGCCGTATACAAAATAACAGCATTATTTTAAAGATGATCAGATATGAATGGCATAACTATTCTTAGCAATACAATCATCCAAGACAACTTGGAAGGACTTTTGATGAAAAAGAGAACTAATGGTATCTTGAGGGTTGGGTTTTGCTTTGGGGTTTGGAGGCTTTTTGGTCGTATTTTCTTTCACAACATGACTATTATAGAAATATTTTTCATGACTACACACACATAATATATTGAATTACTTGCAATCTCAATGAGGGGTGAAGATGAAGGAAGAGAGAATCTGCTTTCAAAGTTTTAAAATAAACATTAAAATTTTTTTACCTGTTACTGGGGAAAAATAAAATATTAAATACGTTTTTTTTAAGAAGAAAGAAATAATAAAGTTTATTGATTTGCATAATAAATCTTATAGTTTTTTATAGCTTAAAAACTTTTAATAATGCATTCTCTTACTGCAATCACTTTGTTTTACATATTTTGATACTGAGATCATGAGATTTTGACACCTTCTTTAATTCCTCATCATGAAATAATATTTCTAATAATTGAATATCCAGTGGACCTTTGACAGACGTTTAATTTTCCAAGCTTAGACCTTGATTTTCAATGAGGTTAAAATCAGGCAAACTCCCAGATAGTTAAAGAATATCTCTCTCTCTTGTTTTGATAGATTTCTTAGCTTTTTATAATATGTGGCAGTTTTGAATAATTGTGTAGCAATATTCTAACAGCATTGGGGAATTTCTATAATTTTGGAGAAAATCTGCTTCTCAGTCAGTTTATATAGTCATCAGAATCTCCCAATAGTGATTAGACTTCCAGGCTCCCTGGAAGTTAAAAAGAAAATGAACCTTCAAAATCATCTTTACAGATAGATATTTTTACAGTCTGATGAAGATGTCAAGCTTATGAAGATGCCAAGTAATTCTTTAGGCAATGCTTAAAGGCAATTCCTTTAGTGAAAAAAAAATTAGTTTCATTGGTTAAAATGACTTTCCCCCATTATTTAGTACTCCTACCTTTGTATTGTCTTACAAATGATAAACTTTTTTCTTAATAAAAATCACTGTTACCTGTTTATTTTTTTCTTCTTGCTCTTGCTTTTAAGAAACCTGTCCTTGAATTTATGGCCAAAGAAGAAATAGAGTACATTATGGAATGCAAAATGGATAATTTGGGGTATATTAAATTTAAAAGTTTGTTTACAAGCAAAACCAATGCATGCAAAATTAGAAGGGAAGAAATAAACTGAGAAAAAAGTTTTATATCCAAGGGTTCTGATAAAGGCCTCATTTCTAAAATACATAGACAATTGACTCAAATTTATAAGAATTCAAGCCATTCTCCAATTGATAAATGGTCAAAGGATGTGAACAGAAAATTTTCAGATGAAAAAATTAAAACCATTTCTAGCTCTATTAAAAAATGTTCTAAATCACTATTGATTAGAGAAATGCAAATTAAGACAACTCTGAGATACCACTATACACCTCTCATATTGGCTAAGATGACAGGAAAAAATAATAATAAATGTTGGAAGGGATGCAAGAAAACTGGGACACTGATAAATTATGGAACTGTGAATAGATCCAGCCATTCTGGAGAGTGATTTCGAACTATGTCCAAAGGGTTATCAAACTGTGCATATCCTTTGATCCAGCAGTGTTTCTACTGGGCCTGTATCCCAAGGAAATTATAAAGGAGGGAAAGGAACCCTACAAAACTGTCTATGGCAGCCCTTTTCATAGTTGCAAGAAACTGGAAACTGAATGGATCCCCATCAATTGGACGATGGCTGAATAAGTTATGGCATATGAATGTTACGGAATATTATTGTTCTGTAAGAAATGATCATCAGGAGGATTTCAGAGAGATTTGTAGAGACTTACATGAACTGATGCTGAGTGAAATGAGCAGAATCAGAAGATCATAGTACACAGCAGCATACAACCATCAATTCTGATGGACTTGGCTCTTTTCAACAATGAGGTGATTAGGGTCAGTTCCAATGGTTTTTTGATGAAGAAGATCCATCTGCATCCAGAGAGAGCACTGTGGGAACTGAGTGTGGAACACCACATAGTATTTTCACTTTTTGTTGTTATTTGCTTGCATTTTATTTTCTTTCTCATTTTTTTCCTTTTTGATCTGATTTTTCTTGTGTATAATTATGGAGATATGTTATGGGCGCAACCTGCTAGTGGCTGCTAAGTGTTATGGGAGTCCCTATTAGAAGCTGCTGGGGATCTAATTCTGACCATCATGAGAGGATGATAACGAAATAAGGAGACTGAGAGGTAGTTGCATTCTTTGACCTCTCTACTCTTCCCTCTTGCCTCTGATTTATTTCATTCCCAATTCGCCCAATTCACAAGCAACATCTGCGTCAGTAAAGGCTGATTTGCAATTCCTTCAAGTGTGTTATGATTCACAGCTGTGGGGGCTTTTGGAGAATTGAACTGCCCCTTCACAATTAGGAATGGTCCATAACAATTCCGTTTTTTGTGTTATGGGAACATGATTATTTTCCTCCCAACAGAAATATTTACAGAAGAACTGCATATATTTAACATATGTTGGATTACTTGCCATCTAGAGGAGGGGGTGGGGAGAAAGAAGGGAAAAAATTTGGGGACAGGATATTTTGCTAGGGTGAATGTTGAAAACTATCTATGCATGTGTCTTGAAAATAAAAAAGCTTTAATAAAATAAAATAAAGGAACTTGTCCTTCACTGTAGAGAACCCTTAGCTTCCATATCCCTCTGAAGCAATTTGCTTGTTTTCTGAAGATTAATTAGACAGGTTCATAACAATAGTTTGTCAGTCTTTATATTCCAAGATCAGTAATTAGAAGAGAGAGAATTTCTTTCTGTGTTTTTGGCAGAGGTGTGATATGGAAAAATGGAATTTTCAGAATCTGAATCACAGAATATTTTAGTTGGTAGGAAATTCAGTAACCATTAGAGACCAACATATGAACCTTTCCTCAAAGTATTACTATTCCAACATACATGATAAATGGTCACCTAGTCTCTGTTCTAAATCCCCAAAGAGGAGAAATGCATTCTCTCCCAAGGTAGCTTATTTTGTTTTTGGATAGTCCTAACAATTGTTAGGAAATTTTTCCTGATGTATTCCTCCCAGACAACACTAAGTCTCCCAACTCTATACATTTTCATTAACTATCTCTCATGCCTGGAAATCTTCCCCTTCCTTATCCTTGTATCCTGTTTTTCAAGTCTTGAAGGATGAAATCCTACCTTCTACCAAAAATCTTTATGCCCCTTAAAGCTAGTACTTTTCCTTTGAGATCTTATCTCCATTTTACCTAGCTAGGTGGTACAGTGGATCAAGCCCTAGGCTTACAGTTAGGAAAATCTGAGTTCAAATCCAGTCTTAGATACTTACTAGCTGTTTAATCTTTTGTTTGTCTCATTTTCCTCATCTGCAAAATGGAGACAATAATACATCCTACTTTCCACAGTGACTGTGATTATGAGATAATTGTCTGATATATAGCAAGGGCTATAATAAATATTAGCTATTATTGTGTTTAATTTTCTAATTGTTTATATGGCGTCACTCTCATTATATTGTGAAGTCCTTGAGAACAGGAACTATATTTTGTCTTTCTTTATACTTCTAGGGCTTAGCAAAGTGTCTGACACATGGCAGGCATTTAATAAATAGGTTGTTATGAGAATAGAATGAAAATATTTGTAACGCACTTTGTAAACCTTAAAGCACTCTAATGGATGCTGTTATTACTGTTGTTTTTGTTAACTTGATGACATCGAAATTCATAGTTTCTGCATCTTCTATTCATTGCCTCTGGTTTTTCCCTGAGAAACTAGATATTCCAAATCTAATCATTCTTCCACATCATAATCCTTCAACTAATAACTAGCATTTATATAGTAATAATTAATTTGCAAGTATTATCTTACTTTACAAACACTCTGAGCAGATAAGTGCTATGATTATCTCCATTTTACAAATGAGGAAACTGAGGCCAAAAAAAAAAAAAGGCTAAGAGACTGTGTCACACAGGTAACAAGTGTCCAAGACGAACTCGGGTGTTCCTGTGTTCCTGTCTAGTGCTCTATCCTCTGTGCTACCTGGTACAAAGAAGCAAATTTAAGGCTTGGCGTTAGGAAAAAACATAACAATTAGAGCTGTCTAAAAGGGATGTCCTGTCTCAAGACGTAGATTCCCTCTCCTTAGAAGTCTTCAGGTATAGGCTGGAAGATTCTATGTTGGAGGTGTCAAAGTGGGGATTCCTTTCCTGTATGAGCTGAATTAGAAGGTCACTGAGGTCGCTTGTGAGTCTCAAATTCTGTGATTCTGTAAAATACTTAAAAGACAACTTTGCTGTTACTTCTTCTCTCTGTTCCCGTTTTTCTTCCTCTGCCTAAAAGCATCCCCAAGGCTCTTCAACTGATCTTCCTGTGGCATAGATCTGAGACCCTTTACTGCCTGATTATCCCTTCTTTTATCTCTACAATTCATCAGTGTCCTTAGACTGAGGTACCTACATTCTGGAGTTCAACCAGGGCAGATGGTGAAGGTACTGCCACCTTTGCTTAGAAGTTGTGTTTTTCAATCAATACACAATCAAGGGAGTTGGCTTCCATATCACCCATATTGGCTTGTCGATTATATTATTATATATTCTATTGAATATATTATTATAATCCATTCCTGGTAGCAAAACTGCCAAGGGAATAGGGACAGGACTCAGCCTGTGGCAGCTAAGTGGTACAGCGGATAGAACTCTGGGGCTGGAGTGAGGAAGAGTTCAAATTTGACCCCAAATTCTTAATAGCTCTGTGACCCTAGACAAGTCATTATACCTCTGTCTACCTCAGTTTCCTTACCTGTAAAATGAAGGCAATAATAATACCAAACATAAACAATAACAAGTAATAGAATAATAATAATAGAACTATTTTAATTATTATTTTTTAATCATTTAATTTAATTTATTTAAATTTAAAATTGTAAATATTTAATTAATAATAGAATTATTTTAAGTAATAAAAAACAACAGTATCAAATGGGGATAATAATAGTGTTCTTGTGAGGCTCAAAAGAGATAATACATATAAAATGCTTTATACAATGTCTGATACAGAGTAGGTGCTTAATAAATGCCATTCTCTTGAGGGAATACAGGATTGTGCAGGTCTGCCCTATGCACTAACAACCACCTGCCTGAAGAACGTTGGGGTACTGGAAGCACCCCCTATCTATGGACAAGTGCACATCCACCGACTGACCCCTCTGCAGGAGCCAAGCCAGAAGGGGAGTTAACAAGGGATGTGCATGACCCTCATGAGAATGAGTTACGGGTGCTAGGCAAGAAGACAGAGCCCGCCAGCCTCCAATGTTCTATTTCTCTGACAGTGAGAGGGGATTTTATATTTTTGGATTGCAGGAGTGCTTGGCTGATGTGGGGGCTGGTGAATCAGGGTTTTGGAATTTCTGCCCAGCACTTGGGTACTCTTGGTTCATCATACCTTCTTCCATGAGAGGAGGGCTGGTGTTCTGAGGCAGTAACACTGGGGAAGACATGGACAATGCAGAAGACCCTATGGCAAGAACTTGGCTTAGGAGCCTAAAATTCTCTCACGATAAACTGAAATTGAACAGACCTCCTTTTGGCTTCCAGTCTAGGTTTCACCAGGGCCAGGAAACTTTCCCAGCTTTATCACACCTCACTCACTTCCTTGGACTCGAGGTCCTAAGTTCAAACTGTTTTTCTTACTGTTTCTCCCATCTCTCACCTCTGAACTTTTACCTTGCTCTCTCCAGTGCTTGGAATGCATATCTTCGTCAGCTTTGAGGATTGTGGCTCTATCCTTCATTGTGTCACAGTGGTATGTAAAACTCAATTTTCAGTCCTAATGACAAGAAAGGGGGTGGTGGCTATCACCCCAATGTAATGTTCTGGTTGGTTTTCTGGTGGCCTTTGGGCCAGCCTTTGTTTCAGCAGAGTAATCACCACGAGAATAGCCAGGTGATAAAGTCTTTATTATCTCCTTCACAGTCTGTCTCTTTGCCTGGGGTCCAGGCTAGCTTTCTGGAAGTCTTTCTGATGGGACTTGGTTTCAGTGGAGAAATGAAGGAGGACAGGCCAGCCACCCCAAAGGTGGGAGATGGAATGAATGTCTCTCATCCAGTCCTTGTTGGCTCTTATATTCTATTATAATTACATCATCATAGGTGTCAATCTTGTAGAACTATATTAAGCACTAAGTACATGTACTAAACTAGAGAACTATTAAGCACCATACTAAAGTAGATAACCATTGTCTTATCAATTCCCCTGAGTTAACACCTTGTTGTAAGAATTTCTCTAGAATTTTGGCCCATTACATCCCAACATATCCAGTACCCAACAATCTGATCTTCATAATAACAGTGTAATATAGGCATATTCTCATTTACGGGAGAAAAAAACCAAGGCTGATAGAAATTATATGATTTGCCCAGCACCACATAAGCTAACAAGTCTCTGAGACAGAATTCAAACTCAAATATTCCTGGCTCAATCTCCAACATTTATTATTACAATATCTAGTTTTTGTAGACTAAAAGCTCCCTGAGAACAGAAAGTCATTTTGGTCTTTTCATCAGCATTGTATTTAACACTTTTGTTGTTTAGTCATTTTTTGACTCTGTGATCCCTTTTTGCATTTTTCTTGGCTAAGAAACTGAAAATGGTTTGCCACTTCCTTCTCCAGCTTATCTTCATAGGAGGGAACTGAATGAAGCAAGGTTAAGTGACTTATGGGATCACACAGCTTGTCTATGAATAGATCTTCCTGATTTCAGGCACTTAGCTGCCCCAACACTTGTTATTAAATATTTGTTGATAGATGAGTTGATTGTAAAAATAAACAAACAAACAAATGCCTCACTCCAAAGGGTGAGCATCACAGATTAGACCATAGAATAGACTTTTAACACTTGAAAAGATCTCCAAGTTCATTTAGTCCAGCCCTTTCATTTTACATATCAGGAAACTGCCCAGGGTGGTTAAATTGCCTGCCCAAGGTGAGACAGGAGTTAAATGGTAGAAGCAGAATTTGAACTCCTGTCCGTTGAATCAGGAGTCAAGAGAAAATATTTATTTCACTGCTGACTGCAGCAAAGCTCCCTTCTTGCTGCCAAGCCTGAAAAAAAAAATTGCATCTTTAGTGAAGTGCCTCATGTGTATAATGAGTGCCCTATATAGATCACCTAAGACTTGGTCACCAGCATTATGAAGCTTATAGTAGAAAGAGGGATATGGCACATGTCTCACATAGTGAGAAAATTAAGATCAATCCTGTATCATTTTCTTATTGGTCCTGTTTACAAGGATTTGATTTTTGTCCTCTAACTCTCAGATTTCTTTGTCTCTGAACTTAGTTCAGAATTGAGCTAACCTATAATGGATTAATTTTAGAAATCCAGCTCTCCCGTTAATCATGGATCTATTCTTGCCTTAAGCATATGTCTGAATGCAAAGGAGTCAGGCCTGATATCTTTACTGTAACAAGGATTTAATCCTTCAAGGATGTCTGATTTCTATCCAGAAATCTGGGCCACTATCTCCCACCTGCACTCAAACAACGAGCTCTTCTTAGTCTCATGAGAGAAGAAGGATGTTGTTGCTAGCCCCATTACCAAACTTCCAACCGATCATGCCAATCCTTGCATCTTGGCTCTGTAGCCTACCATGTAATGTCACCTACTTTGTTATTTATTCGGTACTCCCCCAAACCTACAAAAAGGGAATTGTCCTATTGTTCAAGATCTTTGAGATGAATAGAGGTAAGCCATTGACTCATTTATTGACAGGCAGCATACCCCTGTTAATAAATGTTATCTTGCTTGGAGATCTGTCTCAATTTACCCTGTTGTTAAATTTCAATTGTGACAATAGATAATTATCATAGAAGATAGCTTTACAGGCTCAGTCATCCTTCCTCATGTCCAAACTTTGTTAAGTCCTGTCGATTTTACCTCTACAGCATCCCTTACATTTATCTCCTCTCTATGTACTAATTTCTCATCTAGACTATAGTAATAGTGTTTTGTTATAGTCAGTTAATCAGCAAACATTTATTAAGTGCTACTATGCATCAGGTACTCGACTAAGCATTATGTATACAAAGAAAGATAAATGGTAGTCCTTACTTTAAAGGAATTCACGGTCTAATGGGAGAATACAAGCAAATAACTATATACAAACAAGTTATATCGAGGAAGAATTGGAGACAGTCACCAGAGGAAAGGTACTAGTATAAAGAGGAATTGAGAAAGGCTTGTTGTTGAACAGTGGTTCCCAGGGTTTTTTTATTCTTGAACCCCTTTCAACAACAATAACAAAATGTATAGTGAACTCTCAGAGTAATTTGATATACCATTTATAATATTTAAAAAATTTATTCATTAGTGGCCCTCTTCAACAATGAGATGAACCAAATCAGTTCAATAGAGCAGTAATGAATTGAACCAGCTACACCCAGTGAAAGAACTCTGGGAAATGAGTATGAACCACTACAAAGAATTCCCAATCCCTCTATTTTTATCCGCCTGCATTTTTTATTTCCTTCACAGGCTAATTGTACACAATTCCAAAGTCCGATTCTTTTTGTACAGCAAAATAACTGTATGGACATATATACATATATTGTATTTAACATATACTTTAACATATTTAACATATATTGGTCAACCTGCCATCTGGGGGAGGGGGTGAGGGAAGAAGGGGAAAAATTGGAACAAAAGGTTTTGCAATTATCAATGCTGAAAAATTATCCATGCATATATCTTGTAAATAAAAAGCTATAATAATAAAAAATATTCATTAAATGCTTGCATAACTTTTTGCAAAATAAACTCTTCCAAATTAAAGTTCATATTATATAATTTCATCCTACTTAAAGGATACTTATATACTATACTATTTTAGTTATATTATAGTTATGAAAAGTTTAAAGATAATACTTTTATTATAATAATGTAATATTTTGTGTGGAACATTCTATAAAAATTAAAGTAATCCAGCAAGCTCTCATATGTTTACATATTATCTGCAAAGAGACTTTATGTTAAATTATTTTATTTTACAAATTTTGTTGAATATAGCATTTTAAATGAAATGTTATAATTTGAAAAAAAATTTTAATACAACATAACAACCATATGTAAGCTTAATTTTGATGTTTGACCTTTTTTTTAATTAGAAAGAGGATTTACAATTTTGGGTTAAACACAAAGCACAATCATATCTACTTCAACATTGAATTTACATCTTCATTTTGATTTAAAACCAGAACAAAGTAAAAATTGTTATTGCATATCTATAGAAAGTGGCAGAATTTTATGAATCCTTTTCCTGAGAGATGGGAAACAATTATTTATTTTTAACCAAAAATGTATAAGATTGTCATTTTTGAATGACATATATAGTTCAGAATTTATTGATATGTCCATTAAATTTTCTCTTTCATTTATTGTCATCAGCCAGAAACATGAAAGACATATCAAAGAGGTTATGAATCTAACTTATTTTATTGGACCTTTCAAAGGAAAAATCACTGAAAATTATTTTTTAAAATGTCTGATGCTTACTGGTGTCTTTCTAGACAACTAGCTCCATAGTTTGTTTCAAATGAGAAATGTCACAAAGTACTTAGTACCACTTAAGTGGTTCCAAAACTTGTTTTAATCATATATTTTTACTGTCTTTAGCATTGAATATGTTTGTATTTATACTATGTGGGAAAGGTGTAGACCTCCTTTCCCAAATTAACTAATCAGAGACATCATCAGGTACAAAGAGAAAACATTTATTTAATCCCTGCAGGGAGAGGCCCTGACACACACCCAGGAGCCATCCCAACTCCCACCAAAAATGTTTGTAGCAGCTCTTTTTGTGGTAACAAAGAATTGGAAAATGAGTAGCTGCCCATCAGTTGGGGAATGGCTGAACAAATTGTGGTATATGAAGGTAATGGAATATTACTGATCTATAAAAAATGATGAACAAGCTTATTTTAGAAAAGCCTGGAAATATTTACATGAACTGATACTAAGTGAAAGAAGCAGAACCAGGAATACATTGTACTCAGTAACAACAAGCAATGATTATGAAAGATTTGGTTCTTCTCAGTGGTTCAATGATCCTAAACAATCCCAATAGACTTTGGACAGAAAATGCCATCTGCATCCAGAAAGCAATGTAAGTTAAAAATAAATTAAAAAAATAAGAAAAGATGTCTTTTAAATAGGCTCATCTTTGTAGTCATGTCATATCACTTATGTGGTGAAAAGTATGGTCAATGAAAAAGTCAACTTTTTGTTGTTGATGGTGTTAGTGTTGTTTTTGTTGTTCAGTTGTATTCTACTCTTCCTGATCCTACCTGGGATTTTCTTGATGAAGATTGGATTCTTTAGATTTGTTTGTCATTTTTTTTCTCCAGGTATTTTTTACTCCAACCCAAACGGGGTTAAGTGACTTGCCTGGGTCACACAGATTGTCTGAGGCCAGATTTGAATGCAGGTCTTTCTGATTCCACTTGCTCCAGAGTTCAGGAAGATTTATCTTTGTAACCCTATTTGCCTCAGTTTCCTCATCTGTAAAACGAGGTGGAGAAGGAAATGGCAAATCACTTCAGTATTTTTGCCAAGAAAACCGTAAAATGGAGTTTTGAAGAATTAAACATAACAGAAAAACGACTGGATAACACTGCTTCCTGACTCCAGGCTCAGGAATCTATCCCCTGTGTCATTTAGCTTTCCTATAACTAACTCTTTTCTTGATTCAAATAAATGAGTGGAAATTCTGCCATGGGAAACTCATCTACCATCTGTGTGATATAAGTGTAACTTAATTATTGTCCATCTTGAACTACATAAAATGGGTCTTGATTTTGTAAAATTAATTATTTTGACAGCATCACCTAACAATAATTATTATTATTATTATAGATTTTTAAATTGTTGGAACATTCTCTTTTATGACAAGATTTTGTGTACACCACATTGTGTACATACTATGTGAAACAATACTTCCAATATCCTGGTCTTCAATTTTGCTCCTTCATGCTGATTCCAAAAAAGGATCAATTGATTTGTTTTCCTTATTGGATTATTTCTTCCATTATTATTGCATTATTTTTATTTCTCTTGTTGGATTTTCAGCATTTCCATGTTGGTATTTTTTAAAAATTTTGTTTGTTTTCTAGTTTTTAATTGCATGTCTAATTCATTGATGTGTTCTTTTTCTCTTTTTGCTGATAGTGCTTAGAGGTATAACATTTCCCCTAAGACTACTTTGGCCGCATCCCAAAAAATTTGGTATGTTGTCTCATTATTGTCATTAGCATTAATGAAATTATCTATTATTTCTATGATTTGTTCTTTAACTCATGAACACAGATTATTGTTTTGTGCCTTACATTTATAATTATGGCATGATGAAATCCTAAAATTGGAAAGGGTCTCAGAAGGATTCTAATGCATATTCTGCCTGAAGCATAAATCCTACCTATAACATCCTCAATAAGTGGTATTTCAGACATCATGAACACCTCCAGTGATTTACAAAAATAAATTACCTCATTACCAGATAATAATAACTAAAAATAATAATAGTTATTTACATATAAAGAATATATCATAAACATAGAATTCTAAAGTTTGCAGAATGTTTTACAAATATTATTTTATATTTTATTTATGTAACCCAAGTATTCAATTATTTCTTAAGAGTGTGCAAGTCATGCAAGTATATGCAAGTCATTATGGTAATAAAGGATATACAAAGGCAATAAAAAATATATCTGCCCTCAAGGAATTTCCATTCTATCAGAATGTCTTCTTCCTTATTTTGAGAGGTAATCTGCTTCCCTGTTACTTCTATACTCTTGCTCCTAGTTCTGCCTTAAGGGGCAAATGAAATAAATACAGCTCCTTTTTCATTTGATAGGTCTTAAGATAATTGGAGATAGCTTCATTTTTTTTTTTCCTTATATAAATAAAGAGGAGGCAAGTTTTTAAAAAGCCACTTGGAGCCAGTTAGATTTGGGTTTCAAAGGCTTCAGGGAATGCTTTTCTGGACTTGTACCCTAACTGGGCTTAGAAGGATCTGGAGAGGAAGGACTAGAAAGACAGCAGTTGCATTGAGAGATGTGTAGAAAGACTGGAGAGGATTACAGTATCAGGGCTAGAGACAGTCATGAGCATCATGAAACAGAGAAGGGGCCACCTGGAGAAGTGCTTTGGGGGCCCTGAAGACAAACAAAAGCTACACTTGCAGTGCATGGGCCTTGTGTGGAGTGAGGGTGCTGGAAGTACTGAGGGTTTCCAAGAAGTCTAACTTTGGCATTTTGGTGTAATTGGTCTCATCTTTTGGTTGAAGGTCTACTTTAAGCAAGAAGGCCTCTGGAACATCTCTAATTCCATTAAATTTGAAACATCATCCTCCATGTTTGTTTGCTTGTTTTGGGGGAGTATCAATAAAAATACATCAAATGAAAAACTGCCGCACAAATGTAAGGCATTAATATTATTTTATCTGCAAACTCAAGATATAAACCAGAGGAAAGAGGGCAGGCTTTCCCTGTGCTGGAAAGGACCCTGGATTCCCTCCTGTCTTTCCCCCAAATGTGGGCGTTTTGCCAGTAAGAACCAGCATCCTTAAGGTTGAGGAAAAGCCTCCCTCCTGAATCAATGCTGGGAAGAGTTCAAGAGTTCAGTCTAACTTGTCCAAATTGGTTCCTCAGGGAGAGGGAAGTTATGCTTGTGTCTCCTGGTAGAGGCCCAGAGTCACCCCCTGGCTTGGTGCCAAACCCCCTCCAGTTGAGCTTTCTTGTTTTGGTCCTCCCTGGTCTCCTGCTGGGGTTGATTCATGAATCCTGTGAGTGGCCAGTACTCAAGAAAGCTCTATGGGACCTCCCCTACTCACCTGGATAAATGCAGCAAATGGGCACTGGCAGGATTTGATCTTTCATTCCTTTCTTTCCTGAGTCTGAGCCTTTGAGTCTGAGCCCAGCTCAGGACCTCCGTCCTGAGGCTTTTTCTGATCCCCTGAAATACTGGTACTTCTCTACAAAAAAGTCACCGTGTATTTTCCTTGTCCGAGCTTACTAACATATACACGACAGAGATCCCTGGGCAGATTGTGCCCCCCTTGTCTTTGTATCCCCAGCACTGTGCCGGGCACATGGACACAGTGCCTGGTGTCAGGAGGTCCTGGTGAGATGCTCTCTTTACTCCCCAAGGATGGGGTGAAGGAAGGCTTACTCTCAGTGAGAATGTCAGTGGGAGTGTGGAGGAGGCCTCAGGAGCATCTCTGATTTTACTAAGTTGAAACAACATCCTCTATGATTTTCTTAAAATGCCAGGGGAAATATGTCAATTGAAAAACTGCTATAGTTGCCAATGTCTTTGAGAGGTGCTTAGAGCATTGAGAATATAAAGGATGTGTCCAGGGTCACATGGACCAAGGGAGGAAATGAATGAAAGTCCCTTGCCATGTGGCAAGTTCTCCCTGCTCTACCTCTTGTCTGGTACATGGCAAGTACTTAATAAATGATGGTCGATTGATTTATGTTTAAATCATCCCTGATTATCTTATTATTTTACTAAAAGCCTATCTACACTCCACAAAGTCCACAGGTCGGACTTACCTGGGAAAAATCCCAAGTAATCAAAAAGAAGCCCTTTTTTAAAGGGCTAATTAAGTCCATTGAGACACTCTTACTTCTCAGGAATGAATCATTTTATGTGGTTCTGGGGCTATGAAGCCTAGTCAGGAGCCCATAACATTATGTTAGAAATCAGGAAGACAGTTTAAATCCACCCAATCTGCTTATCATCGGTGTTAATCCTTTTAAATTTTAGGAACTAATCAATAGTTCTAAAGAGAGAGAACAATGGCATTCTGAAGAGACCAATGTGGATGGGAGTACTAGCAACTTAACTGAAGATTTTTTTAAGAGAACTATACAAAAGACTGGAGCAAAACCTGATAACAGAGGATGAATATAAGAATATAACATGGCCCTGACAACTAATGTCAGGCTCATTAAAACTGAATGATATGAGACTGGAAAGGAATTCTAAGCTATACTAGGAGAAAGAGAAGGATCCAAGAAGGGATAGGACTTTTGCTTGGGATGGGTGGGACAATGAACTGACAACAGAAAGAAAGCAGCTCCTCCATTTTGATGCTGCTTCTCTTTTCAAGGATAATGACACTACAAAATGACAGAATGAAACAAGACAATAAAAATGAGTAACAGGGACCCAAGATAAGGAAGGAAATAGTAAGAACATCTAACTGCCTTTGATGAAATCAAGTCACTGACTCAGATGAATAAGGTGTAGAAAGAACTGGCAAATGTAATTATTGAGTCGTTTGTTGGTGATATGTGAATGATCATGGAAAATGGTAGAAATGCCATAAGATTTGAGGACAAATGGTGTCCCCATTTTCCCAAAAGGGAAGAAAAGTGAGTCTGAAAACTATATAAGCCAATGAGCTTGACTTTGATTTCTGGGGAAATTCTAGAATGGATCATTACTGAGATGGTTGGTGAACATTTGGAAAGGGAAGCAATCATTATCAAGAGCCAGTAGGATATCATCAGGGACCAATCTTGGCTGACTAACCTCTTTTTCTTTTTTGAAATATATATTCCTAAACTAGTCAATGAGGATAATGCTAAAGATATAAATAAATATGCTGTATATATATAATATATAGGGTACCTAGGTCAGAGCAAAGTTTTTGATAAGGCCTCTCATGGAATTGAACAAAGAATTTTATTGAATGAGCTCAAAGATCCCTTTTACTTCTAAGATCCTAGGAATTTAATATCTAGGTTAACTTAGTCTTCACTGATAACCCTGGTCCTACAGGAGATCATTATATACTTCAACAACAATACTATATGATGACCAGTTCTGATGGACCAGGCCATCCTCAGCAACGAGATCAACCAAATCATTTCCAATGGAGCAGTAATGAACTGAACCAGCTATGCCCAGAGAAAGAACTCTGGGAGATGACTAAAAACCATTACATTGAATTCCCAATCCCTATATTTATGCACACCTGCATTTTTGATTTCCTTCACAAGCTAATTGTACAATATTTCAGAGTCTGATTCTTTTTGTACAGCAAAATAACGTTTTGGTCATGTATACTTATTGTGTATCTAATTTATATTTTAATATATTTAACATCTACTGGTCATCCTGCCATCTAGGGGAGGGGGTGGGGGGGTAAGAGGTGAAAAATTGGAACAAGAGGTTTGGCAATTGTTAATGTTGTAAAGTTACCCATGCATATATCCTGTAAATAAAAGGCTATTTAAAAAAAAAAAAAACACCCTGGTCCTAAATTGCTGAATCCCTATTGACTTCCAACTTGCCTGCTCCAGACTCTATAGTTATGAGGTCCAGTGTTCTTCTCCTTCCCTGCAGGATAATTTAAGGACTCTTCATTTGGTTGAGTTCATTGGAAAGAGAAGGGATAGTCAGCCCTCAGGTCAGGGCTTGTTGGAGGATGAGAGAGCACGGCATCAGAGTATGATGAGTGAAATGAGCAAAACTAGGAGAATATTGTATACACTAAGTTAAGTGCAAGATAATTTTGGTGAGAAAGGCCCTAGCAACTGAAGAAGAGGGGCAGGAAGAAAGATTAGAAAAGGTCCCATGCAGAAGTTGGCATTTGAGTTGTTTTTAAGAATACTAAGTATTCTAAGAGGTTGAGATGAAAAGGAAGGATTTTCCAATCATATGGTCCAATCACTGTAAAAACATAGAGATGGGGTATGAGTAATACACCCCATTTTTGGTGTGAGGAACACCAAACATGTGAGGAACATGTTTGGAACATGTGAGGAACAGTAAGCAATCCATTTGGTTGAGGATATATGGAGAGAAGTATATGATAAACCTTTGGAGCCAAGTTCTATAAGGCATAGGAAAGCACTAGAGTTTTCTGAGCAGGACTGTGGCCTGGTCAGACCCATGTTTTAAGAAACAATTTTGGCTGCTGGTTCAAGAATGGCTGAGAAAAGAAGGATGCTTGAGGTAGGGAGGCTGATTAGGAGGTTACAACAATATGCCAGTTGATGAGAGACTGAACTAGAGTAATTGCTCTGTGAAAAGAAAGAAGGAAGTGAATAGGAGAGATGTTGCAAAAGTAAACTTCTGGCAGCAGCTAGTCACTGAGTACCAAACAAGCTTTTAGAAATGGATTTAACATGAAAGTACTGGAGAGGGATTGTCTGGAACCCTATTTCACATGGTGATGGACTATGATAAACCAGAAGGGGAACCTTTAAAAAATTATTGATATCTTTTATTTATTTATTTATATTTTGGGAAGGGGAGTAAGGCAATCAAAGTTAAGTGACTTGCCCAGTATTACACAACTAATAAATGTCAATTGTCTGAGATCACATTGTAACTCAGCTCCTCTTGAGTCCAGAGCTGGTGCTCTAGTATGCTTTGATCTGTATTTGGTCTCCGTCAGTTCTTTCTCTTGATGCAGATGATATTTTCCTCTGTGAGTTCTTTGTATTTGTCTTTGATTATTGTATTGTTGGGAAGAGGTAAATCAACCATAGTTGATCATTGCACAATCTTCTTGTTACTGTGTACAATGTTCTCCTGGTTCTTTTCAATTTACTCAGCATTAGTTCGTGTGAGTCTTTCTAGGTTTTTCTGAAATCCACTGGCTCATCATTTCTCATCATCCCCTCAGTTTCCAATTCTTTGCCATCATAAAAAGAGCTGCTATAACTATTTTTGTACATGTGAGTTCATTTCTTTATGATCTCTTTGAGATATGCTCTCCAGAGTGATTGGATGAGTTCATCCCACCAACAATGTGATCTGATCCCACCATTCTGGAGAACAATTTGGAGCTATGCCCAAAAGACTATCAAACTGTGCCATATCCTTTGATCCAGCTGTGTCTCTACTGAGTCTATATCCTAAAAAGCTCACAAAAAAGGGGAAAGGACCCACATGTGCAAAAAATGTTTGTGGCAGTCCTTTTTGTAGTGGCAAGAAACTGGAAACTGAGTGGATGCCCATCAATTGGGAAATGGCTGATTAAGTTATGGTATATGAATGTAAAAGAATATTATTGTTCTGTAAGAAATGACCAGCAAGATGATTTCAGAAAGGCCTGAAGAGACTTAAATGAACTGATGTTAAATGAAGTGAGTAGAGCCAAGAGAACAATATACATAGCAACAAGAAGACTATATTAGATGATCAGTTCTGATGGATGTGATCCTTTTCAACAATGAGGTAATTCAGGCCAATTTCGATAGACTTATGATGGAGAGAGTCATCTGCATCCAGAAAGAGGACTGTGGGGACTGAATATGGATTGTATATTTCACTTTTGTTGTTATTGTTTGCTTGCTTGTTTTTTCCTTATTGTTTTCTTTTTGATCTGATTTTTCTTGTGCATCTTGATAAATGTGGAAATATGTTTAGAAGAATTGCACATGTTTAACCTACATTGGATTACTTACTTTCTTGGAGAGGAGGGAGGTGGAGAGGGAAGGAGAAAAATATGGAATACAAGGTTTTGCAAGCGTGAATGTTGAAAACTAAAGAGCTATTATTAAGAAAAAAACTCCATCAACAATGCATTACTATCCCAATTTTCCCATATCCTCTCAAGCATTTATCATTTTCCTTTTCTGTCATTGTATTAATTTTTTAACATATGATACATTATTTTATATCCATGTACCACAATTTATTTAACCATTTTCCATTCAATGGGCATATGCTTTCTTTCTAGTTCTTTGCTATGACAAAAAAATATGCTCTAAGTGCTTTGGTTCGCGTATGGCTTTTCTTTTTACCCTTTGCCTTTTTGGGATCTTGAATATAATGGGATCTTGAAGTTAAAAGGCATGATACATTTTAGTCCAAATTGTATTCCTGAATGGTTAGGTCAACACACAGCTCTATCAATCAACAATGTAACTAGTTTGTCTTTTTTGCAGCTTCCGCATTATAGACTATTCTCATTGTCATCCTTGTTGTTGAGTATAAGGTAAAATTTTAGGATTTGAAAAAATTGCATCTTTTAAAATTAGTCCTCTTCCTATTTTAACATTTTGAAAATAGGTGAGATTTTAGGCAAAAACAAAAACAAAAACACAACAAAAAACAAACACACACACAAAAATCAACCTAACAAAAAACAACATATATTTCCAGAATTCCTGACATGTTCTGGGCTAACAAAGGTGAAAAAGTCCCTTCTAAGGAAATAATTTCTTGGCCATATCCAGTCACAGCATGTACTAGACAAGCTTTTAAAGAGATAAGATTTCATTTCAAAGTACTGAAGGGAGATCACTTTGAACCTTTTTTCACATAGTGGGGAATTTGAAAAACCAAATGAAGCTGGAAGAATGAGACTTGACTAAATTGGAACCAGATTCCCCAAGATGTGATTTAAGACTCAGGTATAAGGGATGCCCTAGGGGATCACATTGTAACAGTACATGGTGTTCTGCTGTTAATGAAAGGATTACCCTCCTATTTTCCCTTACCTTCGAGAGCTGTTGTCTAGGGGGTGAGAATGGAATGCTGGTCTGGACTTGCTCACACCAGAGGGATGGGAGGAGGGAGAGGGAGGCAGGGGGAAGGGACAGGAAGCCCAGTCACCTCAGATCCTTCCTGTTCCCCGGTCTCCTTGCACGGTGGCCTCCTGGGGGTGCCCTGACACTGACTGAGCAACAGAGGAAAAGAGGCCAAAGGGAAAACTATTCTCTCTCTCCCTTTCTCCCTCATGAAGGGAGTTCTCAGACTTCTTCTGAGAAGTGGTTGCTACGCAGCCTTGTTTATTCAGGGTGAGCAACGCAGTAAGTGCAGGTAAAGCTTGCAATTAGCTTTGTTCCTCCAGGCTGTGGTTACCTGTGCCTGCCCAGATAGAAAGGGACACTATAGCTCCGGGTGCAAAACTGTCACCTTGGACTTGAGGCTCTGCAGTAGCCTCAAACAGAGACCCTTGGAGGGGGTGGGGGGGAGCGGGAAAGACGCTCAAAGGTGGCAACCCTTCGGTAGCTGCCCTCATGTGGGAGGGAGTGAAGATCCTGGCCAGGTGTGATGGAAATCAGATTACAGAAGTAACAGGGAAATGCCCAACTCTAGCAAGCGAGGTGAGTGAGCTGTCCACCCGGTGTTGGGCGGGGGAGAAGGGGAAGGAAGGCACTGTTGGAGTTCAAAGATGTGTGACACATTATTGCAGAGAAACCTGGGGCCCCTGAGAAGGAGACCACATCTCCAAGAAAACGAAGAAAGGGCAAGAAGAACAGTTTGAGGGGAGGAGGAAAGGGAAGCTGTTCAAGACCACTCCCTTTCTTCCATGTAATTCATCTGTGAGGAGAGAGGTGCTGCCTATCATACAGAAGCCTGGGAACAGAGTCTAGCGCAGTAGCCAGCAAAGAGCAGGTGATATCTGCAGATATTTAGGAGGTGATGCTACTGATGAAGGAGGGAAGCACTCAGGGAGATTGTGGTAAGAATCTGTGCTCCACTGAATCACTGGAGACAACATCCAGTCATCTGGAGTGAATGACCTCTCGTGCTTTGGGAAATCTCTCTCTTTTTAAAATTTTCTATATATTGTTTTTATATATCATTTTCATTTCAAAATATGTCCCTCTCCACTCTCCCTTTTAAGCAAGCCGTTCCTTGTAAGAAAGAACTTTTTATCAAAAAGAAAAAAAAAAGCAGCTTCATAAAAGTAATCTAACACATTCACTGAGTCTCACAGGTTGTTCAATGTTTCACATCCAGAGCCCCCCACATCTGCCAATAAGGAAGGGAAACTCATTTTCTTGTCTGTTCTTCACTGCTAGTGTTGGTTATTATAATTACACAGTATTAAGTTCCACTTTGTTTTTCTTTCTATTCATATTAATGTGCTTATATTTATTGTTTCTGATTCTGCTAACTCCTGTCTGAATCAGACTTTTCTGAATTCCTCATATTCGTTGTTCCTTATGATTCAGTAATCGTCTATAACATTCATTTATCACAATTTGTTCTTAGCAATCCAAAAGCACATTGATCGAATGTCTCATTTAAAGGAAGAATATACTGAGACAATATTTGTGAGGGTACCGAGATCTGTTCTTTGGACAGGCCACTCTCAATTTCTGAGCAATGTGAATTGTTCTGAGGACTTGTTTTTTATACCTGGGAGAAGCACCTCTCTTTTAAGACTATTTGCTTTTTCATCCTTTCACCACATGATCAAGAGGCATTATAGAAAGAGGCATGATCAGTTTGGAGTCCAAAAACCCAGTTCAAATCCTAGTTTTTCCACTGGCTAATTTCTTTAAGCTTCAGTTTTCTTTTCTGTAAAATAAGAAAATTGGATTCTATGACTTCCAAAATCCCATCTAACACTAAATCTATGATCACGTAATTCTGAATATTTCTACATGTTCTCACCTAGAAGGATGGGTAGAAGGATAGAACATGGGTTTGGAGAAGATGTTGTGGTGTGGTGATGAGCACTCTCGGATTTAGAATCACAAGGTTTGGGTTCAAATCCTGACTCTGACTTGTATTGACCATGTGACTGAATAATTCACTTTCCTACTTTGAGCCAACATTTCCTTATTTCTAAAAGAAATGCTTTCTTGATCTGGGTTTGCTCATCTGTAAATTCAGAAAGTTGGCTTAGATCTCTAAGGCTTCTTCCCTTTTTAAACCTCTTGTTCCATTTCTGTGATTTTAAAAGAGTTTGGTGGTAGTTGTTATTGATGTTCATTGATTATGGCTTATCAGTCCTTTGCATGTTATCCTGAGGAAAAAACCTTCTTTTCAATATTTTTTTGATAGCTATATTTCAATCATTGTCAATTTGCTTGTATTTCTATGCATTTTATTTTAACAAATGCATTTAAATGTTTTTGTTTTTGTTTTGCTGAGGCAATAGGGGTTAAGTGACTTGCCCGGGGTCAGATAGCCCGGAAGTGTTACATGTCTGAAATCACATTTGAATTCAGGTCCTGCTGATTTCAGGGCTGATGCTCTATCCACTGTGTCATCTAGCTGCCCCATTTAAATGTTTTTTTAAAAAACATTTTTCCGAGAAAGGGTCATAGACTTTAGCAGACTATGCCAAAGGGACCCATAACACAAAAACAATGTAAGGGTCCTTTCCTCAATGGCATTCTTCAGATTTTGTGGACTGTCTGGGGAGGGAGCTCCAGGGGAGGGAGAGCCCCTGGGAGTCAGAGCCAGTTCTGCATAGCCTTCATCCTGTCAAATTCCGTAGGGGGAGACAAACTCAGGAAGGGAATTAAAGAGTGATAATAAAGGGGTAGAGGGAAGAGACTCTTTCTCATGAATGTTAGATCCTGATCCCATTTTTTCTTCTTGTTCTTATTCTTATTCTTTTTCTTCTTGTCCTTCTTGTTCTTGTTCTTCTTCTTTTTCTTCTTCCCCCTCTTCCTATACTCCTCTCCCCTCTCCCTCTCCTCTCACTCCTCAATCATAGAGAGACAGAGACAGACAGAGGGGAAAAGGGAGAGAAAGATAGAGAGAAGGAGAGAGAAATAGGCAGACAGAGACAGCTAGAGAGAGGGCAGAGAGAGAGGCAGAGACAGAGACACACGGAGAAAGTAAAGGAGTAATGGGAGAAAAAGGAAGGCAGATTGTCTTCTGATGGCCTTTTCTCAAACTTCATATTTTTTTTTTTAAACCTTTTCTGCACCACTGACACAAATGACCACCCTTTCCTCCTGAATATTTCCTCTTCTCTGGCTCTCCCAATCTTCTTAAGATTTTTAGTTATTTGTTTATGATGATTTTTTGCTAACTCATCATTTATAATATCTATATACCCTTAATCACAGTGTTCCCCAAGGCGCTATCCTGGACTTTTTTCTTTTTTTCCTTCTATACTTTCTAGTTTATTTACCTCAAAGGTTTAACCATTATTTCATGCAGATAATTTCTAGGTCTACAATTTCCAAAGTCTTTTTCCTAAGCTCATGTCCCCCATTATGAACCATTTACTATATATGTTATATTCATATATAGTACATATATATTCAGTATATATTTAAACTATTTCATAGTCATCTCAAACTCAACATATCCAGAATAGAACTCATTAATCTCTTTCCTCCCCCAGTCAAAAATAATCCAAAAAAATCCAAATTCCTACTTGTTCATGGCACCATCATTCCTCCAGTTATCCAGTATTCCATCCTTGGTATCATCCTCAACTCTTCACTCTCATTTGCTTCATGCATTCACTCAGTCATTAAATTTTGACGTTTCTACTTCTGCAACAATTCTTGAATCCCTCCCCCTTTCTCCACTTACTCCAGCACCATCCCCTGTCCTGTATTATAGTTCTAGCCTCCTTATTGGTCTCTTTGCCTCAAGTCATTTCCCATATCATCTTCCACAAAGTTGCCAAAATGAGCTTTCTAAGGATCTGGTCTGACCTCATTGCTCCCCTACTCAAAAACAACAAAACAACAGCCATCCTCCAGTGGCTCCCCAGTGTCTTAAAGATCAGATTCAAACTCCTTTGTGTGGAATTTATTGCCCTTCAGATACTGGTCCTAATCTTCCTTTTCAGTTTTATTTCCTATTCCTCTCCTTCACACACTCTAGGCGATTTTTAAACTGCCCTTCTCTGCTCCCATAAGATCCCTCCATCACCCATCATCTCCATGCTTTCAGGAACTGATTGGGCACATTTAGAATGCTCTCCCTGAACGCCTTTACCACTCAGGATGCCCAGCCTTCTTCAAAACTTAGCTTAAGCACCATTTTTTTCATGCAATCTCTCCTGATTTCATGGAATCTTCTCCTCACTGCTATTTTCCTCCATAATTAGCTTCTGTGTGAGTATGTGTATATGTACATATATTTGGATATACATTTATATAAGCATGTGTGTATATTGTCTCCTCTGATAGAACATAGGTTCCTTGAAGTCAGATATTGTTTTACTTTTTTATCTTTGAATCACCAGCACACAGTAGGTTCTTAAATGCTTGTCAATTGATTGATCTAAACTAGGTTTAAGGCATCTAGGTAGTTCAGTAGATAGAGGGCTGTGCCTGGAATCAAGAAGACCAGAGTTCAAGTCCAACCTCAGGTACTTACTAGCTGTGTGGTCCTGAGAAAGTCATTTAACACTTTGTCTCAGTTTCTCTACCTGTAAATGAGCTGGAGAAGGAAATGGCAAAATTACTGTAACATCTTTGCCAAGAGTCAGACATGACTAAAAATAACAGAATAATTCTGTAACTTAGGGCAAAATACTTGATGGACTTCTCTTTATACTATAGAGGACTGGGACCAAGATTTTGTCTAGGTTGTTCACAGGATTGTTGGGGGAGAAAATATAATCTATCTCAAGTGATATGAATTCTTGGAGAAAGACTACAGAAAAATAAAAGAAACTGAACTCTTTTTTTCTGAAAGGTGTTGATTCTTGGGGTTCTACCCAGTATGATTTTATTAAGACTCATCCAGGAAAAGTTATTTTTTTTCTTTTTCTTCTCCCTTTCCTTTTGGCATCTGCTTTTGAACACATAGGCAGAATGAGTAGGCTTTCTTTTAGTGTAGTTAATTAAAGAAGCAAGCATAGAGTCCTCAATTCCCTCATTGATGAATTTAATTTTTACCAAAATGTAACTGTTTAATACATGTCTTTGATATTATCACCATGTCTCAACTATCCTCTCCCTCTATCCCTTTGATTTCCTCTTCTTATTGGTAAGTTCTTCCTAGAACTTCCATTTTTGAGTTAAGTCCTGAAGCAGCCAGCCATCCTTCACTCTCTGGACTTTACTGTCCTGTCTTGATGTAGGTACTATATATTCAAAGTATTGGGGAGACAAAGAGGAAAATGAAAATAAAAGTAAAACTGTTCCTGACCTTCAGGAGCTTTCTGGGGATACAACCTGGAAACAAATAGGTAAATAAAAGATAGTTTGAAAGGCAAAGCACTACCAATTGAGTGTATCAGGAAAGGTTTTTAGCAGAGTTACAATTAAGAATTTTTGTACTGGAAGCAAGTGACATAAAAGGCTGGTTGGATGGAAAAAGTGGATATTGTGTGATGAAAAAGACTTTATTATACTGAGGAAAGTGCTGGAGAGGCTGCCTACCATTGGAGGACTGGTGTCAAACTCAAATAGAAAATGGAACCATTAAATTGTCCATGAGGATCTTTGCAGGCCTCATGTTGATTTGGAAAACCACATATTAACATTATCTATGTTATATTGGATTTTTTAAAACCTAATTTGTTAAATATTTCCCAGTTACATTTTAATCTGCTTTGAGCAACAGAGTGTTCCAGGCCACAATGCCTTGGGGCAGCATGTTTGATACTTTTGTACCAGAGAAATCAGTCACTTGTCAACTTTCTATTTTAACTCTTCTTAATCACTAACTACTGACTTCAGTTTCTTCATCTTTGGCATGCTAGTGGGTAGCATGGAAATGGAGTGGTAACTTTTATAGTAACTGTACTTTTGAAGGATGGCATATAAACCAATGAACCCCTCCCTCCATCTTCAATGTGGATACTAGAGTTGGAGTGAACTTTAGAGCTCATTCAGTTTAAGTCTTCCAAACCTTTACAAGTCCTTGAATCTCTCCTTGGGTTTAAGTAAATCTTCTCATGCCTCCTATTCAATATGAAAGCAAATAAGTTCTAGAGTTTGCCATATATACGTAATGATAATAATATAATTTAAAAAATAAGAAAATAGAGATTAAATTTTCATAAAATAAACTTTATTGATTGTATATATTTTATTTTTACATCACCTAAATTTTTCTTTGGATCTTACTTCTCACTCTCATATAGCCAGGGTAATGAAGTTGGTTTTTTTATAAGGAAAAAAACCACAAAAATTCAGGAAAATCAATTGAAAAAAATCAGACATTTTATATATATATATATATATATATATATATATATATATATATATATATAGTTCCCTACCACTGGAACCTCTACTTTTACAAAGAAGTCAGGGGTTGCGGGTAAGGTGGGAGGCAGTATCTTCACATTAGGTCACAACATTCAGCTACTGAAACTGAGGCTGAGTTAAGATGAAGTCAAATGGTGCCCTCGTCTCATAGGCTCTTAAACTGCTCAAGCTGGGCTCAATCATAAATAAAGCAGTTTATTAAAAGGCTCTTTTCTGTGCCTGGCACTGTGTTAGGTATTGGGCATGCAAGGAAAAAAGTGTCATGACCCCCAGGCAGCTCCCATTCTTTTGGGGAGAAAATTTATGTAAAGGTAAAGTGTGTGAATGCGCGCTATTATAGTAAATGAATTTTATAAAATATGAAAAAGCCAGAGAGGATAACACTTCAAAGGAAAAAAAAAGTTTCAGGAATGGGAAGGTGGAAATGTCCATAGGATTTCATAGCTCTTCTCCATAAGACCTAAGGCATTGCCTCTAGTGGGCCAATCTTCCTTTAAGGGGTAGAGAGAGTGAGAGAGGGGGTGGAAGGAAAGGAGAAACAGAGACAGAGACAGAAACAGGGAGAAAATGACAGAGAGACAGAGAGAAAAAGACAGACAGACAGAGAGAGTGATGGAGATAGAAAGAAAGAAAGAAAGGAAGGAAGGAAGGAAGGAAGGAAGGAAGGAAGGGAGAGAAAGAAAGAAAGAAAAAAAAAGAAAGGAAGGAAGGAAGGAAGAAAGGAAGGAAGGAAGGAAAGAAGGAAGGAGGAAGGAAAGAAGGAAGGAAGAATGAAATGTAAAAAAATGGGGTATCTTTTAGTCAGGTTGCCTGTTAATTATGTTGCCCCCTACCCATAGATAGCTAGATTTAAAGTGAGGCAGCCCTCACAGGGCCCCTGTTAGCTCACTGAACTATGGATCCCACCTGTTTGTAGGCCTTGTCATCTGGGGTCTATCTTTTCTTCCTCTTTTCCAAGGTCTGGTTCTTTTCCCAGTAGGACCCAGCTCCTAGTCCTTTTCTCATCAAATTAGCATCCACCACCTTTACTCATCACTATCAAGTTCTTCCCTTACCTTTTTCCTTAGGTGCATACAAGTGCTGTCAATGGCCCTGTACCTCTCTGCTTCTCCCACTTCTCATCCCCCCAAAATTTTCTGTTTTTGAACAGCCCCCCTAACCCTTTGTGTTACAATTTTTTCTACATAGGGTCTCCAAGCTATAGAGTTCACATTAATAACTTTTCATCTGAAAATTACTCAGTACAATAGAGAAGGGACCACATGAACCTGAAGGCCATTATGTTTGCCTTAGGCAAAGTGAGCTAAATGTTTTCACAGATTACATCTCCAAAGAAAAAAGTATTAGGGGAGAGAAGGTAGTGACTAGAGAAAAAATCATGCCCTAAATTAAACCACCTTCTTCCAGGTAGGAGATAACAAAATCCTTGGAAGGATTTAATGATGTCCCTGTTCTGCAGGGAGGGAAAAGCACAGAAACATCCGCTGATTTTAGTTATGCAGAGTGAATAGGGCACTGGACTTGGAATCAGGAAGGCCTGGATTCAACCTCATCTCAGGCTTTCTATTAGCCATATGATTCTGGAAAAGTCCCTTAATAGAAATTGTGCCTCTGTTTTTTCATTTACAAAGTTTTCTCATTCCAACACTAAAATTATGTGATCTGATGATTCTTGAAGGAAACTAAGGATTATAACAGGCAGAAAGGGGAATAGAGAATATATTCCATTCTGGAGATTGGGGTTGGGGGGGAAACAGCCTATACAAAAGCATGGAAGTAGGAGATGGAATTCTGGGTTCAGGGAACAGAAGTAGATCAGTTTGGCCAAAACAGAGAGTTCACAAAGGTGAGCAAAGTAAAATGAGCTGGGAAAGCTAAGGAGACCCTATGTAGATTTTGAAGGATTTTAAAATGATAATTGAGGAATTTGAATTTTATCCTATAAGTAACAAGGAACTCCTAAAGATTCTTGAACGGGGAAATGAGATGATCAGACCTAGGCTTTAGGAATTTTACTCCAGCAAGGATTTAAGCACCTACTGTGTGGTAGATGCCCATGGTACAGATGAAAAGAAAAAAGAAAAAGAAATTATTTCTGCTTTCAGGGAAGTTATAATTTAGCTCTTACTTTGTAAATACAAACTAATTAAGGAAGGGGTATTAACACTGGAGAAATTAGGAAAAGCCTTTTGTAAGAAGTTAGGGGTTCAAGAGGCAGATTTCAGAAGGAAAGGTTATTTTGGCAGCTCTTTGGGAAAGGGATGGGAGAGGAAGGAAACTATATAATACACAAGGAGATCATTAGAAAATTATAGTGACAGTACAGAGAAGTGCCGAAGGCTTGAAATGGGTGGTAACTGGGACTGTGAATGGAGATAAGATGTGGATGTGCTCACTTATTCTATTTTGGAAATATTTCTGACGAGCTTGATTACTTGCTTTCTCAGGCCATAGCAGTCTAGAAGTAGTAAATAAGAAGGCTGTATGGGGTAGATGGGAGTGAGTATGGGGGAGAAGATTTAGAGGCAAGAATAATCAACAGCAGCAAGAATTGATGGATTAACAATGAGGAGGAGAGACACAAAAAACTATAAAAAGCAGATTGAAGAATTAAGAAATACTAGCAGTCTGGGGTCTTCCAATGTTGGGACCAGCACTTGAGGGCTTCGCTGTCCTATAACCTGGAACTAACCTGATATTCTTTTTTAAAAAAATATTTTTTTGGTTCCTAGAAAGTAGGGAATGATTTATTTATTTATTTATTTGTATTTCATTCCCAGTATCACCACAATGTCTATCACATAGTAGGCATTGAAAAAATGTTTATTGATTGATTTTTAAGTGTTTTTTTATTAAAACTTTTTATTTTCAAAATATATACATGGATACTTTTCAACAATCACCCTTACAAAATCCTTTGTTCTAAATTTTTTCCCTCCCTTTCTCCTCCCCCCTTCCCTAGATGGCAAGTAATCCAATATATGTTAAACATGTACAATTCTTCTATACATATTTTCACAAATATAATGCTGCACAAGAAAAATCAAATTAAAAAGAAAAAAAAGGAGAAAGAAAACAAAATGCAAGCAAACAACAAAAAGAATGAAAATGCTATGTTGTGATCCACAGTCAATTCCCACAGTCACACAGGTGCAGATGGCTTTCTTTGTTACAAAATCACTAGAAATGGCCTGAATCATCTTATTGTTGAAGATAGCTATATCCATCAGAATTAATCATTGTATAATCTTGCTGTTGCTATGTATAATGATCTCCTGGTTCTGCTCATTTGACTTAGCATTAGTTCATGTAAGTCTTTCCAGGCCTTTCTGCAATCTTGCTGCTGATCATATCTTATAGAACAATAGTATTCCATAACATTCATATACCATAATTTGTTCAGCCATTCTCCAAGTGATGGGCATGCATTCAGTTTCCAGTTTCTTGCCACTACGAAAAGGGCTGCCATAAATATTTTTGCACATCTGGGTCCCTTTCCTTCCTTTATGATCTTTTAAAGATACAAACCCATAAATTGATACTCTTAAGAGATGATCTTGAATTAACAAGAAAAGTTAAGAAATCTCTTCCCAGAAGGCCCTATAAAGTTTGTCAAGATGACTTCTGTGAAATAAGATTGGAAAGATAGAATGAGGGAGATTATAAAGGGCTTAAAAAACAATCTGAGGTTGTAGGGAGCCACTGAACATTCTTGAGCTGGGGAGAGAGATGGTCAGATTTATACTCTAACAATATCATTTCTGCATTTATACAAAGGGTGGTTTGGAGAAGAGAGAAAGTAGATTCAGGGAGATAAGTTACGAGTCAGTAACAATAGTCCAAGCAAAGCCATAGACACATTTAGACCCCTGAGTCCAACCTCCTTTTTTATAGATGAATAAACCGAGGCAGAGAAAGGTTCACTTACTTGTCGGAATCATGCACCTAGCATGTGAATCTAGGTCTTCTGGACAATGAGTTCTGGTGTCTTATCCTTTGTGCTCCTGCTGCCTCTCCCTCTGCTGATGAAGGTCTGAACTGGAGCTAAGTGACTGGATAGATAAATGAATTTGAGAGCCTTGGAGGGCAAAATCAACAGGACTTAGTTTATATGGAGGCTGAAGAAGGAAATATTTGGAGGCTATAAACCCGAGTGAACCTTAAATTCCCTCATCATGTCATAGTGTGCATAATAATTACCTGTGCTGATGTCTCTCTTTTTGACTCCCTAAGGGCAGAGATTGTGTTCTAACTCACTTTTGTGGGACAGTACCTACACTTTAGGTGCTGTTCAACGTCTGAAAAATTGAGCTGACTTGAATCTCTTAAGGGGCACAGATGTAGAAATATGCTTTGGATGGTGTCTGAATTCCAGAGCAGGCAGATAGAGCTTGGATGGATTTCAGAAATGAAGGATGTGTGGATGGCTGGGGTCAGGTCGGTCATAAACATTTATTAAGCACCTACTATGTGCCAGGTACTGTGCTAAGCACTGGGATATAAAAAGGGGCAAAAGACAATTTCTGTCCGCAGAGAGAGTAAGGTATAAGGCTAGGGGCCAGATTAGAAAGGGCTTTGAACGCCAAATAGAGGGTTTTATATTTCATCCAGAATGCCATAGGGAGCCATTGGAGTTTATAGAGGGGAAGGGATGATACCTGTGCTTTTAGGAAAGTCAGTTTGGTGACTGGATGGAGAAAGGACAGGATTAGTCAGATACTTGAGGCAGGCAGGTCAACCAGCAGGTTAGTGCAATCATCCAGGTGCCAGGTGATGAGGGCTTGGACCAGAGCAGTCGGGGGTGAGAGAGGAGGAAGGGGGTGCATTTGAGAGATGAAATCAGCAAAGGTAAAACTGACAGGCCTTGGCAACAGCTTGGATATGGGGGTGAGAATGAGAAGTGTGGGGTGACTCCCAGGTGGCGGACCTGGGAGCCAGAGGGGATTATGCCCTCTAAAGTAATAGGTAAGGCAATAGGGGAGAAAATGAGTTTAGTTTGGGACAGAAAAGGAGACAGAAGGAGGAATCAAGTCGGAGGCACCGTCAAATAGTCATTCAGAGAGAAAGGAGAGCCATTCTCACCTTTCTTTCTCTTTCCCCATCCTTTTCTCTTTTTCTCTCTCCCTTTTTGCTCTTTAATTCATTGCTCCTTTGGCCTCCTGCCTGGGCTGCCTCCTGTTTGGATTCTGTCTTTCCATATCTTGGGGCAGGGCAGGATTTGCCGACATGGAGCTCAGACTTCCTCTGGAATCTTATGTGGCTCCTGACAAACAGCCTTGTTCTACTTGAAATGTGAAACCCCTCTTAATCTCTTTGGTATTGATCATTATGGACTCCCTACACCCACTCACCTCTCATTCTGCGGCCTAAACCAACCTCTCTAGGGATAGGGGAAGTGATGTTGAAACTAGGTTAGGGCCTGAAACAGTTCTGATGACCTTGACACCATTTGGTTGTAATCTCTTTAACGACAGACTGACATTTTAAATGCAGAGTAAGACCACAGCACCCTGTGCAGAGGGATGTTTATTGACCACAGCTCTAAGACATTAGCTCTCTCACCTTTAAAATCTCGTAAACATTTTATAAATATCATGTGAAAAAGCATAAGGAATTTTTTGGTACTGTAGTCCTGTTGCAAGGAATCCAGGAGTTGTTGATTATAATTTTATAAAGCAAATCTGCCTGTGATTTTGTTTATAGTTGCCCCATCATTAAAATTAAAGAAGCAGTGAAACAGTCAGTTTTATCACTTACTAATAATCTTTATAACCTTGGATAAATCCCTCTTCTCTAGGCTTCCCCATACATAAAATGTGCTTGCACTACTCACTCCACTTCATTTGGTCATTGTGAAAATCAAATAAGACAATGTAATCAATCGATAGACATTTCTTAAGCACCTACTATGTGTCAAGCACTGAGATATTGGAATAAAAAAAAATCAGTCTTTTCCTTTGAATAGCTTACATTTCTTTCAAGAAGACAACATATCCACATGTAAGTTTATCCAAAATCAATACAGTTTTGGGGTTCTTTGGATACAGTAGGATTTAAGGATTTGCATAAGGTCACACAGCTAGTAGTCTAAGGCTAAGTTAGGTCTTCCTGGCTCCAAGGCTGGTGCTTTACCCACTGCACCACCTCATTGCCCCTAAATACAGTTTTAATAGCTTAAAATTGCACTAATATAATAATAATAAAAAAAACTGTGTTCCCTTTTGATCTGTGTGTGTGTGAGTGTGTGAATGTGCGTGGTTCTGTAAGAGTATGTGAGTGTGTGTGAATGTGTGAGGTTGTATGTGTATGTGAATGTGTGTGTGAGCCCCTTTGATAAAGTAATCTGGGGGGATGCATTGGAGAGACCATGAAAAGTATCTTACAGGAAGATGAATTTGAGCTGAGCTTGGAAATAACTAAGGGATTCCAAGAAGCTAGGTTGAGGAGGGCATCCATGGCAGGCCTTGGGGAATGGAATGGAGGCGTCTGGGGGGGAAGGGGCAAGAGGCCTGCCCTTTTTGAGAAAGAGAAAGACGGATAACTGTCCTGGCTAAGGTAGGATCAGTTGGTTCTAATTTAAAAGGGCTGTAAAAGCCTCTGACCTTTCTTTGTCCTTCTGAAGCCTTCAAACTCTTCTTTTTCTTCTCCCCAAAGTTCTCCCACACAGTTGTCTTTTTTTGTTTGTTGTTTGTTTGTTTTTAGGGGATTGTGGTGGCTTCAGGCCAGCTGAATCAGGTTAGGCTGGGCCTCTCTGGAAAACTACTGCTGGTATTTCCCTAGGTACCTTGTGACTTCCCTTGGGGGTTCCAAGCAGCCCAGAGGAAGCAGAGGTGTTTGTGAGACGGAATGCTTCTTCTTCCTTTGACACTCTGGGCATGTGAGTGTGTATGTGTGTGTGTGTGTGTGTGTGTGTGTGAGAGAGAGAGAGAGAGAGAGAGAGAGAGAGAGAGTGAGAGTGTATGTGTGCGTGTGTGGGGATGACAGGGATGTGAAACTGTGCTCCCTTTTGATCTGTAAAATGAACACTGAAATTTTGTCCCCTTTGATTCCTGACCCTCCCCAAGACTCCAGAGGCAAATCACCCCCATTGACAGCTGGATCCCTATTCAAATTCAAGCTGAAAAAGCTTTCAAAATAATTTCAGTTGGGAGATCCTGGTCTGATCAGCTCAAACTTCTCCCAGTTCCCCGCCAAGATTTGCTCATAAAATAGGTTTCTGCTCACTCATTCTTTGCAGAAGGCCCAAAGTAATAAGCTTTGCCTCTTTGGCATAACTGCCAGGACTCCTGCCCGCTGAGAAGACGTTCTCTTCTCAGTGCCAGCCTCCATTTCCCTAATAGGACTTTGCCACTCAGAAGTCGGTCTTCCTAGCAAAACTGACTTCTCATCCTACAATAAACTTTCATTTTTGCCATTTAATATTTTGGGTTCATGAATTCTTTCACAAAGGACCTGCACCCCCGACCCAAAGAGGATTTCCACAACTCTCTGCCACTAGAACCCCATCAAGTGTGAGTGTGTGTATATGTGTGTTTGTGAGTGAGTGTGTTAGCCTGTGTGTGTCTGTGAATGTGTGTATGAGCCTGTGAGAGTGTGTGTGCAAGTCTGTGAGTGTGTGTGTGTTAATGTATGTGTGAGTCTGTGTGTGTGTCCATGTGTGAGCCTGTGAGAGTGTGTGTGTCTGTGTGTGTGTGTGAATGTGTGTGCCTGCGCCTGAATTTCAGGCTCCTTCATCAGCCTGTGGATTGCAAGATGCTTGTGTTACTGATGCCAGGAAAAGCTAGTGTTTATTCCTTCCCTTGATAAAGCCAGAATTGTTGGCAATCTATGGAGTGAATCAGGCAACGGGGATTGGGGATGGGGAGTGGCAGAGAGTAAGATGGGGAAGGAAGGAGAAAGGCTGGAGCCTGCTGGGGTTTGGGGCAGCCGAGCCCAGAGGACTGGCTGGCTGTATGTTTGACCAAAGCTGTTGCTAGGAGCCCCGTCCGCCCTCTGGGTGCGTGTGGAGAGTGGGAATGAGGTGTAGGGGGCAGGGAGAGGGAGAGGAGAAAGGGGTGAGGAGAGTGGCTGGTGTGAAGCTGGGGACAGACTTCAGCAGGCGGGCTTTACATGACTTCTAAGGGTCAGCCTTCCTGGAAAAGAAGTGTTATAATGTAGGGAAAGTGAATTGGTAATGAGCCTCTTCCTCCTCCCAGTTCCTTTCTTTTATATAAGGAGGAGTGCTGGATCATGCTGTGCTGTCTAATGGGGAAGGATCCTGGGAGTTGATTTAATCCTAGTCCCACCAAGTTTGCTATGGCTTCTGCATACAATGAGTACTTAATAAATGCTTATTTGCTGATTAGTCCCGTAAGTGCCCCTGACATAGACCTCTATAGCTCATATGGATGGAGCCCTGGTTCTGGAAGCAAAAAGTTTAGTCATTTCACTTTTGTCTGACTCTTTGTGACCTTATTTAGGGTTTTTTGGCAAAAGATACCATAATGGTTTGTTATTTCCTTTTCAAACTAATTTTACAGATGAGGAAACTGAGGCAAACAGGGTAAAATGACTTGCTCAGAGTCACACAGCTAGTAAGTGTCTGAGGTCAGATTTAAATTAGAATCACTGAACCGCTTGTCTGCCTCGGGTTAGGAGGACCCAAGTTCAAATTCTGCCTCAGACACTTACCTTATCAGCTGTGTGACTTTGGGCTAGCCATTTAACTACTGTTTGCCTCAGTTTCCTCAACTGTAAAATGATGATTATAAAAGCATCTGTCTCATAGGGTTGTTGTTAGGATCTCATGAGATCGTAAATGTAATCCTATGAGGTAGGTAGTGCAAGTCTCATTATCTTAGTTTTACAGATGGATAAACCATTAAAAAACCATTTAAACAAAAGAGTATAGATGTTAAAATAATTTTTGTTTTAAGGAGAAGCTAGAGTTCTCAAAAAGACCATACTTTCCCGAAGGTAGATTACTGGCTCTTCTCCTATTTTATTCAGAATCTGGTTCATTGTCCTGCATGAGGCTTGTATAAAATATTACTGATAGCTCAGTTCTATAGTTTGTCTAAACAGTTGCACATTATAGCATAGACTAAAAAACCTTCTTTATTCATTAAGTTTTCCTCTGTAGCTAGGCCAAACTCTTAAGTGATTGTGGATCTCATTTAGGAGGTGTTACAGTGTTCTGAAGCTTTATTGAAGAGTCTCAGAGAAGTAACTTGTCCAAGACCACACAAGCATTATCCCAGCACAGCTAATATTTGAATGCAGAACTCTTTTCATAGAACCATGCTGCTTCCCTTTACTTTGTTATGCCACAGTTCTCTTTAACTGTTCTGACTTGGTTTCCCTGAACTAGTTTCCTTTGTCTCAGTTTCCTTAACTGTTCTGTCAAATCCCCTTAGTCGTAAAAATCCACTCTGGTCCATTAAGACTGGGAACCATTTACTCTAAGGTTATAAATTGCTAGCAAGATAAACTAGAGCAGAACTCCTGTCCTCAAGAATTTACAATATCCCTCTAAAATATTCCAAGATACCTCACTGCCATCTTTATCTCTGAGTATTCAGACATCCTGTCTCTGGACTTTTAGGAGGTATGGTCTCCCCCCCAACCTGGCAGGAACTTTCGCGCCTTTTTACCTTTTTTGTCTCTAGGGTTATTTAAAGAAGGGGGCCGCTCTTATTCTTTGCTGCATTCTTTGAGATGACAGCCCTGGGACCAACATGGATTCCTTGGTCCCAGTATATCTCTATCTGACTGGATAATTTGAGACGAGAGTCCTGTCCAATCAATTATACTCTCCAATTAATAAACTATTGAAAACTCTCTAATCTCTCTCCTGCCTCAGTTTCTCCAGCATTACAATAGTCCCTTCCTGCTTTTATCTTCTTTGCACAGTTTTCTCACCATGATAGGGCCAAAGATAGTCCCTCTATTTACTTCCTGTACTCTTAACTCACCTGCATTACAGACAAGTTCCAAAGCTTCTGGAGAGTTGCAAATGAGGAATAAGATGTCCAGACTTTCCTGGGGTGCTTGATAATAACAGGATAATAATAATAGCTAGCATTTATATAATTTAAAGTTTGCAAAGTCTTTTACAAATATAATCCTATTTTATTTTCACAATGACTTTGAGAAGTCATTGTGACATAACAGATGGACCACCTGTCTCATTAATGTGTGTTCTTCATAAAAAAGTACACATTGCAATCCTTTTGTAGCCTTGGAGACTATGATATCCAATATTTGCAACCATGTATCCTCACTGAAAAGAGTATAGATGTTAAAATAATTTTTGTTTTAAGGAGAAGCTAGGGTTCTCAAAAAGACTATACTTTCCCGAAGGGTAGATTACTGGCTCTTCTCCTATTTTATTCAGAATCTGGTTCATTGTCCTGCATGAAGCTTGTATAAAATATTACTGATAGCTCAGTTCTATAGTTTGTCTAAACAGTTGCACATTATAGCATAGACTAAAAAACCTTCTTTATTCATTAAGTTTTCCTCTGTAGCTAGGCCAAACTCTTAAGTGATTGTGGATCTCATTTAGGAGGCGTTACAGTGTTCTGAAGCTTGATGCAATTAGCACAATGTCATCTACCAACATGAGCACTCTGAGGACCTTCCCATTTGAAGATAATTCCTCTTCCATATAGACTTTGTACTGGACATCTTCCATGACAGCAGTAAACATTTCTGGGTGAGCATATATCTTGCTATTTTATACCTTTCTTGAAATTGATATTCAGAAGATCAAACTATGTTATTTATATCTCTCATGTCATCTTGTGTGATTGACATATACATAGAAGGCACCTTATTGACACATACCTGGAGTTTGACATAGACATTTGGACATTGCACAGAAGACATCTTTTTTTGGAGAAGACCACATTTTTTAAAAAATTGAATCAAAGAGTTATTTTTTTTAATTATCAACAACCAATAAGTATAGTGGAATCTTGTATATAACCTCTCAACCAATCTTGTATGTGTCCCCAATATTGGTGTGAAAACTACTCATAAAAATTTTATAGAGATGGATAAAACAACATAAGGATCACTAGTTATTAATAGTCTTGGACACTTTTTAAAAAATTCTATTTTATTGTCAGTTCTGAATTCCCTTTCCCCTTGAATCTCTTTTCAAGCTTTCTTTAAATTTATTTCTTACTCCAGACTTTCTCTTTGTTTTTTTTTTTTTTAGTAGTCCTTGATTCTCATATCTTTCATTTAGCAAGGAGATCAAATGTTCACTAGCAGTTTCTAAACTCTTTTTCTTCTCATCATACTGGTGATTGATAGGTGAGTTATCTGTGTTAAATTGCATAGCAAGTGCTAATCACATTCACGTTCCTCAGTCTGATTCCAGACTGATTGTGTGTTACTGTCCGCTGAAATGAGGTGATATTAGTAAAACACTTTGTCCAATGCCTGGTATATGGTTTTTTATTGTTTTCAATTGTGTTTGACTCTTCGTGACCCCATTTGGGGTTTTCTTGGCAAAGATTATAGAATGATTTGCCATTTCCTTCTCCAGCTCATTTTACAGAAAAAGGAAACTGAGGTAAAGTGAGGAAGTGTATGAGGTGCTGGTGCTGTGTGCACCATACGCCCGTCTAGAACATCTTAAGTGCTTAATAAATGCCAGTTTCCTCTTTCTTCCTTCCTCCCTCTCCACATTCTAGCCAAGCTGGCCTCCTTGCTGTTCCCAGTACATGAGATTTCACCTCCCTGCTGTGTATCTTCTCAAAGCCAGGCATCCCACACTCCCCACTTTCCCTTCTCACTTCCACTTCTTGGAGGTGCCGAGCTCCCTTTAAGGATTCTTTCAAGTCCCTCCTTTTCCTTTTAGTGTGCCCCCATCACCTCTCCTTCCCCTGAAATGCTTTTGTATTTATTTTGCATGTTTCACATCTATACTCACATTATTTTTCTCCCAGTAGAATGTAAGCCTGTGGACGAGGCTGCTTCATTTTGGTCTTTGTGTAACGCCATACTTCAAAGTTTTGCACAGAGTCGGGCACAAAATAGGTGCTATAATAGGTCAATAAATATATATATATATATATTTAAATTTGAATTTAATGGGTTTATTAGAAAGATTTCACCTCCCCCCCCTTTTGTTTTTTTTTTGCTTTTTGCATACAGCTGACAGATGCTGCTTCTGGAGGAGAGTGCTGTCTGTGACTGATCTGGTTGAGAACCCAAGAGAGAACTATTTCTCAGTATCAAAAATGGAAAGCCCCATTATTGTGGCAAGGATCCCTGCTTGATCTTATTAACGCTAGTGAAAACTGGCTGAGTGGATTTATCTACTAGACTCAGGTTTAAACCTGCTTCTGAGTCACAGAGCTTTGAAGTTTGAACCTGTTTTACACAGGCTTCCTTTTTCTGGCAGAAGGTCATGCACTCCATGGAGCATGGTGGGGCTGGCCAACTCAGGGCCCTCTTCCAAGGAGGTATTTGATTCTTTTTAAGTAAGCAGAGTATTTTTTTCTCTCTCCAGTTTAGGCCACCAGATGTTGCAGGTTAGAACCTTCAGTGACCATCTGGGTCCTGGTGGCCAGATGCCCAGTGAGTAGCTCCTGTTGGCCAAAAGGCTTTTCTAGAGTCCTGTGCTCCGTGAGACATGGCCACACGTGATGATGTCACATCAGGTAACAAACTCCCAAGGGGGAAGAGTCTCCCAGGGGCACTAGCTTTCTACCTCCTCCCCTTGAGTCAGGATGAGCTGGGTGTGATGGTTGGTCCTCAGCTTAGGTCAAGTATCTCCTCCTTCCATTACAACCACAGAGTGGCAGAGGCTGAATTATATCTGGGAAAGAAAAATAGCTTAATAAGTTAGGAGAATTGTTGGTGACCCTGGACAAGGCCTCTCTGGCTCTTAGGGAATCGGACTACATGATGAGGGATGAGTATGGAGAAGTAAAATACAGGGAGGGGCGATGACACGGTGGCAGGACATTTTGATACAGATGACTCAAAGATGTGTGTCAATCAACAAGCAATTATTAAATTTGTACTAAGGGCCAGACACTGCAAATGCATACAAAGAAAAAAATGAAATAACCCCTGTCCTTGGGAAACAAGTTCTAAGAGTGAGGAAGAGACAACAAGTGCATGAATAAGAACATACAAGATACATAAAAAATAAATCCAGGCAAATTTTATCTTATTGATCCATCGTCTGTGAGATCCAGACTCCTTTGCCTGGCAGTTTATGGGCACAGGGCCATTTTTGGATTCTTCCCAACAGCCACTGGCTAAGCTGGTCTGGCTTTGAGAGTGGGACCTGAACCTTGGCCCCCTGCCCACTGGGAATGGCGCCAAGCCCTCTCAGCTTGTCTGTCTTTAGCCATTATCCCCCAAAGGGCTAAAACCCATGTGCCTTGTCTTTGTTTCCAGCCAAGTTCCGGGTTCCTGTAGCAGTCTACTGCGGCAGCGTCCCCCGGTCCAGTACCAGCTCTGGATTCCGCTCCTTCCACGGTCCCAATAGAAATGTCAACTCAAGCCTACAGGACTATGGAGATCGATGGACAGGAGAGGGTGAGGGTGCATTGGTCTCCAACAGAGTGAATTAAAGTAAAATAAAATGTTTTCCAGGGTAGATGAAGAGAGAGTGTATATATATACATAGATATGTGTATATGAGTGCATTTACACATTTCCGTGTTTATATCCAGGTCCGCACATAAATGTGTATAATGATTGTCAAGTATGTCTGTATACACATACATAATATGTGTACATATATAATACATATATGAACAATACCTAAATACATGTATATTTGTATGTATATGTGTTTATACACACACATACATTCAACCATCGATTATTGGCTATTATCTTGGTCTAACAACCTAGATATTCCAGTTTACACACCAGATGTTACGGGATGGAAACTTCAGTGACCATTCAGGTCCTTGTGACCAGTGAGTATCACCTTCTAGTCAAAAGCCCTTTGTAGAGTCCTGTGCTCCTTGATTCATAGGCACACATGATGATGTCACTAGAGGTAACAAATCCTGAGAGAGAAGGGTTTCTAGGGAGCAATAAGTGCCCTGCCTCCTCCCCTTGAATGAGGGTGGACTTATAAGAATTTACATTGTTGTAGTTTTTGTGTGTATCTATGTGTACACATATATGTTTGTCTATATACATGTGCATACATATAGACCTGTATCTGTAGATATAATATTTTTAATTTTTTTGATTCTGCTTACTTCATTAGGTATTCTGATTATATTCTAAGACTATATTTAGAGGTCATTTGTAGATTATCTTCAATTTTGCAGCAGGTGGAAGGCAACTGAGTCATCCTTCTTTTATCTGCCCACAGCCTCCCCCCAGTCCCTGCTGAAAGTTCAGATGGAAAAGCAGTCATCTGTGTGGGGCAGAAATGGAGACTTGACCAGCCTCAAGACCAGTCTTGCCTCAAAGGCTTGGCAGTCCAGAAATGGCCATGTGAAGAATGCGGAGGCTAATTCTTCAGTGGCTCCCCCGCTCCTGCCTGCCACTGTCAAGGAAATGGAAGCCAACAGTGCAGCCTTGGAGACCACCCAAATCAAGGACAAGCTCAAAAAAAGGAGGCTTTCTGAGGGGTGGTCCGCTTCTCCCCGAGGTGCGCCCTGTGGTTCTGCTTTGTGAAAGGGGGAAGCCTGGGAATCAGGAAGGTTTTGGCCCAGCTCTGCTGCTGGGTGAGCTTGGACAATGTAGTTCCCTTCTCTAGGGGTTGGCTACCTAATCTGTGAAATGGGTGGGTGTGAGGGGGATAGGATTAGGGATAGGATCATCTAAAATCTCTTTTAAATCTGAAAGCTTAAAGTCAAAGTTCTTCCAGGCCTCCAAGGATGTCTGTCGATTGACAAAGACCAAGAGCCACAGGAATTCTGGGATCAGGGAAGAGTGATAGTGGACAGAGGGGGTTGGTTTTATAAAGACTCTACTTTTGTTTTTCCCATAAATGTCCCCCTGATGGATTCCAACAATTGGGATCAAGCACCCAGTCCTGACTTAGACTTGGCTAGAATTCTAGGGAAGCAGTAAAGTGGGTAGAGCTCAGGGATCACAGGGTCCTAAGAAATTAGAGATCACTTAATCCAATGTTTTTTTACACAAATGAGGAGGCCCAGAAGCCTTGTCCAAGGTCACTTAGGGTATCACAGCTGGTATTCAAACCCAAATCTTCTGTCACCAAATCCAGAGCTCTTTTATTTAAATTGCACTGCTGAAGAAAAGCAAAGATCTTTGGAGGAATGGGCAGTTCCAAATCCAGGGAATTCTCATTGGTGCTGACTATCCTAGCATTGAGCTTCTGTTCTCTCCTCCTCATTGAGGTTGTCTTCCCCAGAAGATGATCTCTTGTTACTGCTGTGGGGCTGTTCCTTTTGTACTGTTGGTTTATCTTATACATGGAGCTGTTGGCCTGCTGTTTCTTCCATTGGACTGAGGGCAGGGACTATGCTTGTGCCTTTCTCAAACTTAGTACAGTGTCTGGCAATGGTGTTTAACAATGCTTCTTAATGGATTGATTGAATAAGCCAATGCTTTTTAATAAATATTAAGTAACTACTCTGCATCTCACACTGTGATAGATACTTGGAAGACCAAGGCAAAAGGAGCTTTTGCAGGGCCATGCTGCTTCTCTCAAGGAAAGCACTTTGAAGGAAGCCCCCTTTTTTTTTGAGCTCTCATTCATTTCCTCTTTTTCCCTTTTGCAGCTTCTTTAGATCCTGGAGGAGTTACTAAAGGTACTTCCCTGAAGAGTGCCATGCCCCGCTCTACCTCTCAGAGATTCCTGACAGTTTCCAGGCCAATGCCTCCCATCCAAAGCATTCCCACCACCCCAGAGGCCAAAGGGTCCTTGGAGAATGGCTCAGCCCCACAAAGGATTAGCAAGAGTCGGCTAAGGGCAACTCCAGCTGCCCAAGAGGTAATGTATGATCTACCATTCTGAGTTTGCAACACCTATTCCTTTCTTCCTAGAGTAAATATCTTCTATTAACCAACATCGAAGTTGATCTCTCTATGGGTGTCTTTCTGCCTATCCACCCATTTATTTGTCTATGTGATTTTTTTTTCATTTTTCCTGTAACCTGTCATCAATTAATCAAAGTAACATGCATTTATTAGGCATCTACAGTATACCAGGCACTGGTGCTATACATTAGAAATATAAATATAAAAGTGAGATAGATAATCCCTGCTTTCATTGGGGGGATACAACATGTTCTCAGAAACACACAGGCTATACATACAAATTGCCTTCAAGAGGTGAAGAGAACAATTAGTTTCAAGAGAAACTTTTCCAAAGAAGGAACACTTGAGCCTGTATAGGTAACATGTACCGAAAGCTTTGATAAAGGATGTTAATTTGATGCATTATCAGTTCCAAGTGGGAGGGAGAATTATTGACTTCTCTGTCCTACCTGCCTTCTGCCATCCCTAAACTCAAAGCATAATCAAGGAGGTGCTTAAGGTCGCTTTAAAGGCCCAGGTATTTTAGACTCTGAAACTCTATGGAGAAAGATTGCACCATTTTGAATGCTAGGACTGTCTACCTCTTGTACCTCATTGAACCTGAAAAATGTTTTATCAGGGATAAAAATAATTCTGTCTGGGCTACATCTTTTCTGCTACAAATGTACTTTCTGGAAGAGGAGATCATGTAGTTGTCATTCTCACTGTAGAGAAAGATATAAAGTAGCTCCATTCTTCCTAAAGTTTTCACACAGGAACTTAATAAGTGCTTGTTGATTGACTAGTGGATGCCCATCTTGAGTCAAACTTTTGTGGGATCATGCTGGATACATTTTAGCAATGAGAAAGTGAGGAAGTCCCTGGGGATACAGTAATCCATTGGATCTTAGATTTAGGGATAACCAGAGACCTTAGAAGCCATCCAGTTCTTTCCTCTCATTTTGCAGTTGAGGAAACCAAGACCCAGAAAAGGCAGCATGGAGAAGTGATAAGAGTGCTGGACCTGAAGTTGGGCAAGACCTAAGTTGAATAAAGAAGGAAAAGGTCAGGGCCCTGAGTAAAAGCTCTATTACATTCCCACCTGTCTTGACCCTGGGAGAGGAATTGGATCTCAGTTACCCCACAAGGACCTAAAGAAGTCAAGTCTGTCAGATCTCATTGGAGGCACTTAAGAATACTTGTAGAGGCTGTATTGTCTGGTAGACTATAAGATCCTTGAGGGCAGGGACTATTTCATTTTTATTTTCATATTCCTGGTATTTAGCACAAGTAGGTGGTTGATTGACTGATGCTGATTGACTGATTGATTGCTTTTTGAAGACCTCCCAGGGTGCTTTAGCTAGGGTGTGCTACTCCTATTAAAAGGCAATACTTGTCAGAATAAGCTTTTTTTTTGAGGGGGGGGGGAGGGCACAGCTCACTCCTCTGGGGAGAGATTTTAGCTGTGACATTTGATCTTACCTGGTCCCTCCCTTTCTACCTCATTTAGTTCCTTGGTCCCAGTCTGATCTTGGTCAGTACCTGCCACAATCTTCTCTAGTCTCACCTAGTTTGGCTGTTCCAATCAAGCCTTTGTCTTCTTCCCACATGTATCTTGTCTCAAACCCAGGACCTGTTTCTATGTTGGAGTACTTAGGATTGACCTCCAGCTTACTTGACCACTTGGTTGAACAGATCTTCAAATGGCCAGCCTCAGCATGTGTGCACTAGACATCGATTCAGATTTTTGCATATTCTTTCTTAAAAGCTGTTGGCTACATCTTGCCCAATCCTTACTTCAGCCAGAAGAATTTCCTTACTTCAGCCAGAAGAATTTCCAGATATAGATTTAGCATAGCTTAACCTGGTCCATCTTGGGTATAAAGAATTATTTTTTTGGGGAGTGGTCAAATTATAGGATCATAAAATTGAGATCTGGAAGGAACCTTAGAGCTTTATTCCAAAACTTTCATTTTATTTCTGAGAAAAACTTCTGAGAAGAAGTCTGTAAGTGACTAAGATTTGAACAAGGATTTGACTAGGTCTCCTCCCTCTTTTCACTGCATAATGACCCTGAGGTAACACAAGGTGAAGTAATATGTGTGTGTTTAGGTGGTTGGGTGGGGGACTGGACCTGATGTTCTATAAAAGTAAATCCAAAGAGATTATAATTCCTGTTTTCTACAAGGTCCAAATATTTTCCTTAACTTAAAAAATATTTACTATACAATTAATAACCACAGTGAAATCAAACAATACATAAAACTATAAATTCCAAATGATTTGTAGTTTATTAAAAAGGGGGAAAATAATCATATATAAACTCTAATAATTTAACAACAGTAGCATCATATATCCTCCTGGGGCCCCTTATATTTCTCTCCCATGTACTTATCAGATTTTATTATTATGAAGTGTATAATTAGTTTGCTTTATATCACTTTATATGTGCCCTTTTATATTTATTTACATTTTTCATATTCATCATTTAAGTACATCATAGAAGTAATAAATAATAGCAGAACATAGAAGATCCTAATTTAAAGACAAGTCAGCCTCACCAGGAGGGACATCTGGCTTCTACTCCCAGCTCTCTTTAGGACCAACTGGCCATGTGAACTTGTTCAAGTCACTTGGTACCTGGGATTTGCTTTGTTCACCTATTAGGATGAAAGATTGGAACTGATAAATGTTTGTCTAGAATAAAAGTAACTGTCTGATCTAGACCATCTCTAATACAAATGTGCTTCCCAGCATAGAAGATGTATAATAGTCATTTTTTATCACAGAAAAAGGCATGAAGGTTTTTTTTCCTAAACTTAATAAATGTTTATTGATTGATTAATGGATACCTATCTTAGGTTAAACTTTTGTGTGACTTTACAGGCCACAGTTCCATGATGGAAAAAATGAGGGTTGCATTAGGAATGACCATAGGAGCTGAGACTTTTGAGGCTATCAGGTCTAATCCCTCATTTTGCAGATGAGGAAACTGAGACCCATAGAAATAAAGTAGGGAACAGTGTGAAATGGGAGATTAGAATGCTGGACCTGAGCTCAAGGACAGGTTTTTATCCTCTCTCTGACTTTTACTGTCTGTGAGAACTTGGGCAAATCACTTTACCTCCTTAGATCTTAGTTTTTTCACCTCAGCCACCTCACAGAGTTGTTATGAGGAACAAATGGGATCATGTAGATAATCAAATGAGATAGCATGTGGAAAGCACTCAGCAAATCTTAAAGTACTATTTAAATGCTGCCTGTGAAGGTGACCTAGAAGAGGAGGAGAATGACTAGGAAGGGAAAGAGGAGGAAGATGATGAGGATGATGTTAAGCATTTTATAAATTTTAACATTCCATATATTATATATATATACGTATTAGATATAAATATATATTTACATAGATATTATAGCATATACATATATTTATTATACACATTATATATGAGCATATAATATTTACATAGATAAATATAAGCTGCTATTATTAGTAATAGGAAACTAATGTTATAGTCTTGCTCAAGATTATACAAAGTTCCTGAATACATAATTTCACAGGGCACAGGAGCATAGTTAAAATCACTGTATCATTGACTTTCTCAGGTCTAAAATTCTAGGAAGAAAAACAAGGAAGTAGGGCTTGACTTGGGAACTTTCTAAGTTGAAAAAATAAGGAAGCAGGATAGTTCCAAGATGGTCACAAGAAAGTTGTCCAGAAGGTGATCCTCCCTCACTGGCCCCGGGAACAATGTTGGTTTTTGATAAGTCTTTACCTAGAACAGCCACTGGAAGGGGAAGGTGGGGCGGAATATTCCTTGGGATACGTGTCCCAAGTTTCCTGTTCTCTATGGGATTTCCTCCCGGTCTAAATCTCCCTCTCATGCCTCATTGTAGTGTGGGAGTAACTCTGGGCTCTCAAAGACTAGACCTGAGGTTAAGCTCTGACAGATCCTTCCAGGTTGGAAGGTTTGAATGTAAATGAAGACCTGGTCATCATCTGAGATTTTGCCTCATTCAGCTTGAAGGGACTCATCACCACAGTGTTGACTGCCAGCTGATATATGGAGTTTTTTCTTCTTTTCTTTTCTTTTTGGCCACATCAATTTAGAATGATTAAATACTAAAACTAGAGGAGTTGTGTTCTGTATTCATGGAGAGTCCCACACTGTCAAAACTGCAGATCTTTAAAAGTACTGAAATGAGAAGAAATAGTTAGATTTTAACTCTCCTAATGCTGTTTCCAGGTACAGATATCCCTTCAGTACCTGCATTGCAAGGATGAGAAGATTAGGCGATCTTTGGGAGGTGCCCTGATTCCTTCCATCCCAAAGCCGGGGCAGCCAGCAGAGACCAAGTCAGTAACATTGCCAGCTGTTGTTAGCAATTCTATTCCTCTACCTCCAGGCCAAGATGTCCTCACTTTCCAGGAGGCCCCTAGAATAAGGTAAGTCACACTGGGTGCTTCATTGGAATTTTAAAGATTCAGTGATTGTTAGAGTTAACAGGGACCATACCACCCTCTCCTATTGGGTCTGCTTGGGATCCTAGAGGTCAGTGATCCATACTTGAGTGCCTTGGATTATTGTTGATGGTGTAGAGCAAGGATTTTTAACCTGAGATCCCTAAATTTATTTTTAAAAAATATGTTAATAACTACATTTCAATATGTTTCCTTGGCAATACTATATGTTTTATTTTATGCATTAAAAAACATTCTGAGAAGAGGTCCACAGGCTTTGCTATCAATCATAACTTTTCTGTGGCTGACTTTCAAATCTACCTCTAACCTCAACCTCTCCCCAGCCTAGTCTACTCTCACATCTCCAGATACTTGTGAGCATCTCTATGGAGGTCTTCTACATATGTCCAAAACCAAATCTGTCTTTATGCACTTCTTGCCTCCTGGTTTGCTTGCTTTCTGTTGATGGAGCCATCATTTCCCCAGAAGTTGAGGCAAAAAACCTTTAGAGTCAATGGGGACTCTTTCTCTCCTCACTGCATGGCCCATTAGTGCTGTTGATTCTGTTTACAGAATACCTATTGTCTTTTTATTTTTCTTTCCATTCCCTTGTTTAAGCCTTCATTATGTCTGAACTAGCTTTATTATTATTTTTTTTAAATTGGTATTTAGCTGTATCTAGTTGCTCTTGCTCTAATTTCTATTACACACAAGACCTGGTTAATATTCCTAAATCACAGACAGCTCTGATCATGTCATTCTTTTATTCAAAGATCTTTAATAACCATGAGCTACCTTCCAAATGAAATTTAAGCCCCTTAGCCTGGCACTCAAGGCCCTCCAGGCTCTGGCTCATCTAGATTTATTTCCCACTATGTATAATCTGCCCGATAATTATCTATTTGATCAAAAAGGATTGTTAACTACAGTTCGTGCCTTTCCACCTCTGTGTGTTTCCTTGTGCCTTCATCCACATGAGATGTCCTTCCCTCATACTCTGCCTATTGTATATAGTTCATGTGGCTTCAGAGGGGAGAGCCAGGAGCAACGGAGTGAAAGTTTGCGAAGAAGCAAACTTGGACTTGATGTTAGGAACAGCTTGATCTACCTCAAAGTGGAATGGGCTGTCTTGGGAGGTGGTGGGCTGCCCCTCCTTAGCGGTATTCAAGAAAAGATGGGTTGATCACTTATCTGCCAAGTTGTATCAAGAATTCTTTTTTGGTCATAGATTAGACTAGGTAGTCACTAACTAGCCTCTTCCAACATGAGCTTCTGGGATTGAGTTTCTCATATAAGAAAGTAAAGGGGGTATGGTGGAGGAAAGGAATGATCACTTAATGGTAATAACTTAGCATCTATGCAGTGTGTTTTTTGGCTACAAAATACACTTGGCTCTCACAACATTCTGGAAGGTAGGTAGTGAAAAAGATCCCCATTTCACAGATGAGGAAACTGAGGTTTAGAAATATTAAATGATTTACTTGCCAAAGGTCACAGGGGTGATAAGTAGGTAGCATTGTCTTATTTGATCTTTGCAAGCTTGTAGAAAGTCTGCTCATAGAGCTATAATTATCCTCATTCTAAAACCAGGAAGATAAGACTCAATGAGATTAAAGTATGTTTCATACTGTCATATAGATGACAAAGATGAAACTCAGAGCTTATTCCAAGCTCAGGGTTCTTTCTACTATAACAAATTAGTTGCCTCTCTTTTTAAAATTGTATGTAGTTAATTCATACTGCAGGCATTTATGAAGTACCTACTGTGTACTAGGCATCAGATTAGGTGCTGAATTCTATCATGTGACTGCTCCTGTGCTTGCTAAACTACTTTCCTACTGATCTATACCTTCTGCTAAACTCTTTATAAATTTAATTTTTATTATTTTTCCAATTTGTTCCAAGCATTTATTTTCTTTCCTTTATACTCTCTTCTTCCTCCTCACATTGAATGACATTTTTTAAAAAGTGAAAGTAAACTTTTATAACAAATCCTCAGTCAAGTAAAGCAGATTCTTTCATTGGCTTGGTTCAAAAGCTCATGTCTCATTCTGCATTTTGAATCCATCCCTCTCTGCCAGGAGTTATGGGTAACAGTTCATCCTGTGTCCTCTGAACTATAATTGATCATTGCATTGATTAGAATTCTAAAGCCTTTCAAGGTTTTAACTCTTCCTTTAACAGAATTATTTCCTCTAGCTAGATTTTATTTTCTCCTTTCCCAGTCCTTCCCTGCATCTTTATAGAAGCTATCTTCACCAATGAGAACCATCTCTGGTCATCTTGATTCATACCTGGCCACTGGACTCAGATGGCTCTGGAGGATAAAGTGAGGCAGGTGACCTTATCCAGCCTCCCTCACTTAAATCTAATTTACTTGCAAGTTATGGCATCACCTCCCCTGATGTCATGGTCCTGGCCCAGAACTAAGGAAAAACAATATCTTCACACCTAGAAGAGACATTTCTGCCTTGCTATCTCTTTATATGGTTTTTAAAAGTTTTTTTCTTTCTAATTTCTTTTAAGATTGGCACAGGAGAATAATTCCCAGGAGAAGACCCCCAAGTCTATGGGTATGTATATCTACCTCTGCTTATTTGCTGTCCTGCATGCTTGGGTATAGTGCTTTAAGTAAGACAGTAGGAGTGGAAGGTGGGGAAAATTGCACTTTCCAGTTAAATCCTTACAGGCAGCCAGCATCAAATGTTGGCAAGAACAGTGAAGGAAGCCTAGATGGGAGAAACAATTCTGCTACAGTCTCACTTTTGGCAGGCTTCTGAGCCTCAGTTTTCCTCAACTGTCAAATGAGGGATGTGAACTAGATATTGTCTCAGGTCCATTACCGTTTTGACATTCTATAGAGAGAGAAATCCTAAGACCCCAAAGCTTAATGAGCTCCCTGGATAATTAAAGGTCAAGAGAATGAAATCAATCCTAGGAAGGAAGTTTGGTGAAAGGATTTGGGTAGGGAGAGGGGGAAGAACAGGAGGGTTAAGCATCTTTTTTAAATGGAGGAGAAATTCCGATTTGAAATGCTGATCTGGGTCACCTAGAAAGGGCAGGAGAAGATGAGTGGGTAGATTGCTAGATCTGATCTAATTGGTTGGAAGGAGTGGAGAAGTGCAGCCCACAGGGACTGGCTTGCAGGAGGGGTCGGAATGCACAGCCAGAGCTGTCCAAGTCAGAACAGGTCCTCGGAGTGAGTTTTGGCAGGGTCAAAAAGATATTTAGGAGGTTCCTGGGGCGAGGGAAGAGGGAGGGACTTTGAGAAGCTGTTATTTTGCTGATTGTAATTATCTAGGACAGTTTCTTCTGGAACTCAGCCTTCCTGATTACATAAATATTTATATATATATATGGGTCCAGTCCCTCTTCTTTGGTCATCTCTTCAGGAAACAAGTTTAGTAGTAGTTGCTGAGTCAGAGCATAAGGACTCTTTAGTAACTTTTGGGGCACTATTCCAAATTGCTTTCCAGAATAGCTGGGCCAGTTCCCAGCTCCATTAACAGTGTATTCAAGTGTTTGTTTCCCTCAGTCCTTCCAACATTTGTCTTTTTTTTTTTGGGGGGGGGGTGAGAAGAGTGCTGGCATTTCTGCCAATCTGATGTGTGGAACTCTAACCCTAATGATTACTCATTTGAAGACATTTCACATGGCTGTCCAAAGCTGGGATTTCTTTCTTTGAAAATTGCCTGCTCATTATAGCCCCTGAATTACGCAGGTGTGGCTGTTGGCCAGGGAGTGCCCAATTTCAGGACACAAAGTTCTAAGCCCGGGGAAAACTTGTCTGACATGCTTAGCTCCCCACCCATCTCTTCTTAGGTGTCAGCTCCCTCAGTGTGAAAGCCTAGCGTTCTGCAGTGGTTCACAGGTGCCATTCAGCATCCCTAGTGGTTTATACTGAGAGAGTAAAGTTTCATGGTTTATATCATACACTGTCTTCACAGCCTTATGGAGGAGACAACTTGAGTATTATTAATATTTTAAATATTTTATTGTGATCAATATATTTTTCTTTTATATTCGCTTCTTTCCATAGTAGTCATTCTATCCTCCCCCTTCACTACCACTACCTTACTGAGGAAGCCATTTCTTATAACAAAAATTACAAAGAAAGAGGGGAAAAAAATGTACAACAAAAACAAACCATCACATCGGCAGTGGTTGATAGTATATGGGGTATTCCAATCTGTAGTCCTTTGCTTCTGCAAAGAAAAAATAGAAGTGTTTTCTTGACTCCTAGACAAGCTTGGACACTTTAATTGCTCTATAATTCAGTTTTCAAGTTTTGTGGTTATTTCTGTTTACATTGAAGACATTTTAGTTCTATTATCGCCATTTTACAGTTGAGAGGTGAAATAATAATAATAATAAAAATAATAGAAACAATATGCATTTAAATGTCATTTTAGAATATGCAAAATGTTTTATCTCATTTGAGCTCCACAACAACCCCATTAGATAGGTGCTACTATTATTTACATTTTCTAGATGAAGTAGCTAGGTGGTTCTTTGGATGGAGTTCTAGAAAAGGTGAGTTCAAATTTGGTCTTAGCAATGTCACCCTGTACAAATCCCTTAAACCCCCACTTTCCTTAACTGTAATAGGGGATAATAACAACACCTATCTTGCAAAGTTGTTGTGATGTTAGTTGTCACTTTTTTTTTTTTCTGAGGCAATTGGGGTTAAATGACTTGTTCAGGGTCACACAGCGAGGAAGTGTTAAGTGTTTGAGATCAGATTTAAACTCAGGTTGTCCTGATTTCAGGGCTGGTGCTGTATCCACTGTACCACTTCTCTGTCCCAGTTAAGTTTCTGAAGCTTCCCTTTCTTTATCTGTAAAATGAAGGGGATCAGCTTGATGATCTTTACAATTCCTTCCAGCTCCAACATCCTATGTTGGGTGACTCTGAAGTGTCTGTTAGAGATATTCCCTGTACTGGTTTTCCCCTCCCTTTGGTTGGAACTTTCTTGAAAGCAGGGTCTGTATAGTACAGTGCCTGTGGATGCTTACTAAATGTCTATTATACTCCTCCCTCCCTTCCTCCCTCCTTTTCTTCCTTCTTTCCTTCCTTCCTTCCTTCCTTCCTTCCTTCCTTCCTTCCTTCCTTCCTTCCTTCCTTCCTTCCTTCTTTCCTCTCCTTTGTCCCTACCCCCCTCCTTCCTTCCATTTTCTTACCTTTCCTTCTGTCATACACAACAAGGCAACTAAATCCTTATACTTTTCCTGACCTAGCATGTAGATTTGTTCCTCAGATGGCTTATTTTGTGCCCAGTTTTAATGCCCTTTCAGGTTTGGTTTACTGTCTATCTCAATCAGAAGTGTTTAACAGAAGGAATAAGTTTTGGGAGCTTTAGTGACCATAGCAATGCTAGTCCATGGCCTGGAAAGTTAGTTTCAGGACAAGTGTGCCAGGTGTCTTAATGCCATCAAGAATATGCTTACTTCTTCAGAGGCAAAGTCTGTGGTCCCTCCTGCCCAAGTCGGGCCATCTGGTGGCACAAAGCCTGCTGTCCACTCCTCGCAGACTGCATCTCCACTGAAGACGCCTTCCCTCAGCCGTGCTAACAAAGATGAACGGACAAGGACCCAACAATTGCTGAAAGAGATGGACCGGCCACAAAGCAACTCCAGGGTAGGTATAAGGACCGTGGAGATGCAGTCATCAGCTGCTGACTCTCAGTTCTGATGGTGGCGGCAGCGTAGTGTGTGTGTGTGTGTGTGTGTGTGTGTGTTTTAAAGTAATTATGAGTCTAGGCAGGAAGAGAGCAGGTGCCCCACTTACCTCTGTGATTTGAACCTTCTTGGAGGAAGACACTGGGCAAGAACTAAGTTCTCTTCGGGGAATGGAAAGTAAGGGATGGAAAAAGGGACAAAAAGGAAAGAGAAGGAACAGGTGTGGAAGAATATACATAGACTTACATATATACATATCTATATCCATATAGATATGAGATGTGGAGGAAGTTAGGTAGAAGGAACTGCAGAATTCAAAAAGGAGAAAGGATGGCAAATCAGGGCAGATGAGCCCAAATAAGGTACAACCAGGTAATCCAAGCAACTGCCCAGTTATCAAAGAATTCCAGCTCTTGACCCAGCCATAATAACAGATCATAATATGGTACTATAAAGCTTGCAAGGTGCTTTACAGACTATCTTATTTGGTGCTCATAATAACCCTATGTGAAAGGTACAATTATTAATCCCATTTTAGAGATGAGCAAATCCAGCCTAAGAGAGATCACGTGACTCATTCAAATCAAACAGCCAGTAAGGACCAGAGATATTTTCTGATCTCAAGTCCAGCTACTGTGCTGAGGTCTGGATGAAACAGGAAAGGATGGGAACCTTTTTTTTTTTTTTTTTTTTTCCTGATCGAGCCTACCCCTTCCTTTAATGCTAATAAACCAAAATGAATAAATAAGAAATATAATTTTGGACTGGGTATAACCTAAGCCTCTTTTAGTCTGCTCTGGGCTTTAGTTAAGCTCTGGGTTCAAATCCAACTGAGTTCCAGAAAAGCTCAGATTATGTATTAGTGGAAAACAAAGTGAGGAAAAAACCTATCATGATTTTTTGTTAGTTGGCAAGAGAGAAGGAGCAGAGAAAAAATGTGGCCTGGGAAAGCCTGGGATAATTGAGCACTTTTCTCTTTGTAAACCAGTAGAGTTTTAGGAGCAAAGGAATTGCCAGTAGGGTGCTTGATAAGATCTTTGGGGTATAATTCAAGTTTGTATTGTACATGTACAGATTCAAGTGACCATTTCCAAGTCAGCCCAGGAGAAGATGCGTCTGAAACAAATGAAAGAAATGGAGTTGTTCCAGCGGGGCAGGGAACGAGAGGAGGGGCAGCGAGAGAGAGATTTTCTGTCCCAGAATTTGAACTCCAGAAGCATGATGAAAGAAGGTAAAGGAGTATTTGGATGAGTGGGTTTCTTAGAAACCTGGAACAGAGAAAGTTAGAACCTTTAGAATGAAGACCCCCAGAAGTGAACTCTCCTCCTCTAAATATCAAGCTGAGGGGATGTTATTGTCTCTTGGAAGATCAGGCAAGAATGCTTGGGTGATGTTGCCATATATTTCATTTGGCTCAGCCTTTTGCCTTGCCCATCTTTAAGACATTGGGCAGTGTGCTAAGAGACCCATGGTGATCACTCAGCCTACATTACCTAATTAATGCTACTCGAGTTTTCTTTTTTTTTCCTGTTCCTCACAGGGCTCATTTCCCTTCATGGATCACCTTCTGTTTCTGCCAAGTTGGGAAGCCCATGCAGGACCAGCCTTGGAATTATTTTGAAGAAACGAGCTAACCGTTCCTCGCTGCCCAGTATCCCCGTCTCCAGCCAGGGACCCCGCTTTACCCGCCATGCCTCAGGTGAGGTTCAGCCTGGTTTTTCCAGGAATATGGGCAGTGTGAGGTGTTCCATTAGGACACCATCCTTGGTTTTCTCACCGTTATATTGTCATCCTTTGGTCCACGGCAAAGATGTTCTTGGCTTCTTTACTCCCCCTTCCCAAAGGAGTGAAGGATGAGAAATGGACAGTGAAGGGTTAGCAAGCATGGTGAACTGGGACAGGAGTTGGCTTGTGCATATAGGGGTCAGAGGCTGTGTAACATAATTTGCAGTGTATCCAATCAGAACAGTCATGTCATTTTCTCTACTTTTTTCTTTAACGTGTGTAGAAATGAAACTGTGGATGGTGGGAGTAATCCAAGGCTAATGCTCAATAGGTTGCAATTGGTGAAATGATAAGGAAACAAGGAAGTCAAAGAGGAGAAGAGTTTAGAATTGAATTGATTCACCAAGGAATAAGATGTGGGAAAGAAAAGAGAGTGGCTAGTGTAGGAAAAAATTGAAGAGTCAAAGGACTAGATGTCACAATGCAGTTAAAGAGAAGGATTTAGGAGGAAAGGAAGAGGGAGAGGTGAAAAATAAGTGGATTATGGTCAGATAAAGGGACTTCTGAATTCTTGAATGCAGAAGCAGTACATTTATGAATGGTTGCATGAGTGAGGGTATAACCATCTTTGTGTGTGGCTGAGGGGAAGGAGTAGATCATAGGCATTGAATAGGTTGAGGAATTCAGTGGTTAGGGTGTTTGAGGAAGAGTCATTGAGCATGTTTAAGTTCTCCAGGAGTTGGAGAGAAAAATTGTGAGTCACAGATTGAACTCATTGATGAGGAAAGGGAAGTGAGTTGGGAGTTAGTAGAAATAACTACCAGGATCTTAAGTGGGTGATAGATATAGATAGCATGGACCTCAGAGGTAGAGAGGTTATTGAGTGATAAAGGAAGGGAGAGAATTTGGAAGTGGCTGTGGAAAGCAAGGAATATTCCAACTTCCTTACCTTGACCAATGAACAAACATTTTAGTAAAACCTAATAGATGAAAAGATTTAGGATGAAGAGATATTTGCTGCCTATGGAACAAGACACAATGAAAGGGATAGGTGGTGTTTGGCTGGAATTTTGGGATGGTAGGCCTGAGGAGGATGAGAATAAAGAATAGATTGATGGGGCTTAGATGATGACCTACTGGGATTCCAAATCATTAGTTTCTGTAGGATATAATGACAGTGAGAATGTTCATTATTGCAAAGAAAATCCCACTCCTCTTCCCCCCCAAAATCATATTCCTACATATAAAGTTGGAAAGGATCTCAGGCTGTCTAGTTCATCCCCTCTTCTTTTTAGGTGAGAAAACAAAGACCTGTAGATGTGAATGACTTGCCTAGGATTTGAATTTGGATCTTTCTGGCTTTTCAAGTCTGGCACTTTATGTAATACACCATACTATCTTTCAAGAGAGAAGCTTCCATTCTATTAGGGGGAAACAACATGTTCATTGAAAATTAACTATAAAATATATTCAAAATAATATCAGGGTGAGGTGGTACTAACCACTCAGAACATTAGGATAGATTCTTGTAGGATATGGCCCTTGACTTGAGTTCTAAAGGAAGTGAAGGATTCAGTAAAGGAAATGTTAGAGGGGAGTATATTTTAGGTGTGGAGAACAGTCTGGAAAAAGACAAAGAGATAGAAGAGTGAATATCTTATATGGGAAATAGCGGGTTGAATTGGTTAGAAAGAAGAGAGCATGATGAAGAGTAAAATAATGTAATATGCTTAGAAAGGTAGGTTAGAGCGAGGTTTTAAAGGGCTTTAAAAGCCAAACAGATGAATTTGTATTTTATACAAAGGCAAGAGGGAACCATTGAAACTTCTTGAGCAGGGGAGTAACATGGTCAGACTTACTAGTGCTTTAGGAATATTAATTTGGTAGTTGTGTAGAGGATGGATTGGATAGAGACTGGAGACAGCTGGAAAAATTAGGAAGCTATTGCCAAGAGAAGATTGAGTATGACTGATATTGTGAACCTGGGTGACTGGAAAGGTGAAGGTATGCTTAAATACAGATGAAAAATTATGAGGAGGAAAGGGTTTGGGTGGAAATATGACATTCTGTTTTGTTTTGGAAGTGTGGAATTGGATGAGATCATAGGACATCTAGCTGGAGTTGATTTATAGTCTCTTGAGGATGCAAGATGGGAACTTAAGAAAAAGGCAGGCTGGATGTACAGATCTGACTTTATTATTTTTGCCAGTGGGATTCATTCATTTCTTCTATTATGCTTAAAATCCCCAAATTTTCTTTGACTCTTTCCTTTTTCTCATCTCTCTCATATCTGATAGTTTCTAAATCCGATGGATTCTGTGCCTACAACATCTTATGTATTCATCTCCTTCCCTTTAATCCCCCTAGGGACTTGAGGGACAGCTAGGTAGTATGGTAGATAGAGCATTGGGTCGGTAGTCAGGAAGATTCATCTTCCTGGATTCAAATCTCCCCTTAGACACTTTCTAGCTTTGTGATTTTGAACTTTTTACCTGTTTGCCTCAGATTCCTCATCTGTAATATGAGCCGGAGAAGGAAATGGCAAACTACTCTGCCTACATTTCTTCTATCAGTCCCCTTCTCTTTAATCCTGCTGCTCTGAGTTGATTACAGGCCTTCAATACTGTCTGCCTGGGCTGATGAAATCCCCTTTTTACACATCTTCTTTTTCACATCTTCTTTCTTTCCTCGTTAGTCCATTTTTCCTATCCTGGCCAGGCTAATTTTCTGTTTGCATCTGGTCATGTTATAGCTCTTCACTCAAATATGCTTTCTTATTGCTTACCAAGTTCACATTTTTTTTTATTTGACATTCAAGAGCTATCCCTTGACACCATTCTTTCTTCCCAGCCTTTTTACTACCCACTCCATGTTTTGGCCAAACTGCCCTACCCTTTGGTCCCCGAACATATTCTAGGCTTTCCTGTCTCAAGACTTTTATAAATACTATTCCCATTACCTAAGAAAATAGTGCTTCCACTTTTTTGCCCATCACATTCTCACCCTGATTTAAAGCCTATTACAATCTCCACTTCCTCTCTGAAATCTCTGATTCCTTTGGCTAATAATTATTTCCCCTTTCAGATTCCACTTAGGATTTTGTTTGATTCCTCTCTATCTCATTGCATGTATCTATCTATCTATTATCTATCTAGTTGTTTTTATATGTGTCTCATCCTTCCTCCACCCCCACTAGACTGTAAGCTCTGTGAGGGCAGGGATTATATCCCATCTAAACTTGCTTGGTATCTTCTCAATTGTTCAGCATAAAGAAAGTACCTAATAAATTCTTGTTGAATTAACTTATATCATAGAAAGGATAAAGACTATATATATATATGTAGATAAATTTAATACAAATCCAAATATAAAAGAGAAGCAATATGGTATAATGGGTTGACTACTTGACTGTGATTCAAAAAGACCTGGATTCAAATCTAGCCTCTCACACTTAAAAGCTCTGACAATATGGAAAAGTTACTTAACTTCTCTTTACAAGAGACACAGGTGGGAGCCCCATTAGTGTAGGGAGTTGCTACACTAACAGAATCACAGATCCAAGACATATTGTTGTAAAACAATTTCAGTGGCTCCTATTACGTCTGGGATCCAATACAAACATCTCTGGCATTTTAGGCTCTTTAATAAACTGTTTCCAACCTGCCTTTCTTGGCTTGATTCAACAGTCTGGTACTCTATCTCTTTTCTCCAGGTTTTTGTACTGACTGACTGCTCCCCATGATTTAAATTTTTTCTTTATCTCCATTTTTTAGAATTCTTTGATTCCTTTAAAACTCAGTTCAAGCATCACTTTTTACATGAAACCTTACTCTATCTTCCCCCAGCTGCCCAGTGTCTTCCTCTACCCAACTTAACCTGCATTTATTTTGTACATATTTTCATTTATTTTATATTGTGTCTCTCCAGATAGAATGTAAGCTCTTTGAGAGCAGGAATTGCTCACTTTTGTTTGTGTGTTATCAGCATTTAGCATGTTGCCTACTACATGATGTTCAGTCATTCAGTAGTGTCTGCTCTTCGCAATCTCATGGACCATAGCATGTCTAGCCCTTCTCTCCTCCTCTGTCTCTCAAAGTCTTTCCAACTTTACATTTGTTGTTTCCATGATATTATCTATCCTCTGCCATTCCCTTTTTCCTTTTACCTATGATTTTTCCCAACATCAGGGTCTTTTGCAATAAGTCCTGTCTTCTCATTATGTGACCAAAGTATTTAAGCTTCAGCTTCAATATTCAGTTTTTGAATAGCCTGAATTAATCTATTTACATGCTGACTGATTTGATCTTCTTGCTGTCCAATGGATTCTCAAAAGTCTTCCTTAGTACCACAATTTGAAAGCGTCATTTCTATGGCGCTTAATTTTCCTTAGAGTTCAATTCTCACAGTCGTCGTACATTACTACTGGGAAAAACCATAACTTTGAAAAACCAAAAACTTGCTTTGACAGCAAGGTGATGTCTCTGCTTTTAAATAGGCTGTTCCAGATTTACCATAGCCTTTCTTCCAAGGAGGAAGTGTCTTTCAATTTCATGGCTGAACTAACAGTCTGCAATGATCTTTGAGCCCAAGAATATAAAATCCTGTACTTCTTCCACTTCTCCCTCTGTTTGCCAGGAAGTAATGGGACCAGTTACCAAGATCTTATTTTTTTTTTTATGTTTAAGTTCAAACCAGCTTTTATACTCTCCTCTTTTGCCCTCATCAAGAGGTTTCTTAATTCTTTTTTACTTTCTGCCATCAGAATGGTATCATCTAAGATTGAGATTGTTGCTTTTTCTCCCAGGCGCCTTCATTCTAGCCTGCTATGTAGCAGATCACTAATAAATGCTATTTGATTTGTTTAGTGAGTACTATTTGTATTCAAACAACTCAAGTGACCTTTATCTGTATTGGGGCTGGTCTTTTTGTTAGAAGATCATGTGAAAGATGAGACAATATTTTTGGATGCACAGAACTTTAGAAGATGCATCAGAGGAGGTGGAATGTGAATGTTGGTAGCCCATCCTTGATGGTGTTTTCTATAAATGTGAGCGGTTGTATTGGGGTAGTTGGTGGTAGTGACAGTTATTACTACTGTTACTGCCTCTGGGTTACGTGAATGAATGAAACAAAGGGAAGCTAATTTATAGAAACTTTAATAAAATCTTACCAGACATTTTTATCTTATCCATATCTCTCAAGTGATTATGAATGTACTTTATATGTTGTTTTGCTACCTAAGAAATATTCAGTTTTTGTGGGAGCTCTCAGATCTTCTGCCTCGTTGTACTTATATATTTTTTCTTTTTTTGCTGAGGCAATTGGGGTTAAGTGACTTGCCCAGGGTCACACAGCTAAGACGTGTTAAGTGTCTGAGGTCAAATTTGAACTCAAGTCCTCCTGACTTCAGGGCTGTTGCTCTATCCACCGCACCACCTAGCTGCCCCTGCTTATATTTTTCAAATCAGGCTGTCTTCATGTGGGCTCTAATCTTACTGGATCTTGATGATGGAGAAAATGCTGGGAAGTGTCTTGGTTAGACCTGAGTTCATTTGGCCTTGGATGCTGTCTGGACCAACTAGTACTTTGTTCAAATGTCCTTTCTTGCCTTTACATTTCTAAGCTATAAAATGAGAAGGTTGCATTAAATGACCCCTAAGATATTTTGATAGAGTGTGATTTTGTGAGTTATTACCTTAGGTGTCAGGGTTGTAGGAGATTTAGTACACTTGTCCCACTGCTAACATTTTGATTTAAAGGAGTTCATAGACATCATCTAATTAATCCTCATGCTATATAGTAAACTACAGATGGACTGGGACGGTCTCTGTCTTATCTAGAAGAGAAACAGAAACATAGGCTAATCCAACAATTCAGTCTCTAAGGGGATTCTGATTTTATCAGTGAGAAAATGAATATCAGCTCTGATGGCTATTCATCCAAGAGCCTCTGCTTGTCCAGCATTCAACCATAGAAAATGAAGAGTTGATTGTAAATACATAGAATGACTTGGTCTGGCATATGGCTAAGGCAGCCTATCACAAGCCAGCATTTTTTTTGTGTAATAATGGACATTCTCCTTAAGTTAGGGCTCCTGAGGATGGAGGGCACCCAATCAGATAAACAGCTGAATCACTTCCCTCCCCTGGTCCAACAGGAGATCTGTAGGTACTGAAAGCTTTACCCATACCTGTCATCGAAGTTCCTTCCCGCTCCATGTTAGGTATGCCTATTTATTGTGTATCTTTGGGGAAATGCTGTGGGTGAGATGTAGACAACTGTGAGCTTCATGAAAAGAAACTTGAGGAAGTGAAGAAGTTTAATTCTGTTATTATCTTACCCAGTGGTGTCAGACTCAAATAGAAATAGATGCCAATTGCATATTGACTTAGGAAACCATAAAATAATATTATTTATGGTTTTTAAATTTTTATTTATTTTATGAAATATTTCCCAATTACATTTTAATCTTGTTCAGGTCACACTTCAAGCAATCTTATGGCCTCAAGTTTGTCATCTCTCTCTGGTCTTGCTCACCAAACTGGTCTCTGTGCAACTCCTATCTATTGCTTTTCTTTTCCTTCCTTCCTTCCTTTCTTCCTTCCTTCCTTCCTTCCTTCCTTCCTTCCTTCCTTCCTTCCTTCCTTCCTTCCTTCCTTCCTTCTTTTCTTCCTTCCTTCCTTCCTTCCTTCTTTCCTTCCTTCCTTCCTTCTTTCCTTCCTTCTTTTCTTCTTTCCTTCTTTCCTTCCTTCTTTTCTTCTTTCCTTCCTTCCTTCCTTCTTTCCTTCCTTCCTTCCTTCTTTCCTTCCTTCTTTTCTTCTTTCCTTCTTTCCTTTCTTCCTTCCTTCTTTCCTTTCTTCCTTCCTTCTTTCCTTTCTTCCTTCCTTCCTTCCTCTCATCCATACTCCTTCCCTTCTTTTTTTTTTCCTAGCCAATTCCCTGCCTGCAGTGTTTACAGTGGGTACTCCGGAATGGGAGGAAGAAGAAATCATAAACAACAACTCCAAAGAGCTGAGGCCCCTTTCAAATCCAGAACTAGTCCTGATGAATGCCCTCCAATGGCTTGAGAGCAATGATTGGTGAGGACCCACCCTGCCTTCCTTCTCATATGTGCCTTTGCCCTGTCATGTCACCTGCCCCTGTATGGTCTATACAGAGATTACTGAATATCTCCAGTATTCAGGGATATCCAATCCTGAACCACCTCCTGGGGATTGGTTTCAATGTAGGGCATTTCGGTGTTCTGTTCATTAATGAAGAGTGGGGGGAAGAACTGAGAAACTTGACCTTATTTACCAGAAGTCTTTCTTTTAAGTTTTTAAGTTTTCAAGTTTTAAATATTTTAAATTTAGTTTGCGAATGTGAAAATAAGCAAAGTTGCAGTAAAGTCAATTGTTTCATAATGGTTTTTTGCCCAGAAAATATAATCTAACTTTTATATTGATAGTGAGTTGTTTGATACAAAGAAGAAACCTCAGCTCTGGCCATGAATGTTATCATTTGGGGAAGAACATGTTATCTGTGTGATCTGGGCAGCCTTGGAGATGAGGCAGCACTGGCGGCTGGTGCTGCTGTTCACGTGGTCTGGGGTCCCCTTGGGTCTATGGTGGAGTTAATGATTTCCATCTGCCTGTGTGACCTGGATGCTTGGGGCTTTTGCTTCTTAGGCAGATGAAAGAGAAAGGGCTGGTGAGCATCAGACGCCTGGCGACCTGTCACTCTGAGGTCCTTGCAGAAAGACTACATGATGTTTCCTTGGCAGTTTTGGGGGAGGTGAGGAAGCTTGTGTTCTCTGAGCAACTCACAAGCAGTATTTTTTATCATCTTTCTTTCTTCCTTCTCAACCCTCTACATACTCTGGCTATAGATGTCCAATATATATTAAATATCTGCTATAATCTAGGATGAAAATGAAATTGATTCTTCTGCAGACTTTCTTACATTAATTCCCCATCCACACAGCCATCAGATCAAGTTTTATGTACATTGCACTTAGTAGATGCTTAATAGAAATTATAGGATGAATGTTGTTGAATAATCTCACACTCAAATTATGGCAAAAGCTTCCCAGGTAATTCATTTCCCTTAATACACCATGCAACTCTGACCAAGGCCCCTTCACCATTCTCGGCTCTCTCAGGAGACTTTGATTTGCAGTGTCCATTCTTATAATACCAATATCTTGAAATATATAATTCAGTCTAGTAAGCAGTGTTTATTAAGCACCTGCTATTGCCATGTGCAAATGGGTTCTGGGGATAAAAAGACAAACATGAAATAGCCCTTATCCTCAATGAGCTTACATTCAAGAGTTACTTAATGTGTTAAGGTATAGGGTATGAAGGCAATGTGGAGTGTTGGAAAAAAAATCCTGGACTTGGGAGTCAAAAGGCCTGGATCTGAATTCTGTCTCTCTTTGTTCTCTATGTATGGAATGTCCTCCAGCCCTCAGTGTCTGTCTTTCTTATTTGCCCCATTATTCTGAGTTTAGCTTTTTATACCCTCCCTCCATTCAACTTTTCTGGCCTCAACATTATATGAAAAGTGATAGACTCCTGAGTAAGACCCAGAGGAGTGGAGGTGGGGGTTGGTTCCCATCTTTCATTGGGAATTTTGTAATTCTTCCTGCCATTCTGTCTTCCCTTCTGAGGGATTTTCTTCTTTCTCTCCCTCCAAAGGTTCCCAACCTCCGTTCCAAGGTGTGCCGCCTGGCCATCAGCACATTGGGAGACCTTTTCCGTACCATGAAGAAGAACATGGACCCAGAAGTTGAGGAGATTGCCCGATGTTTGCTGCAAAAGATGGGGGACACTAATGAATTTATCCACAGAGCTGCTGACCGGTCTCTGGGAGCCATGGTAGAAAATGTGACTCCTTCTAAATCCCTGGCTGCCCTCACAACAGGGGGTGTACAGTATGTATTTGGCTGTCATTTGGGGATGGGAGGAGGGAAAATAGATCTAGAGAGCTGAGGACTCAGGAAGAATGAAGCCCAGGGAGGAATGAGGGGACAATGGGTGAGAAGGATATGGAAATTGGAGATGGGATGGGATGGGATAGAATGAAAAGAAAGGATCATTGTGGAAGGGAGGGCTTAGGGAAGAGAATGAAAACAAGAAAATGGAAGGAACTACGGAAGAAGGATGATAAAATGGGAACCCTCCTCATATAACCTTAGGGTTTACATGCCCTTTCTTTGGGCAGGAAGGCTTTCCCCCCATTCCCTCTCCTGCCTGTTCTCTCCCCCAGTTAGCCTGTGTGATAGGGATGCTGAGAGATTAAAAAGATAACAGGGGGTTAGGGCTTCTGGATGAAGTACATGTGTGTGTCACCAAGCCCTTGGGCAGGAAGGAGAGAGGAGGCACCTTGTTATGTTACTGAAGCAGGCTGGTGGGGGCACCTGCGGATTCCAGTAATAGGCACCAAAGGGATACAAACCTGAAGAGGCTTGTTCTTGTGGAGAATCTCCTCTTCCTCTCCCTGAGGAGGACGTGTTTCTTTCTGATGAAATCTGGGCCAGTCAGGAGTAAAATCAAACAGATTTTGATGCATCATCAACTGCACATTCTGTTCTTCCTACTGATTGGACAAACCTCTCGTGTAGCTTTTCTTCAACCAGATTTGTTTCCTCTTTTTAAGTATTATAAAAACTTCTACTCCATTTTCATTTGTGGATGCAACCCTTTAGACTTATGAGCATCACCCTTTAGGAGGTTGCACCAAACCTGCAGATCTGGGATCTTGCATTATTCTGCTGATCAGTGATCTTGTCTAAGACCTGCAGGGGGTGGTCTTGTATCAGTTTGCGTGTCTCTCTTCTACTATCCATGTACAGATTGGTGACCGTATCCAACTGTAGATTGGACATCTTGAAGTAATGTGCAGATCTGGGTTCCTGTTTCAGATTACTGCAGACCGGTGACCTTGTGTCAACCTGTAGATTAATTATCACTATTTTCCTACCTTCGGCGAGATTGATCACACTGGTGGTGTGCTCCTTCCCCTTGCCAAGAGGAATCAAGGTCAGGTTTTCAGAGGAGCCTTTGGAGAGAAAGCACTTGGTGCTAGGTGATAAATGGGCATAGGACACAGAAGTAGTGTATTGGGCTTAGGAGCCCTGAAGGAAATGGAGAGAGAGAGGAGAGAGGAGAGAGAGAGAGAGATAAGATAGGAGTTTTTGGGTGGTTTTTAGGAGTCAGGTAACCCTGTGTTCTGTCTTCCTTTCTCCTACTTCCCCTTTTCTGACCCAGCCTATTGATCAGGAGTGTATAGTTCTTTTTCTATCTGTGTTCTAGGCTCCTTGGGGACCCCTCAGCAGCTGAACCTGTATCTCCCCAGAGTTTAGGTCATTGACATGAAATGCCTTTGAATCTAAGTCCCAATGATTGCTGGTCCTCTCTCCTGAGGTCTGGGTGTCCCACCCTGGGCCGATACTCCTGGTAATGCTGTGCTTTCTTTCAGTCACAGAAACCCACTAATCCGAAAATGCGCTGCTGAGCACCTGTGCAATGTCGTAGAGCAGATCGGGGCTGATAAACTGCTGTCAGGGACAAGGGAAAGTACGGACATGCTGATCCGAACAATGGTAAAGCTTGCCCAGGACTCCAACAAAGATACAAGGTATTTTGTAAAAGTAAAGCTCTCCCTAGACTCTGACAAAGGAATGAGAGGCGGCACGATGCAGTAAAAAGATCCCTGGCTTTGTAGTTAAGAAGTCTTGAGTTCCAATCCTGACTTGCTACTTCCAATTTCTGTGTTTTTTAAGCAAGTCATTTCCATCGCTTGGATCTTCTCATCTGTAAAATGGGGACTTTGGGGCAATAGTAATATTGCCTCTGAGTTATGACCTCATGAATATAATGAACAGAGGGAAGTCAAGAGGGTAGCTAATTTATCCTACAGAATTGTTAAACATGATATATTAAACATAATAACCAATGAACCTTGTTATGAGAAGGGAACAGAGGAAGGGCAGAAAGCAGAATTGACTCAGATAACATGTCAGTGTGCCTGTGGCAAGCTTGGTGTCTTCCTGTTCCCCTTCCTTATATACCTGCAAGTAAATGTCAACATGTTATGGAACCTGGTTGCACAAATATATACACATTTTATAACAGTAGACAACATTGACTCTGAGATTTACCCCCCAAAACCCCCCAAAACCCTCAAAAACCTGAGGTTTTTCCTCTTGCAATTCTGTAGTATAAGTATAGTTATTATTGTAGAGCTTAGTGAGGGGAGATATCATTTATATATTTCGACTTGAAGATCAAGACTAGAAGGGACCTCATAGGTCATCTAATCTAAAGTTTCTTAAATTGTGGGTTGTAACCCTGTATAGGATCTTGGAACTGATTGTGGGGGTCATGAAATTATGATTTATTATTAGTAAATGTTTGATTTGTATACCTATATTATATACCTTTATTTTCAGGGTCTCATCAAAATTTCTTAGTCAAAAAGGAGGGTTGCCAGTGGAAAAAGTTTAAGAAGCCCTGGTCTAGTCAGACTCTTTCCCCCATTTTATAGATGAGAAATCTGAGGCTCAGGACACACAGGGAGCAAATGGCCATGACTCCAGATTGGAGTCCTCTGACTTTCAGGATAATATTTATTTCACACAGCTGATTATATTAAAAAGTGTTTCACATTACCCCCTAGTCAGCTACCTAATGCAAATGCTGCTCCCCAGGTCCAGCTCTGTGCAAGAGAGAAACTAGTTCTTCATATTTTTTTTAAATGAACTTTTTCATCACAAGTATTTCCAAATAATTTATCTTCTCTCCTACACAATAAGACTTCCCTTGTAACAGATTTTTTTTTTTAAAGAAAAAAATTAGTACAACAGAACCCACCTAACAACTGTGTCTGATTGTATATTTAGTGTTCCACACCTGGTCCCCCACTTTTCTCATCTTCTCCAAGGCTAATCTTTGTCATTCAAAAATGAACTAGGTATTCAGTCCCAGGGAGCGTGAGCTTTTTAAAAATTTTATTTTTAATTTATTTTTTTAATACACATTGCTTTATGAATCATGTTGGGAGAGAAAAATCAGAACAAAAGAGAAAAACCATGGAAGAGAAAAAAAATCCTCAGAAAAAAGTGAACATAGCATATGTTGGTTTACATTTAATCTCCATAATTCTTTTTCTGGATACAGATGGCATTTTTCTGTCTAAAGTTTGTTGGCATTACCTTAGATCACTGAACCACTGAGAAGAACTAAGTCTTTCACAGCTGATCATCTCACATTCTTGCTATTATTGGTTACAACATATTCCTAGTTCTGCTTGTTTCACTCAGAATCAATTCATGCAAATCTTTTCAAATCTTTCTAAAATCAGCTTGTTCATCATTTTTTATAGAACAATAATATTCCATTACCTTCATGTACCACAGAGTATTCAGCCATTCCTCAGATGATGGTCATCTACTCATTTTCCAATTCTTTGTTACCACAAAAAGCTGCTGCAAACATTTTTGCACACGTGGGTCCTTTTTCCTCCTTTATGATTTCCTTGGGATGCAGACCCAATAGTGGCAGTGCTGGATCAAAGGGCGTGCACGTTTTTACAGCCCTTTGGACTTAGTTCCAGATTGCTCTCTAGAATGGTTGAATCATTTCACAACTCCACCCACAATGCATTAGTATCCCAGTTTTCCTACATTCCCTCTAACATTTATTATCTTTTCCTGTCATCTTAGCCAATCAGAGAGGTGTGCAGTTATTTTAGTTGTTTTGCATTTCAGTAGTGATTTACAGTGGTTTTTTTTTTTTATGTGACTATAGATGGCTTTAATTTCATCATCTGAAAATTGTGTTCTCATATCTTTTGACCATTTATCAGCCTGAGCTTTTTTTTTTTTTTTTTTTTTTTGGTAGTCTTTCCACAGTGGGGATTGTTTTTTTGCTCCATCTATTCTGGTTCATCTGCTTTCCCTGTTGACCAATGGCAGATGTTTTTTGATTGTCAAATCTGGGTTATGGAATCAGGGAAACTTCCAGAGAACTTCAGTGGTCTTGTTAGCACTGTCCACTAATCAAAAGAGCTAATAGAAATTAGTTTTATGCTTCTATATTTCCTCTGTCTGGACATTAATGGGGGTCTATCTATTATTGCCTTTAAAAAACATGGTTTTCATTACAACAAAGAGGAAAGGAAAGAACAGTAGGGTTGGCTGATAGTGATGTTCCAAGTTTTAGATTTATAGGTTACTGGAGGAAAATTATTTTTCATGTTAGAGAAGACCCTAGAAGCCTACACTGTTAGGGTTAGAAGGACTTGTACTTTGAGATATGTTTACGGGGAGTAAATCAGAATCCCACCACATGTTTTCAGAGAACAATGTGGATTTTTTTGTACATAACCCCAACTTGTTCTTTTCTGTGAAACCATGGAAACGGAGAGTGTCTGTATGCAAGCAAGTAAACATTTTTACCCAGAGTTCCCAGGCATCTGTGGTTGTGTTAGCATCATGAAGTTCAATGTCGTGGACACTTGGGAACTTTGAGTAAAAATATCTACTTGCTAATAAACAGTCTCTTCTCATGTCTATACTATGTTTCTGTGACAATGTTCTGAGAAAAAAAGTGAGTGGAGGTCACATTCATTTTTTAAAAATTGAAGTAATTTTCTATGTGTGCATGGGTGGCGTGCACACATGGAAGTGTACACTTTCTTTAGAGTCTTTTTTTTATTATTTAATAGCCTTTTATTTTATTTACAGGTTATATGTATGGGTAACTTAACTTTACAGCATTGACAATTGCCAAACCTCTTGTTCCAATTTTTCCCCTCCTTCCCCCTACCCTCTCTCCCAGATGGCAGGATGACCAGTAGATGTTAAATATATTAAAATATAAATTAGATACACAATAAGTATACATGACCAAACCGTTATTTTGCTGTACAAAAAGAATCAGATCTTTAGAGTCTTTTGGTATATTTGACATAAGAGGTCAAATGTCATGGCTCAAAACAATCCAGAGAGTACAGTGAGATGGTATGTTCAATATAGAAATCTCTCAGAAGTTTATGTAGAATAGATTGAGTACCACAGTTGGAGTGAGGAAGACACAGGTTGAAATCTCACCTGAAACACTTGTGAGCTGTGGGACCCTGAACAAATCAATGAATTCCACTCTCCTTGTTTCTTCTCAATGGAAAGGATTCGTCTAGATGGTGTCTATGATGACTTCTAGATCTTGGTTCATGATTATGATCTTGAACTTGACACATCTGGGTAAGTACCTGGAGGTCTCAATGCACAGAGATTTTCCATCAGCATACTTGTTATCCCCCAGGTGATCTCACAATCCAAGAGCTTTTCAGTTTTCAGCTGAGAAAGATTACATGCTGGAGAGATCTTTCTGGGATGTATTTAAGAGGGAAATGGAACAATGACATTCTAAATCTCCAGGAGTTGCTGTCAAATCCCCATATTGGTCAGGAGCGATCCATGTGTGTAAAGGGGATGAAGGCAGCTTTCATTAAGGCTGTCCTTATCTTTTTCCTCTTCTCATTGCAGATTTTGTGGCCGGAAGATGATGAACACTTTGATGTCAAATGCAAGGTTTGATGCATTCCTGAAACAGTCCTTCCCATCTCATGACCTGTGTGATGTGATGGCAACCATTAAACAAAAGGTGAGTACCAAGTATGAAGAGGGAGTCCGAACTTCTGGCTTGGAGGAGGACTCCAAGACAATGATCAAATGCAGCTTCAAGGAGATGATGGAGGAATGGAAATTGAGTGTCAAAATATGATCCCTGTAAGGAATTTTAGGGCAAGGACAGAGCTGGAGATGGGATGGAGTTTTCATTCATTACTTTCTGAGGTTTCAGCATTCCTTATAATGTACTTCCTTCTAGATTTCTTCCCTCCTCTTTTTGAAAGAAGTAGCCGTGGTGGAGGAAAAATAATGCTAGACTAAGTAAGGGTCAAAAGCTCTATCAGTGTTGTCTCTCGGAGCAAAGTCATCTGACTTCCCTGGGACTCAGTCCTTCATCTCTTAATGAGGGGCTCAGACCAGATAACTTCTGGTCTTGAGTATTCCCAGCTTGAATCAGTTTCCTCTTATGTAAAATTAATTAAAGCTCTTTCAGTAACATGATAATCAGTCTATTGAATATCCTGGGTACTCTCTGGTTAATCAATGTTCTTCCTAAAATGTGATACCCATGTTGAGCACATGATCTTTTTATTAATTCTCCCTGGCCTCAGTTTCCTTGTCTGTAAAATGAGAGGATTCAACTAGATGACTTTGAGATCCCTTTCAGGAAACTGACACCCGGTGATATAATTTGCTCAAATTTACACAGCTGTACAAGTTAACATTTCTATAGGTATTATCTTATACTCTTTCTTTACTTTTTAAAAATTTTGTTTTGTTTCAGCTTTTCTTAAGGCTTTAATTGCTAATCCCTTTAGGGAAACATATGGGGATCTTAAATAATAATTCACATTTTCATGAGTAGCTTAAGTCTATATAGCACTTTCTCCAAAATAACTATGTGAGGTAGTGCAAATATTAGTACTTCCATTTTATGGATGAGATAACTGAAGCCCATATTGGTGTGGAGACTTAGTATTAGTAAATAATAGCCAGTTTTTGAACCAAGAATTCTTAAACTCCTAAGTTACAAACTAGTCAGGTATAGATGTTATAATACTTAGTCTTCTATAAATGAAACACATGTTTATCAAGCTCCTACTATGTGCCAGGTACTGTACTATATACCAGGCATACAAGAACAAGAAAGAAACAGTTCTTGCTTTCAAGATCCAGCATTTCTAATAGCTGTGGAGGAAAAGCCAAGCTTGGCAAGCCTTAGCTGACTGATCTCCTGCTAGACTCTGGAGACACATAGGAAAGGTGTTTCAATCTCCATTTTTTCCTTGCGGTGGGTTTTGCTTGACCTTCACAGACTTTGAGGCTTGTGGTACAGAAAGCAAGTCTAAAGATCTGGTTTGTAAAGAGCCCAGGCACATTTCTGGGCGGGCTGCTGTTTGTATTGTGAAAATCCAATCCGATGGTGGTCATCTTCTGTTTGTTTCCTGGTCTTTGGGGTGTGTTGTGGTGTTTCTAGAATGGGCCTGTCCCTTCATTATTTCTGTATATATGGATTATTTTTAGGGAGTCGAAGAAAACATAGAACCTCCACCTATCAAGGGCCGAAAAATAAAGAACTCAATAGCCTCTGAGGAAATCCGGATTACTGAACAAGGGTATGACACTGCTTTTGAATTATTGAATTGATTTAAAGATCTATGGGAGAGAGGACTGATTAGGACCAGTCTGTGAGGAGAACCTTTATGTCCTGCTGGGTAATGGGAAATAGCATTGTGGGAAGGAAAATAGGGCTCAGGCCACAATGGGACTAAAAGGAGAATATATAAGTCAATGCTTGCATAGACATCCTAGTGCTGATATAAGAAGGAGGTGAAAATCCTCCTGTATACAATGCTCTGAGTCCTATTTTTCACCGAATTTGAATAAATTGGGGCAATGTCGGCAAGCAATTTAGAGCAGTTGTTCAATTTATCTTGTACAGTTTAAGCGGAAAGGAGGTCCCTGGAAGTCATTTAGGGACCTCATTTTACAGAGAAGGAAAAGGGGACCAAGAAAGGTCAAAAGTATTTGGTCAAGGTCACAAAGATAGGGAGTGGCAAAACTGGGAATAAAAACCCAGGTCCCCATACTACAAACTTCCTTCCATCCTACTTCCTTCTCTCCCTCTCTCCCTGCCCCTTCTGTCCCTCTGCCCCTGTCTTTCTTTCTCCTTTCCCTTTCTTTCCTTCTTTCCTTTTAATTACCTTAACAAGCATTTATTTTTTTTCTCTTTCCCAGTCCCCCACTATTGAAAAATTGAAAATAAGTGGAAACAAAACCCTTGTGGACAAATATGCACTCAGGCCAAACAAATTTCCACATTGGCCATGCCTAAAAATGTAATTCTTATTCTATACACTTAAACTTTCACTGTTTCTTGATTCCTTCATTGCCTTCAACCTTTATTTTTAACTTGGTTCCAAGCATTCAAATCAATAAATCATTCCTCTCTCTCCCCTCCCCTCCCTTCCCCTCTTCCTTCCCCTCTCTTCCTTTCTTCCCTCTCCTCCCTCCCCTTTCCCCTCCCTTCCCTTCTCCCTTCCCCTCCCTTCTCTTCTCCCCTCCCCTCTCCTTCCTTCTCCTCTCTTCCCTGCTCTCCTCTCCATTCTCCTCTCCTTTCCTCTTTGCTCTGTTCTCCTCTCCCCTCCTTTTTCCTTCTCTCCCCTCTCCTTTTTTCCTTTTTTCTGAAAAAAGTTCATGCCTTTGATATGTAATTACTGTTATCATGTTGGACATGTTCCTTAACCTCTTTTTAGAACTAATTTCTCTCATCTGTAAAATGAAAGGGTTGTACAGAAGGCTTCTGAGGACTTTTCCAGGTTTACATCTATATTCCAGTGCTACCTTACTAATAATGTCTGCTGTCCCTGGGGCCATCATTCTCAGAGAAGGGAGAATTCACAGAGTTTCTATGAACTATAGCTTTTTCAAGTTTGAGTGGGAATGTCCATAGCCAATGGTCAAGATTGGTTGGTTTTGACTGGAGGTCTTACCCCCCAGAAGCTCGTTCCTATGGCCCCAGTTGTCCCAAGGGGTGGGAGTAAATGATGGGGAAGGAGAAGTGGGGAGCTGTCTGTCTGGGAGGGGTCACTTCTTGGGGGCTGCCTCTGAGGCAGCCCCTGAACCCTCTCACAGGTGCAGCGCAGAGATCGAGCCAGTGGTGGTTCATCGTAGCAACATACGTAACCCGGAGATGATAGAGCAGTTGAAAGAGCTGAGTTCCCTGCTGCAGTCCAAGGAATACCGGACCCGAATGGAGGGCATTACCCTTCTCCTTGCCCACTGCAAGAATAACCACAATTTTATCACCGCCAACCTAACACAGGTGAGCACACCGGGACACGGAGGTCATGTAGAGAGGGCCAGTTGTTTTTTGTTTGTTTGTTTCATTTTTATCAAGTTTACTTGTCAATAAACTTGCTAAAAATGCCTTTGAAGAGGCTGCTCAGCTCTGGCTCTGTGGCTGCCTCTGTTGCTTTGAAGTGACTTTAGACATGATCTCCTGTCTATTGCTTCTCTCTACTTGAAGATTGTCCCAGGAGCCACAATGGCACCTTGGGCTTGGAAGAAGTCTCAGAGAAGCTATCTTTGTCTGAGAAGGAGTCCTCTCCCTTGGCAAGGGGTCAGGCAGCTTCCACTTGAAAGACCTCTGGAGATGGAGGGCTGACTACTGCACAAGGCTTAGCATTTTTCACTTTGTACGTTTCTCATTGCTAGGAAGTTTTGGACAGATAACAAGTAGATAATCCCTCAGATCCTTTATCATTCTGCTTCACATGATTTATGGGCATTTTGTCTCATTTTTAATATGGCTACCTTGAATGCAAGGGAACTTGAGTTTTAGAGGATTTATCCACCAAAGCATGACTACACAGGAAGAAGCAAGGGTGATGGCAGGGATGGCTTACATTTGTGTGGTGCTTCATGTTTCAAAAGCTCTTTCCTGGAATTTTTTTTTAATTTGAGTCTTACAACAAACCTGTGAGGTAGGAAGAACAGGTTTATTCCCATTTTACAGACAAGGTAAAAACTTGGGGCAGTTAAATGACCTGCCCAGTATCCTACAATTGTTGACAAAGCTGGGACTCACACTAGTTCCTTTGCCTCTCAGTAAAGTGTATTTCAATTGCTCCACTGCCTGAAAGCCAGACATACTTACTCCTGTTTCAGTATTGTGTATCTCTCTGGACAGGAAAGAAGTTGGTTTTCTTGCCTTTTTTTTTTTTTTTTTTTTTTTTAGTGCCTGGCATTATGCTATCTCATGTGAGGCAAGTGATAAAGATTCATGCATGTGGGTATGTGGATAATCAATATGTATTATTTACTCCTCAATAATAGATCCGTAAAAGGACCTTAGAAGCTATCTACTCATGGTCCATAAAAATGTCCAAATATAGCTGGAACCATATTAAAATAATAAAAAATAATAAAATTTAATTTATAAAAAATACAAAAGTTAGATAATGTTAAGTTATATTTTTCTAAGTCAATGTACAGTCAGTAGGGATTTTTCTATTTGAGTATGACACCCTTCAGAATCGAACTCCCTCATTTTACATATGAGGGAACAGAAGCTCAGAAAGTCTAGGTAATTTATCCAAGGCTGCACGGAGCTAAGATTTGGGTTCAAATCTTCTAGGTCAAATTCCAGCCCTATTTTTTTCTTTTTTAAAATTACAATTTTATTTTTTCCAAATAACAGGTAAATATAATTTTCTACATTCATTTTTGTAAGACTTTGTGTTCTGAATTTTTTTCCTTTTCCCCCTTACCTCTTTCCTCCCCAAGACAGTAAGCACTAAATATGTATAATCCTTTTAAACATATTTCCATTTTAGTCATGTTGTACAAGAAAAATCAATCAAGAGGGGAAAAAAAGAGAAAGAAAAAACAAACAAAAAGGTGATGATAACTATGTTTTAATCCACACTCAGTCTCCATAGTTCTCACATGGGATGTGATTGGTACTTTCCATCCTAAGTCTATTGGACTTATCTTGAATCATCATATTGTTAAAAAGAGTCAAATCCATCACATCTGATCATCACATAATCTTGCTGCTATGTACAATGTTCTCTTAGTTCTTCTTGCCTCACTTAGCATCAGTTCGTGTAAGTCTCTCCAGGCCTTTCTGAAATCATCTGCTGGTCCTGTCTTACAGAACAATAATATTCCATAACATTCATATACCATAATTTATTCAATCATTCTCCAACTGATGGGCATCCACTCAATTTCCAATTTCTTGTCACTACAAAAAGGGCTGCCACAAACATTCTTGCACATGTGGGTCCCTTTCCTTCCTTTAAGATCTCTTTGGGATACAGAGAGACTTGCAGCCCTCTTTCTACCCTACCCCACCATCCATGAAATAACGGTCCTCAGTATCTCTTGATAATGAACTTGTTTAGAGTTGATTGTGGTCCCGCAGACTGCACAGATCACTTAGTTGACTTCCACATCTCTTTTTTCTTCTGCATCCTCCCTGCTTGACCCACAAGAACCCCCAGCGAGTCTTTGTTTTTTCTTTGTCTTCCCAGATCTTCGATATTTTCATCCCGAGGCTGCAGGATCCCAACAAGAAAGTGAACCAATGTGCTCTCGAGGTCTTTACAGAAATGATCCCTCACCTCAAAGACAACTTGCACCCGGTGCTGGTCTCCGTGGTCACTGTGGTCTCAGATAACCTCAACTCCAAGAGTTCTGCCATTTACGGAGCTGCTGTGATGGCTTTAGACGCTATGATTGAGAACATAGGTGAGATGTCTCCTCCTAGCTTGGAGACAGCTCCCTTTTCTCCCAAAGCTCCACAGAGGTTTGGTTTGTTTTGGTTTATACCTGTAAGTTCCTGGGTGTAGAAAACTATTCCCTCTACCAATGCAATCAGGGCTTGCTCTGCAATTTACTGTCTTAGAGATTTATTTAAGCACTTGAGGAAGCAGGTGACTTACCTGGGATCACATAGCCAATATGTGGTCTAGGTAGGATTTAAATTCCAATCCTGTCACTGAAGTTGATTCTTTATCCATTAACCATTAGCCATTCCTTAAAATAGCTGAAAATCTCAAATGCCCACTTTTACTGCTTACTAATCAGAAAATACTGGTTGATTCTCCAATTAATGGTTTCTAAGAAGGTCTTGATTTTTAGAATGGTATAAGGGGTGTATTCAATCTAGGATCTGTAAACTTTAAAAAAATTTGCAATATTATAACTGCTTTACAATCCTATGCACTTTATATTATATATTTAAAACTATTATTCAGAGAAGGGATTCATAGCTTCCTAAGTCTATGAAAAGGATCTATGACAAAAAAAACTGAGGAATTCTCATTATAGAAAGAAGAGAATGAGGTTAAAACTCTGGAGATTTGGAAATGAGTTCTCCCTCTCCTCCTGGAAGTTGGGTGACTCTGGCTGGGAGGCTCTGGTTTTCTGTGGTGCTTCCTTTCCTCACATAGAAAATGAGATTACATTAGGTGAGTCTTAAGGCTTCTTCCAGTTCTAATAACCTCGATGAGCCACTGAGGCTTGGCAGTTTGGGTCTGGGAGCACTGACTGAATATGACTCATGATCCCAAGTGATACTTCATGGAATAAGTGTAGAATAGGGCCAACCTAGACAGCCCACGGCCTTGGGACTGTTGATGGGGCACATCATGATAGACTTTTAAAGCTTGGAGTTGAATCCCTTCATTTAACATATGAGGGGACTCTTGGGAGTGGGGGCTCTTGTTGGGAAAGCTGGATGCCCATTAATCAGCAAGCTTTTAGGAAAGTCCCACTATATGTCAAGCACTGGGTGTTCAAAGACCAAAATGAAACAGTCTTTGTCTCCATGAATCTTATATTTGCTCTGGGGAAAAATGTACATTATTATTCATTAGTATTATTACTAAAAAAAACTTTTATTGATGGCATATAGCTAAGACTTTCAGGTTTGCAAATGGCTTTACAAATATTTCATTTGATCTTCACAACTATCCTAAGTGGTAGGTGCTATTGTTAACTCCATTTTACAGATGGGGAAATTGAGGCAGATAAAGATTAAGAGACTTACCCCACACAGCTAAAAAGTATCTGAAGTCATATTTGAACTCAGATCCTCCAGGCTCCAGGTCAGAGTTCTGTTATCTGTAATACTATTTAGCTGCCTCAAGATGGATGCATAATAAATCCAAGGTAAATATAAGGAAAGGAATGGTGTCACAAGGGCAGAGGGGATCCTAGCATCTGGAGAAGTCAGGAAAAACTTCATGTAGGTGGTGGTACTTGAAGAGTTTTAAACTGTTAAAGTAGTTAAACTATTAGACAAAAATGATTCTTACCTCCATCCCCCACAGTCCTACCCCTGTCTCTTTTTTTATCTCTTGCCCTTCTATTTAGACGGCTTTCTTATTTCCATTTTTTTCCTTCTGTTTTTTTTTTCTCCATTGCCTGGGACTCAGGTCTGTTAGTGTTACGTAGTATTCATGTTTTTATGTACATTTATGCATGTATGTCTATACCTCAGGCTCTGGTGTGCCCACTCTGACCATGTTCACCTCTTTGTTTCCTCATCAGTAAAATGGGTACCATAGTCCCAGCTTTGCCTACCTCCCAGGATGGCTGTAAGCATCAAATGAGATCATGGATGTGAAATGCTTTATATACTATAAAGCTTGATATAAATCCAAGTTTTTGCAATAACTTTTGCTAACAGTAATATTGCATATATTGTCAGAGTCAGATGATGTGTTGGTTAGTTTTGCTAAACTATTTTCTTTCCTTTTTAAAAATTCTTTGTCATAAAGGATGCCTTTCTGGGGGTTGGGAGTAGGGAGGAAAGGATGTATCGGGAAATATAGGCGATGTAGCAACAAATCAGCAATATATATATTTTTAAATGAGAATATTGGACTACAACAGGGCTTTGTCATCTTTTTTGTGCCCTGGACCTTTCTGATAGTTTAATGAAGTGGCTGGACCCTTCCTCAATGATGCTTTCAGATGCATAAAAAGAAAGGATTACAAAGGAAATCAAAGATTAGTAAAAAAAATAAAGATGCCATTTCTCTCCTCCCAATTCAAGTTGACGGGCCCCCTGAAATCTGTCCACCGACCCCTTGGGAGCTCATGAATCCTAGTAGAGATTTGGCCTCCATGGCCTCCAAGGTCCCTTTGCCACCAACATTCTTTGATGTCATGAGACTTCTGGGGCAGCTGAGGTAGGGGGGCAACTTTTCTTTTTAACATAGAAATGTCTAGAGGAAAGAGCCTGGCTTGTAGCTACTTGACTGCACCTCAATGGGTGAGGTTTAGGCAAAGCTCTTATTAATTTCTCTGTTGCTCTTCATTTGGAAAATGGGGTGCTGGTGGTGGATTAGACTCTATTTAACCCCACCAACCCCCCTCCCCAGCTCTAACTGCCTCCTGGCTAGAATTCAGTTCTGTCCCAGTCAGCGCCTCGTCCTCCCAAATAAATCTGCTCTCACAATTTGGGCTCGATATAAAGGTGTTGCCTTCACTTCTACATCTATTCGACAACCCCGGGAGGTGTTGATGTGTGTTGTTTAACAAAAGCCTGGAACTACCCTAGAGGAAGCTGCATTTCAGCGGGGAGCCAATTAGTCAAACATGATGGGCTCCTCCAGGACTCACAGGGTTTAGAACCGGCAGAGAGGAACCTGAGAGAAGACCTCATTTTACCAAGCTAAGTTAAGGCTCAGAGACATTAAGAGGCTGATCCACAGTCACTCAGCCAGCGTGGGCAGAGCCGGGGACCAGTCTCCCTGTCCTCCCGGTAAAGGCTGTGTCAGAACTGCGCAGGGAGTCAGACACGCCAGATTGCACAGTAGTCCCACCTGTATTTGTATACAAGCTTGTCTGTCCGTCTGTAAATGTACTTACACTTACACACACACATAGTGCTATCTTTTGTTTTTATATCATCTACTTTTCCTTATATATCTTGGAGTCATTACTTACAACAAAGAATTTTTTTTTTCCTGAGGCAATTAGGGTTAAGTGACTTGCCCAGGGTCACACAGCCAGGAAGTGTTAAGTGTCTGAGGTCATATTTGAACTCAGGTCCTCCTCACTTCAGGGCTGGTGCTCTGTCCACTGCGCCACCTAGATGCCCCAACAAAGAATTTTTAAAAGAAGAAAAAATTGTTCAGAAAAATCAATCAATATATCAAAAGCAAGATTCCACACCCATTCCCGCCCTCCCCTCAAGTCTACAAATAGAGAAGGGGAAGTGCATTTTTTTCTTAAAAACAATTTTTAAAAATCACATATAGCTTTTCCAAATATACAAAAGAACATAAAAATTGGATTGTCCATGATAACCATGAATCTCTGCTACACAATTTTCATTTTTTTTTTTTAATACAAAATACATTCTCCTGGGCAGCTAGGTAACACAGCAGGAGGAGTGCTGGGCCTAGGTCAGGAATACTCCTCTTCTTGAATTCAACTCTAGTCTTAGACACTCACTAGCAGTATGATCCTGAGCAAATCACTTAACCCTGTTTGACTCAGTTTCCTCATCTGTAAAATGAGCTGGAAAAGGAAATAGCAAACCACTTCAGTATCTTTGTGACCCCAAAGGGGTCACAAAGTCAGTCATGATTGAAAATGGTTGACCAACAACAAAATATATTCTGCAGCTTAGCTGCAAAACTGTCTTGCTCATTTTTGTAGGCAGGCTCATTCTTAATCAATCTTCTTTGGGGCCAAGCTTGGTCATTATAATTTAAACAGTGGTCAGTTTCCATTATTTGGTCATTGCTATTCTTTCATTTATACCGTACTAATCATTGTGTATGTTGTTTTCCTCATTTGCTTACCTTGCCTTGCAGTCTACCTTCACCCCATTTCTTATAGTATTCTTATATTACTTGTATTATATAATATACAATATATTATAATATTATCATAATAATGATATTGATATCCATCATCATTGTTTCTCAGAGTGCCATAATATTCCATCACATTCATGCTCCACGTTCATAGCTATTCCCCAATGAATGGACATTCTGTTTTCTTTGTTATTACAGAAAGTGCTGCAATAACATTTTGGTGGATGTGGGATCTTTCTTGTCACTGACCCTCTCCAGGTCGTACCTAGCAGTTCAGCTCCCTCCTTTCACAAATGAGAAAACCAAACCAGAGAAATAGAAGTCCTTTCTCCAGGTTATGAAGCTATTTATTGGCAGTTATTAGCTCAGGTCTTCCAGAACTGCAATCCAGCTTCTTTCCCCCTCTTTCAATTTTGTCCCATCTTTCTACTGCTGCTGCACAGTATTCTCTCTGCCCTGCCTGTGGGTACACGGTCTGAATCTAAGCCTCCAGACAGGGGACCCACAGCTGTTACTCAGCATTTACCAGGTATTCTTATTCAGGAATCAGGGAAATACAAAGGAAAGACAATCCTTGCCCACCAAAAATCCTACCCTGAACCAGCTTTAAGGTCAAACTGAGGAGTCTGTAGTTGATCCTAAAGAGCAGTAGTGGAAAGCATCTTGACTGAGAAAATGACATGGTCAAACCCTCCCTTTAGAAGTAATCAGCACATGCCTTGTATGTGTTCTAGACTCCATAGAGGAGATGGATGAAATGTGGGCTGCTTAGTTACATGCAGCTTCGCTAGAAAGGAAAAGATGGATACTCTGGGTCAGTGGGGTCTCTCAATATTCAAAGACACACATGTAGGACTCACCAGCCTTAATATTGTTTTGGGTAATACAGAGTTGGGTAGGAGGAAAGACGATACAATTGGTTACATAGTTGATAGCATTGTGGGGATTGGGACAAATGATTGGTTATTTTATAGAAAGCAGCCTAATGCACCCATAGGAGGCTAAAGATCACTCCTCTCTGATAATTAAGGAATATTAATTGTTTTATGGGACCCAACAACATCTTGTAGCTCTTGTTAGTGCTTCTGAGTTAGTAGACTCCCTGGCTCCCAGATAGGTTTGTTACGGAGAAGGGTTTGTTCAAGGACAAGCAAGGATGGACAATATACCTTTGGTGGATGATAAGAAGTTAACTTGTAACTTAAAGTTAATTCAGAGGAAAAGCTGATTCAATTATAAAATTAATAAGCATAAAATCAGTTAAACCCATACAGTAGAAACTAGAGATAATATTCCTTTTGATATTTTCAAAAGCTCTTATAAATATTGAACTAAATTTCTCTGTAACTGTTGTGGTCTTACATAGTCATATTTAAATTAAGGAGAGAGTTAGAAATTTTCCAGGAAAGGAATCAAACAACAAATAACAACAATAAACATATGAAATTTTGGTAAAATAAAGCTATGAAATGTGTTCTATTCAGGACTGTAAATTTAAAGCTGTAAGGGACCTTGAAAGTCATCATCTAATCCAACCCCCTCATGTTATAGAGGAGGAAACTGAAATCTAGAGATGAAGTGTCTCTCTCAAGGTCATACAAGGTAGTCAGAGGCAGGAGTGGGATTCAAACGATGTCCTTTCCACATTGTCATTTCTCTTTAAACCAACGTAAAGACAAATAGGAAGATAAAATGGGACCATTAGCCCTTGGACAGGAGGCATTCCTCATCCTTGAGTCCAGAGCATTGATAATATGAAAATCTTTCCTTAGCTCCTTCCCATATTTCTATTCCCTTTGCTGGAGAAATTAAGTTTATTAAACAAAGACCAGAGGAACAGCATGATGTAGTATATAGCGTCCTGGGCTTGGAGTCTGGAAGATCTGGGATGAAATCCCACCTATAGCACTGTTACCCACCTCTAAATTTAGCCCACTAAATTGTGGATGAGTTTCCATCTCTCTTGGTGGATGAGTTCTTCATGTTGATGAAATAGCAGATCCTTCTCATTAACCATTGCCACCATTTATCATATGACACTTGAGGGGTGACTTTGGTCCAGCTCCCAGGAGAAAATGGCTCGTGGGGTCTACTGAGCACCCGAGGGAACGGTTCCATCATTGGCTGGAGCCAGGAGGTGCAGTTTCAGGGCAGCAACAAATCAAAGAACTCAATCGGGTTCTCCTCCCTGTCTCTAGTTCATAAATATTGTCAGTTTCCCCTCTTCCTCTTCAGGGGGATTTACGACTTGCCCGGTGTGTGGCGGCTGAACAAACAATATAAATCCCACTCTAAATTACGGCTTGTTCCAAATGTTGTTCTGTGTAAGTGAGATTGCTATTGCCAATAACCACACGGCCAAGGCCCTTGCTAAATCATCGACTCACATGGATTTATTGGGAAAACCAGCACCCAGCAAAATAGGCTTTAACTTCTTGGAGATTATAAGACCCCCACATCTTGGGAGAATTTTTAACTCTCCCCAAACCTGAGTGTTTAGCATCTTCTGTTCTGGTACTATCAGACTCTTTCACAAATAAAGAAAGCACTTTATGCTGGGCTTTCACACTTGTCTCATCCTCTGAATTGACCCTTTGTTCAATGTGAGGGGGAGACCAGAGAGAGGGGTGATAAATGCATGTTAAAAAAAAAAAGAAACAAAATGCATTTTTTTGAGGAAAAAACCTTGAATAGCCTAGATTAGGAACATCAAGTGGTAATGTGACTTGTTCAGGGCCAGATAACCAGGATGTATTAAAGACAGGAGTTGAATTCAAGGTTCTTCTTGACCCTAGGGCTTCATTTCAGTTTAATGTTTATACTGCCTCAGGATATTTTTATACTGCTTCAGATTTTGCAAAGGGGAATTTCCTATTAATTATCTCATTTGAACCTTGCAGTAGCCCTTTGAGATAGGTACTGCTGGTATCATTATCTTCATTTTATAGCTGAGCAAATTGAGACTTGGACCAAGGAGCAGAGAGTAGTGCAATTTAAAGTATCAGATGTGTGACACCATTTCATTAATACTGAATAATAACTAGTATCTATATAGTGTTTCAAGATTTACAAAGCACTTTAACAAATGCTCTCTTATTTAACCCTTATAATTACCATAGGAGGTAGGTGTTGTTATTATTCCCATTTTCCAGATGGGAAAGCTAAGGCTGTAGTGTTTAAGTGACTTGCTCAGGATTACACAATAAATGTCTGAGGCTTTGACTCCAAGTGAATACCCTGTCCACTAGATCAACCTAATTGCAGATGCCAGACATGAGTTTCTGATCAATGTAGTTCCTTTCTGAAGCTGGACAATCTGCTGCCAGGCTTTTGCCCCTTGAGTTTTTGATCCCAGTTCATCTTCAATGTAGGACTGATATATATTCTCAGCCTACCTTTCCCTAGCTTCGTTGAGTCTGCAGGTTGAAGATGTTATAATTCACACAAATCAAACTTTTCAAGTGTGAAGACCCATTTTGAAAGAAGCAATGTGGCATTGACCTTGGAGTCAGAAGAAATCTGGGTTCCAGACATTAGTTGTGTTATTAAATAGCTTAACCATCCTGAATCTGTTTTCTCATATGTAAAATGAGCATAATAATATCTGTAACATTTGCATTCACAAAGTGGTTGTGAGGTTCAAATTAAATGATGTATATAATATATTTTAAACCTTAAAGTGTTGTGTGTGGGCGATATCAGTATAAGAAATGTCTTGGCTTGGGGCTTCCCTTCAACAATGACAATCGGCAACTCAGTATTAACTTAGACTCTTGAGAGAGCTGCCCAGATTCCCTGAGACCAATAGTCATGAAAATTGCTACCCAAATGTAAAATGTTATTGCTATTGGATCAGCACTGTGATTTCATCGGTGTGAGGGGTTCCAGATAGAGAAACACCCTCCCTCCAAACACATCAGTTTATCTCTGGAGCCCCTTAGAGCTGCCTCAGGGAAATGAGAGGTGAAGTGATTGTAGCCAAACCCAAGTGGTCCAGACTGTCCCTCTCTCTACCATAACATCATATCTCTTATTTAGCTGTTAAAAAAGAAAGAGAAAGGAAGGAAAGAAAAGAAAGAAAAAGAAAAAAGCAGACTCCCAAATAATAGCAGTTATACTTTTCATAACTGTTGGTTGTGAAAACACATAATGAGTCAATCAACAAGATTTATTAAGCACCTACTGTGTGTCAGCACTGTGCTAGGTCCTAGAATTATAAAGGCAGAAATGAAAACAATCCTTGCCATGTTTAGGGAACTTACAGATTTCCAAAAAAATAGCATGATACATTTAAGTATATCCAAAATATATACAAAGTAAATACAAGCCAAGACAGCTAGGTGATGCAGTGGATAGAGCATCAGAGCTCTATAGCATCAGAAAGAATTGAGTTCAAAATAGAGCTCAGAGACTAGCTGTATGACCCCGAGCAAGTAATTTAATCCTGTTTGTGTCAGTTTCCTCATTTATAAAATGAGCTGGAAAAGGAAATGGCAAATCACTCCAGCATCTTTGCCAAGAAAACCCCAAATGGCATCACGAAGAGTCAGATATTACTAATTGATTCAACAACAAATATTAGTTTTTTTTTTTTTTTTTTTTTTTTTGGTAATAGGAGAGGCGTACAAGCTAGGGATCAGGAGAGACTTCATGCTCCCAGGAGGTAGTATATGAGTCTCCTAATTGTTGAAAGAAATTAGGCATTCTAAGAGGCAAAGGTAAGGAGAGGGTGTGTTCCAGGCTTGGGGGCACAGCCTGTATTAAAGAATGGAGGTGGGAGATGAAATGTTATGCAGAAAGAACAGCAAGAAACTAATGTGATTGGGCCATTGTGTATATTAAGAGCAGTGATGTAAATTAACATTGGAAAGTTAGCTTGGAGTCAGGTTGCAAAGTCTTTTGTATTTGATCCTAGAGGTAATAGGGAGTTCTGGGAGTTTCATGGGTCAGTCACTTTGACAACTCTGAAAGTTGGATTTAAGAGAAGAGCACCCTGAGGCAGGGAGACTCATCAGAAATTATAGCAAGTAGAGGGTAGGAAGTGGTAAAGGTCTAACGCAGATGGCTACTAGGGGGTCAATAACATATCTTAATAGGATCTACATTTAGATGGTCCAGTGGGTAGAGCTCTGGGCCTGAAGTCAGGAAGACTTATCTTCCTGAATTCAAATCTAGCGTCTTGTACTTACTGGCTGTGTGACTCTGGGCTTGTCACTTAATTCTGGTGGCCTCTTTTTCCTCATCTGTCAAATTAATTGGGGAAGGAAATGGCAAACCACTTTAGTATCTTTGCCAAGAACATCCCAAAGTGGATCATGAAGAGCCAGACACGAATGGCAATGACTAAAAAACATTGCTTGGAAAAAATTTATACATATATGAGTGACATACCATTCAGTTCCCAGAAAATCTATTGGTTTATTTAAAAGTGGATTTTCCTAGTTATCTATAGACTCCTTGAAATAATTACATATGCCCTTAGATATCCATGACACAAAGGTTGGGAATCACTAGCTTAAGCTCAACTAAATTAGGGAATGGAGTTTATTGGAAGCACAGAGATTTCCAGAGTAAATGTAAACAACCTTTGAATTATCTGCCATTTTTAATTATCCTTGCCCCCATCTCTTACCATGAATAACATCATTAACAATAATGCTAATCACAGCTGACATCCACATCATGCTTTAAATTTATAAGGCACTTTACATTCTAATTTGTCTCTTATAGAAGCATATCTATAAGATATCTATATCTGTATTTGTTATATCTATTTTTATTAGATAGTATAAGTATTATCATCCTTATTTGAGATGAGGAAATAAACTCAGAGATGGTTATTTGCTGAGGTTTGCAAAGCTAACTCAAACTTAACTTTCCAGTTTTACATCTTATTCCCTTCATATATTACATAATATAGTCTAACCACAATGGCCTTTTTGCTGGTCTTAATACAAAACCTCCCATCTTCCCACTTGGGGGCTTTTGTGGAGGCTCCCTCCATGTTTACAATGTACTCCCTCTTCATATATGCTTATTCAGATCCCTCATTCAGCTTACATTATATGGTTCTATAAGGTCAGCAAAGAGCTTTGCATCCATTATCTCATTTAGTAATGTTCATGTCAAGCTGGAATAGGTCCCCAGATGCCAAGTCCAGCAGAATTCTTTCCATTGCATGCCAAACATGACAGCGAATTAAAATGTTACCAGATTTTTTAAAGGGAAAAGAATGATTTTAGGATTAAGAGATTTCTAGATTTATATTCTGCAGAAATGTAACATTGTGTTTTTAAAAGCTTAAGCTCTAAGGGGAGGGATAGTAGGAAAATTAATCCCCAGATAAAACTAGAGACACCTTAAGGTACTTAAGGAGATCACAGTCAGCCCTGGCTGAGAGGGAGAGGGAGTCTTGGCAGTTTGTCATTTAATCTTCCATAGTGATGGAGAGATAGGTCTGGAAGATGGAGGGAAATGGAGAGATGCAATCTATCTCATGATTGGTAGCTTTTGACTTTTGAATCTGTTCACGGAATAAACACTCAGCAATAAGCAGAAGATATGATGGTAAGCCCTACCCATTTGGGGTTGATGTCCAACTGGGTAAAGGTAAAGTCTGCTCTGATGGTGTTTTTGGTCTTTGTCTCTGCATGAAATTGGTCCTCAGTGTTGTAGATTGAGAGCTAAAAGGGTGGATGTAGAATGGGTACCAACTGGTCAGAAATGAGCAAGGGGGATGATAAAAGTAGTTTTATTCTAGAGAATCAACAGTAACATTTTGCTCCATGACTTAGGTGGTGGAATGAAATGTTCTCAGGCATGGTTTGTTGATGATACAGTTTTGAGACTGGGAGAAAGAAGAGGAAGTTGGATCTTAATTGTTGCATGAGCAGCAGTATTATTTATATATCACTTTAAGGTTTACAAAATGTTTTAAGTACCTTATCTCACATGATCCTCATGACAGCCTTTTAGAATAGGTCTGCATCACCCAATTTTACAGATAAGGAAACTGAGGCATAGAGAAATTAAGTAAATTGCTTAAGGTTGCAGAGTAAATAAGTATCTCAGTTGTTGTTTGGTTGCTTTTAGAGTATTTCTGATTTTCTGTGACCCCATTTTAGGTTTTCTTGGCAAAGACTGGAGAGATTTAATATCTCCTTTTCCACTTCATCTTAACAGATGACAAAACTGAGGCAAACAGGGTTAAGTGACTTGCGTGGGGTTACACAGCTAGGAAATGTCTGAGGCCTGATTTGAATTCAGGGAGAGGAGGAGTCCTAATCCCAGGCAGTACTTTAGTATTATAATTCCTAGAATCTCAGACAGTATTCACATGCAAGCATTCCCAACACCAAGTCTATCAGAGCTGCTTCTGAATACAGAGTAATTGTAATGTCACTGAAATATGGTATTCCAATTTGCACTTTGCAAAATGCTTTCTCCATTGTAAGCCTGAGAGGAAGGCAAAACAACTATCATCCTTATGTTAGAATTGAGAGAAATGAAGTGACTTGTTCCACGTGACACAGCTAGTTAGCATCAGAAGCAGGCCTCAGACCCAGACCTGATTTTAAGTGCATCGAGTTTTCCACCTTGGGAAGTCAGAAATTTATGGAACAAAGAGATCACTAGCCAAAGGCAGGGTATGTGACTCCTGAGGAGTAAGCATGGTAGGAAGGCAGGATAGTTAAATTGAAGCCTTCCCATGAGATGAAAGTTAGTCTAGAAGTGATGTCTAAAGCCCTGTCCAATAGAAGATTTTGGGAAAGTGGTTATGAAAAGGAAATTCACTAATAACTTCAGTACAAGTAGAGGTAAATACTGCAAGTTACCAGAAGAGATGAAATTCCACTTATACAGTCCTTTCCTTAAAACAACCTTCTGAGACACATAGCACAAGTATTGTCCATTAAAGTCCTATGTCAATGCATCACCATTTGGAAACACAGAACATGAGTGGGCATTTAATGATCTCCCAAATAATGGAAATGATTTTATCTCAACATGATGTTCCATCTCCTACCTCTATGACTTTACAAAAGTGGTCCTCCCATGACTGGAATGATCTTTCTTCATTCCTAACTTCCTTCAGTGCCCTGGTGACCCCTGCTTCCTTCAGGTATCACTTCTTAGATGAAACATTTCCTGATTTCTCCCAGTTTTTAGCCTTTTCCCCATCTCTCTTGGAATTACTTTATTTATGCCCCTGTTTTACCTCCCACGAAGTTTCTTATGGTCAAAGACTATTTCATTTTAATGAAAATATATTTGTATATATTCAGCATCTAATACAGTGCCTTGTAAGTAAGGCCTATTAAATACTGACACTATTAAGTGTTTGTTAAAACATTTGTTAAAGTGAATTAACAGGAAACAATTGATATTCAATATGGGAGTTATTTTTGAGAAATACTTTTTACTTTTAGCTAAAATAAAAACTCCAATTTAGAGAAAAGAATGGAAATGTAAAGAATATGGCATGCAACTAAAGTAAATCTCTTCTGAACTATTTAAAAAAGCTATTAATGTTCCCTAAAAGGAAAATGGATAAAGGAATAGATATTGACAATGGGCTGTTATGATTTCTTATACTTATTTGACATAAAGCAATTGCCATAGTTATGAAGACAGAAGACTCTAAAAAATGATTTCAGGTAGCAAATACCTGATTTTCAAGTCAAGTGATGACATATGGTGGCCAAGGGCAACAAAGTTTTATGGGGTAGATTAAGAGAAAATGAGTAGCATCATTTTATCAAACAGTGAGAAGCAATGAAGGGAAAAATGAATTTACAAAAAGCTTGACATGTGTCCCAATCATCCAAGAACATTTAATGATGAAACTGGAAAGAAAACAATAGAGAAAATATAGGAAAGATCTATTTTGATTGCTCCAACAAAGTGTTTTCTCCTTCAGTGATAGTGGATAAACTACATTTAAACTCTGAACATCACAGTCTGAGTTATGCTGCATGAGAAATAGAAATGGCACTAGAGGAAACAAAGAAGCAAAGGACAGCTGGACTGGACCCAAATATATGCAAATATAGTCTGTGCTGAAGGTTTCAATAAATTTATCCATTTTTTATTTAGCACCTACTATACTCCAAGTGCTATTTTTTGATGTAACTCAGGGAGCAATATTGCTGAAATATTCAGGAAAAAGGGAAAACACCAAGTCAAAAGTGTCATGGATGCCATTACCAAAAAAAAAATTTCTATCAAGCTATATGTTTGCCTTTTCATCCTTGCAATTTTTTTATGAGAAAAAGTTATTTATTGAAGTAAACTTATTTATTGAAGTAAAAATAAAAATATGAGAAGGGACAAGACAACTTTTTTCAAGTGATATTCTATAAGAGACAATGTTTTTATAGTCACAAATTAGCTAAAGAATATTGATAACACAAGATCCCACTATGCTTCTTGTTTATTATTTAAAAAAAAAGAATTTGAGTCAATAGAATGAAATGTCATTTTAAAATTTTTTCTCCAAAGATGTCTCACAAAATCATATAAGAGCGTTTGAAATATTCAATAGTAGAGATATTTTAGTGACTTTCTAATTGTTATTATAAGAGAAAGCATAAAACAGGAAGATATGTAGCCACCAAAAGAGTTTACTACTGATAAGGAGGATGTCAAATGCAGAGTTCATGTGAATAGGCAGATTCTATACATGGTGAGAAAACTTCTGGTTCAGAAGGATTAAACTCCTGCCCTAAAATATAATTGGGAAATGTTTACCAAAATAAAAAAAATACAATTCAACATAGATATATTAATTTGTGGGTTTCTAAGCCAATATTTAGTTTTCAAGGATTCTTTTCTATTTGTTTGACACCATTCTTGTTTGCAGATATCTTTGTGCTAATTGTATCAGGAACTAAAACAGGGCAGCCCCTTATCCATGAAACCCATAATGACTCAAAAAAAAAAAAAATCTGGCCAAATAGATGAAGAAGAATGACTGTTGTCTACATGGATAGCTCATTAAACTGCAGATGGAGAGTGAACTAGGCATAGAATTTAAGAGTAACAAGAGACTATGCTGGAGTATATATTTTTAAAAATAACATTGCTTTCGGTGACCACAAGCTCGCTCCTGAAAACAGAATCCCATCATGTAAACTTAATTTTTTCTGGTGATATTGTATGGCTAACAAAAATGGGATACTACAGTCTGAGAATTTCAATGGTGTGTGTTTCAAAGAGCAATGGAGAGATTACATGGTGGATATAAATGGACTCCAACATGTAGGCAATAATGAATTATATGTGAAAAATGGGAAAATAGAACTAAAAAGATGTATTTTCATAACAGGTGGGCCAATCATGTAGCCAAGCATGAAGGACAAAGCTCACAAGTTGTTTTGGTAACTCTCTGACCTGAGATTTAAAAGGACCCAGTGTTTGGACCTCTTGTAGAGTATTTGAGGGAAGCAGGTTTCACTGAACAAGGAGACTTGGCTGGAAGGTGATTTCCATTATTGCAGGGAGGAACCTGCATCAAAGAGATCAAGTTGGATGCCATATTGGAAAAGAAGTATAATTATCATCCCTAGGAGTGTACTGGAGCCAATTGCTGGAGAATCAATGATTAAATTTTCAGTGTGAGCATTTATACATCATAAACTGGCAAATACCACAAATCAGGATTTGGTTTGTTATTTGTTGATTGTCTAGATTTAAAACGATAGAGAAAATGTTAATAGTACAGCTTAAACTTAAAAATGTGTGTGTACAATCTTCTCTCCACTCCCAGCCAGTTAAAACATTTACCAGCATATCACTGATTATATCAGTTTTACAGATAAGGAAACTGAGGCACACAAAGAAAAAGTGGTTTTCCCTTCCTCCCCAGATCAACATAGCTCATTAATGTTAATCTTTTAGCTAAAACTTAGGACTCAATTGCCAGTACTGCATTTTTTTTTTTTTTTTTTTTGCACATTCTCTGGATCAGGTCCCTTGATGAAAGGAATTCAGCCCTGAAAAAGATGATTCAGATACAGAGAAGGTTTCTTTGGTTTGGCTTCTTGTTGTAACACCTCATTTATCTTAAAACTCCCCTGCAGGTGGGGACATGCTCCCTGGCCCCACCTTTACTGAAAGCTGAGGGAGTTTTCCCTTGTACTTATTGAAGCTGTCAAAGTGTTAGGGTTAGGTGTGCCCATCCAACATCCTTATCAGAAAGTAGAACAGGAATATTCTAGCCACTTGCACTTAAGGAGATTTTAGGATTTAGGAGTCATCAAGCCCAGCCCTCTCATCTTACAGATGGAACAAATGGGGCTGAGTCAGATAAAGTGACCTGGCCCGTTGTCATGTCCACAATAAAGAACAGAGTCAGAATTTGAACCCAGACCATATTTAAACCTAGCACTTTTGTACGGCATCACTGCCAGCTTCAAGCTAACAAGCCATTGATTACAAACTTTCCTCATCTTCAGTAGGACTAGGTGTATTTTTATGTAAGATCTGTTTCCAAGTAGCTGCCTTAGCAGGAGGAAGGTAGGAATCAAGCTTTTCTGGTGTAACAGGCCCAAGGGAGAGCTAATTGTAGCACAGGGATGATGAAGTTGCTGCTAAATTCAAGACATCAGTTAATATTTATTTAACTAGTGCTGGTGGGTTCAAAGTATAACTAGACACAATTTGACATTTCATTTTCCCCTTCCACCTAAAAGTGATATTTTATTATTCATTATTTTTATAGCAATCTGTCTGGATTTCTTCTTGATTATAGAGAACACGTTGAGGTTTTTTTTTTTCCATCTTTGCATCTTCAGCACCTGACACAGTAGCTGGTGCTTAGCAGGTGTTTAGGAAATGTGGAATAAAATTAATTGAAATTTTAAAAATGGATGTAGTTCATATTGGGAATAACCTTACTTATAGGTGGAATAATAAGAGATTTCTTGCATTAGTGCCTAAAATTCCATCATTCCTTTAGGTTAATAATTTCTCCTCCTTTGATGCGCTTTTATAATGGTGGTACTTTCCAGAGATAACACCAGTAATACCTTTGTGTGAATGAGTTCAATCTGTTCTCTTTTCTGTTCTGTAGAAGATAATAGGATCAAAAGAGCCCTGGGCATTTGATTCAGGATGAGAGGGAAGAGTAAAGGGAGGAAAGAGGAAGTTGAGACAGACAGAGAGAGAGACAGACAGAGACAGAGAGACAGAGACAGAGAGAGAGAGAGAGAGAGAGAGGAGAGAGAGAGAGGAGAGAGAAATTCCCTATAGCTGGTCATAGTCTTTGACTTCAAGAAATTTATTATACATGAGGCAAAATTTAATCTGAGTAACTAAAGGGACACAACATAATATCAAGAGGGAAAGAATTATTGATCAGGAGAACTGAATTCTAATTCTCAGTCTGTAGCTAACTTGCTGAGTGACTTCTTTGAGGCTTGGTGTCTTAGAGGTAACTAGGTATTTTTAGAGGTGAGTCATTGGATCTAGTATTTGGAAGACTTGAGTTCTAATGCAGCCTTAGATACTAACTAGCCAAGTGACCTGGCAAAATCACTTAACCTTTGCCTTCCTCAATTTCCTCAACTATAAAATGGCAATAAATAATAACATTTACTTCCCAGAGTGGTTGTAAGGATCAAATGAGATAACAAAACACTTAGCACAGTACCTGGCATACAACAGGTTCTTAATAAATGCTTATTTCTCTTCTTTCTTACTGTGCAGGTCAATTTCTTAGCCTCAGTTTTTTTTTTTTTTTTCATCTTTAAGATGATCATAGAGTTTGGGAAGTTAGTCATAGGATCATAGATTTAGACTGAATGGGATCTGTCATGTGCAGTTCCCTCATTGTACATATCAGAGAGAAGTTAAATCATTTGCCTAAGGTCACACAGTTAGAAAGTGTTTAAGACAGGATTTGAACTCAAATCTTCTCGAGTCTGGGTCCAGAATTTCATCCACTATGTTTTTAAGCAGCTTTGAAGGAGATTGTATTAGATGACATATTTAGTCTTCTCCACATTTCAAGGTTTAGAATTATATAAAAAAGCTGAATTGCATAGAATCAGTTTATAAATAGGATTAAACAATACCAAGTTACCTATCTTGACCCTCTTAGGTTGTTGTAAGGGTCAAAGGAAAGATCAGCTGAGAAAATACTTTGAAAAATTTAAAAGTTCCAATCCAACTGGTAAATATAGTGTTACTGCTGACTTTGCCATATTTATTCAGTTGTGTCCAATTGCCATCCCATTTGGGGTTTTCTTGGCAGAGATACTAGAATGCTTTACCATTTCCTTCTCCAGCTCATTTTACAGATGAGGAAATTGAGGGTTAAATGACTTGCCCGGTGTCATGCAGCTAGGGTGTGTCTGAAGTCAATTTTGAATCCGGGTCCTCCAAACGCCAGAGCTGGTGTTCTAGCCATTATACCACCAAGACTACATATTTCTGTTCCTATGTTCTCTGAAGGAAAGGTACAGGGTTTTTTTTGACTTAGTGTGTAAGTCCACCTTCTCTTATTCCAAGAAGCCTAGTTGGAAGATATAGAAAGCCACTCTCATTTCTGTAGCAGCTCTGATCACATCCATGGTACAGTTTGCTTCCTATAATCACCCTTGAAAGCAAGTTCCATTTTTGATCAGCCCAGTGCTATCATCAGAGTAAGGAGATTGTGGGGAGGAACCCCCACCTATTCCTATAGTTTGTAGATTTTCTCTTCTACTTGTTGTCTTAGGGATTCCTTTTGGGGGAGCACTGAGAACTTGAGAAATGAGAGCCACACAGAGGGATATGTGTCAAAGTAGATCTGGAATTCAGGTCTTCCCACTCTATCCTTTTCTCTATACTAATCCTTGAGGGAAGGGAAGAGGAGATAAGGAAACAAGCATTTGTATAGAACCTAGGTACAGTGTCAAGGTACAGTTTTGGGAAGTAAATACTATTAGCTCTATTTTCTTCATTTGAGGAAACTCAGGGTCAAACAACTTAAAAATGTCCAAGGCTGGATTTGAACTCAGGTCTTCCTTGCTCTATTCTCTCTCTACTGTGTCACCAACTTTTTCTGGCCACTTAGGATCCTATGTGGTAAATTTCCATTTCATTATATTAGGGATATCTTACTGATTTGAAAAAAAAAATCCTTTTGGTTTTTCAGAGAGGTCCATTTCTATTAGTGGATTCTTTATACCCTAGGAACAAAGTACTCCAGAAACATAAGAAATTTCTATATTGTCACTGTTTCAATCTATCTTTTTCAGACAACTTTTCCCTGTTACAAGCCTTTGCTGGCCGGCTTTGTTTCCTGAGTGGCCGAGCAATGTGTGACATTACTCAACGTCTATCAGGTAAGAAACCCAGGGCTTCTAGACAGATTTTATGATTCCTATATTACTGCACTCTATCTTTTGCTTATATATCCCTCCCATAGTGCCTAAAAAGTCTCGCCCTTTCATTTTTAACTACTTTAAACTGTCCATTCCTTAGTTTACTCTTGGAGAAGCACATTTCTCCAAGCATTTCATCTTATTGCTGTATGAATGCCTCTTAGTAGTAATAAGAAAAAATTGCTGACTTGGGATTAACCAAATTTTTATTTATGTTTTAAATCTATGTATAAACACATACATACATATATGTATATACACTATATAACACTTGTATTACATGTGTATGTATATATATATATATATACACACACACACAAAGACACAGATACACACATGCACATATTATTGATCCCTTTTGTTTTTACAATATTATCATTTCTGGATATACTTCTTCCCTCACTCATTCCTGGATCTTTTTCCTACCTTTTCTTCCTGGTGATTTTTTTCCTTGTAACAAAGGAAAGCAATTAAGGAAAACCAATCAACTGACAGTATCTGGCAGACAAAGTGTGCCACATGCTACACGTAAGGCTATATAAGTGAAAAGCCATTTCTGGTAAAAAGAAGGAAATGCATTTTTTTCATCTCTAGGAATAAGATTGGGCATCATAATTACATGGCATTTGGCTTTGTCTTGTTCTTTTCATTTATATTTTTATAAGTCATTATAGCATTTTACTGATTCTACAGACTTCATCCTACATCAATTCATACAAGTCTTCCCATATTTCTCTGAATTTCTCACCTTTGCCATTTTTCTTTTGTAGTAATATTTCATCACACACATATACTACGGTTTGTTCAGTCATTCTCCATTTGATGGGCATCTATTTTCTTTCCAATTCTTTGCTTCTATAAAAGGTGCTGCTATGAATGTTTTGGTATATATGAGAACTTTTTTTTTTTTTATCTCATTGAATTATATAACTAGGATTAGAATCTCAGGGGGCATATGTTATTTAGTCACTCTTCTTTTTTAAAAAAAATTTTGTTCTCCCTGCCCCAATTACATATAAAAACAATTTTTGATGTTAGTTGAGGTTTTTTTTTTATTTTAAATTTTCTATTCCTCCCTCCTTCCCCTCATTCTTCCTAAGATAATAAACAAACTGATATGTTATACATGTGCAATTATGTAAAACATTTCTATATTAGTCATTTTGTGCAAGAAGACAGGCTTTCATATCTGTGGGAATAAGTTTGAGACAGGAAGATAAAATAGATATTTTATTTTATTATTATAATTTTTGCCAGGTAGTTGGGACTAAGTGACTTTTCCGGGGGCACATAGCAAATAATGTGAAATGCTGAGGTTGAATTTGTCCTCCTGACTCCAGGGCAGGGGCTCTATCCATTGTGCCACCTAGTTGCTCTAGGGGCTATTTTATTAATCCAGATGACAACGGCCTGATTTTGTGCCATGGTTATATAAGTAAAGAGAAAGGGATAATGTATGTGAGAAATGGTGAAGAAGTAGAAATGACAAGATTTGGCAACTGAGTAAATAAGTGGAGTGACTGAGAGAGTGAGGAGTCTAGTAGGGTGACACATATATTGGAAAAGTGGGTGACTGAAAGGATAGTGTTGAACTTGCCAATAATAGAAGTTTGGAAGAGGTGTGTGTGTGTGTGTGTGTGTGTGTGTGTGTGTGTGAGATGAGTCCTATTTTAGACATATTGAGTTTGAGATACAACTGTGATATCCAGTTCAAAATGCCTAATAAGTGGTTTAGGATGCTAGACTGGAATTCAGGAAAGAGAATGGAATACTGGATAAATAGATTTGTGTGTTATCTATGAAAAGATGTGAAGAGAAGAATTAATTAACCCATGAAAAATGAGGAAGTCATCAAATGATGAGATGAAAAGAAAAGGGGGCTTATGACAGAGCCTTGGAAGAGACCCACAGTTAGGAGGGATGATGTGGATGATGATTCAGCAAAGAAGTGAGAAAGACTTTTCACAGATAAATATCACAAAATCCTAGAATATGCAGGAGGGGGAGGGTAGTCAGCAATATCAAATGCTACCAAGAGGCAAAGGATGAGGACTAAGACTGGCTAGTTTTGCTGAATTGCTTCTCTACTCCCCACTTTTTTCCCACTCCCCCCCTTTTTTAAAATAAAGAATGACTCTTTGAGAAAGAAGAGGAATTGATTTGAAAAGGAAAGTGTAACAAAAGGAAAAGGTGCCATAACATTGTTTTTTAAAGATCTAAAAAATATTTTGTCATTGAAGAGATATAAAATATTTTATTATCAGTTTCACAAGTCTTGACAGAGCAGATCTAGTGAGATCTAATTTGCCTAAATAGATGACATATGCTGTAAACTTTGATATGAGTAGACCTGATGTAGGCCAGACCTGAGCCTACTTAGGAGGTGAAAGATTACCCCTTCTGTTTTACAATTATTTTTTGAAGATAGCAGATTTAGCAATCTTTCTGATGGAGGAGAAGCTGCTCTTCAGGATGGGTATACAAGTTCGAGCCAGCCGCGGACTTCTTTACTGGCAAATAGTCCAGTAACTCCTAGAGTGAGGAAACCTCTTATTGCATTCTTTGGAATCTATTCTTACTTAGTAGGATCAGTGATCTCATTATTCTCCCTCTACCACTTCAGATTGCAGCCCATTCATGCTGTTTTTTTTCTTTGCAGTTCTTATCCATGTCCTCCCACACATTATCCATAAAGCATCTACCCCATGTGCTAGAGTCCTTGGAGTTTTAACATTCTGATATTGTCTGTTAGGCCTCACTTTCACAAATCACCTGCTTGACTCCTTCCTCCCTTTTAAAACAATATTTTTTTTTCTCAATTGATATAAAAACAAATTTTAACATTTTACAAAAATTTTGAGTTTCAAATTACCTACCTTTTTTCCTTCCCCTTTCCCTAAGATGAGAAGCAATTTGATAGAGGTTATACATGTGCAATTACACACAACATATTTCTATATTAGTCATATGAAAAACAAACTAACAAAAAAATCTCACAAAAATATTAAAGTGAAAAATAGCATGTTCCCATCTATATTTGGATTCATAAATTCTTTCTCTAGATGTAGATAGCATTGTTTATCATAAATTCTTTGGAATTGTCTCACATCATTATATTGCTAAGAATATTTAAGTTATTCATAATTGATTATTCTACAATATTTTACTATGTATAGATATGCATCAGTTCATATAATTCCAGGTTTTTCTGAAATTAACCTTCTCATCATTTTTTATATAACGATTCTATTATAATTTTATATACCACAACTTACTCAGCCATTTCCTATTGATGTATATTCCCTCCATTTCTAATTCTTTGCTACCAAAAAAGAATTGCTATAAATATTTTTGTACAAATATGTACAAATTTTTAAAATTCCCTATGGGATATATAGAGTTAGTGGTGATATTCCTGTGGCAAAAGGTATGCACAGTTTGACTGCCATTGCACATAGTTCCAAATTTCTCTCCATGATAGTTGGATCAGTTCACAACTCCAATGGTGCATTAGTGTCCCAATTTTCTCACACCTCTCCAGCATTTATTGATTTTCTTTTCTGTCATATTAGCCAATCTGCCTCTTTTCTTTTCTGATGATACTTTTCATTGATCATGTCTGTTATACCTCTTAGTGTGCACATCCTTGTGTAAAGTGGCAGCCTACTGATATTTTCTAAGTTTCTCTATTGCCTTTTGGGTTCTGCATTATCTCAGTTCTTCAGAGATTATGGAGTGCTATGATTTGCATCCGATAACAGCATGAATTTTAGTTTAGACCTGGTTTGAAATTGTGTAAGTCTCCTGCCAATTTTGCTCAGAGAGGAATTCCAGAGGAATAATACAACTAATGCTTTGAAACTCTTGTACCCTACCCACTATAGTAAGAATTATCCCTTGGGGGTAGAAATGAACATATTGTTTATAGACATAGAACTTAACTCTCTAGTTATGATAAAGATTCTAGGCAATGGAAAGGTGAGGATATCCACTCTCAGGTATGAAAGGCAGTTGCTAATCAGAGGATTGCCTTGGGGAACAGTGTGGTACAGTGGAAAGGAAACTGAATTTGTTGTCATACAACCTTTGGAATTCAAATCCCAGTTCTGTCACTTTCTCCTTGTATGATTTTGGGCAAATAATTTCTCTGTAGTTCAGTTTCCTCACTTATAAAATCAGAGATTTATTGTACTAGACAATCTCTAAGGTTTCTTCTAGTTCTAAATCTTTTAGCTTAGGGTCAGTTCTTCCATTTCAGTCACTTGTTTCCACCTGTGAGTTGATGCTTATCCACAATCTTATACCTATTCTGCCCTGCTCACAGAACCTTTGTTTCAGCATTAGACACCATTCTTGCTGCTTGTGCCCCATCTTATTACTTTATTTATCTGCCTAGTAGACCCTAGTTCTCTATTGCCCAGACTCTGTCCTTGACCCCTTATTCCTTTTTTTTTTTAATTTTTGCTTTTTATTTACAAGATATATGCATGGGTAATTTTTCAGCATTGACAATTGCAAAACCTTTTGTTCAACTTTTCCCCTCCTTATCCCCATCCCCTCCCCCGATGGCAGGTTGACCAATACCTGTTAAATATGTTAAAGTATAAGTTAAATACAATATATGTATACATATCCGTACAGTTATTTTGCTGTACAAAAAGCAACGGACTTTGAAATATTGTACAATTAACCTGTGAAGGAAATCAAAAATGCAGGCGGACAAAAATAGAGGGATTGGGTAGTGGTTCATATTCATTTCCCAGAGTTCTTTCGGTGGATGTAGCTGGTTTAGTTCATTACTGCTCTATTGGAGCTGATTTGGTTCATCTCATTGTTGAAGATGGCCAGGTCCGTCAGAATTGATCATCATATAGTATCATTGTTGAAGTATATAATGATCTCCTGGTCCTGCTCATTTCACTCAACATCAGTTTATGTAAGTCTCTCCAGGCCTTTCTGAAATCATCCTGTTGGTCATTTCGTATAGAACAATAATATTCCATAATATTCATATACCACAATTTATTCAGCCATTCTCCAATTGATGGGCATCCAGTCAGTTTCCAGTTTCTGGCCACTACAAACAGGGCTGCCACAAACATTTTGGCACATACAGGTCCTTTCCCTGCTTTAAGATTGCTTTGAGATATAAGCCCAGGAGTAACACTGCTGGAATCAAAGGGGATGTACACTTGACCCCTTATTCCATTTTGCTTGAATCTTCTCTTTAGGCCCTTGCCTTATTGTCCCCTGATTTGCTAGTCTACACTCTGGACCTCATTTATCCATCATCTATGAAATCTAGAATTCATAAAGTAAAGGATGCCCTTACAGAGCCACAAGATAATGAACAATTGCTTTTCTGAATGGCTCAGCCCTTTCAATGATGGATTACCAGACCAGTTGAGAAATGAGAGACTAAAAAATACCACACAATACAATGATATTGAAACTGTGATTCCTCCTGTCTCCTCTTCCTTGACAGTGATAACTCCTCTGGACTTAACTACTAACGCAGCTGATTTATAGCATCTGTAACCCCTGTTCTTGCCCTAGGTTCCTCTGAGGGTCTTCCTGTCACCGGGTGCCAAAATGACAACAGCAGTGATTTGGGGGTGTCCTGGGGAGGATGGAGGAGAAAAGCATTAGATTCTATACAAGGCCACTTGCCTTCAGTTCACATGCACTAATCCCTGATATGGAGATATTTTTTTCTGACCTTATGCAGACAATCTGCTTCAGCCTAGAAATTGGTGATCATTATTTTCTCCAATCCTTGAACTTTATTGTAATTTCCTCATCTTGTTCCAGGAGACTAAAAATGGCAGCTGTTTCTCTCCTGAAGCCACTCTTCATTAAGCTCAGTGCTAGCCATGGGCAGAGGAGATGGTAATTTCAACTGACACAGAGAGATGGCCAATAAAAGCTTGGCTTAATAGGAGTAAATCTCTTGCTAATTACCCCCAGTTCCATTTAAGCCTAAGCTTAATGGACCTTTCTCCGCTGTGATGGCTCCCAGGAGGGCATCTGCAGTCTCAGTCAGCTAGAAAGACCACTGACAGTCGCCAATCCCTACAATCACAGTGCTCAAGTCTGAGTTGGCTTGCCTCCCTGTCCTTCAGCGAAGAAAATATGAACAGAAATGGAAGCTGGGGCTCCAGAACCAAAAGTGTGTGTGTGTGGGGAAGGGATTACGTCTGACACTGGGATATAAGGGAAGTGGATGATTTTTCTTCCAGTCTGAAATGCTTTCACATAACAGAGTTTGAGAGGATCTTGTCTTCTCCAGGGAAGAGTCCTGTCAGTGAGTGTGACTTTGGCATCAATGGCATTCCTGCTTCACATTTATCTGCAGGGACTGGAGGAGCCTCTGTCGTTGCCCTAGATGGGCAGTGCTTCATTAGCATGTTCCTGACAATATTTGTGTGTGGAGGATTGCTCCTAGGAAAGCAGGGCAGGGCAGAGCAGATCCAGGCTTTCAGTTCCAGGACTGGCATTTCCTTGTGGTATTTCTTGCTTGCTAATGCTGTTTGGTCTCCTTTGTTCTGTCCCCAGTTTACTTGCATTTGCTTATCTCAATCTTAACCTACTTCCTGGGATTGACTGCTTCCTGTTCTAGGTTTCTGGTACCCACTGCTTAGCTGGGCTCTTGATCCCGAGCATTTCTTGGTCAGCCCTGCTGCCCATGGACTGAACTTCTGGGTCTGGAATCAGAGAGAATGGGTTCTAGTTCTACTTATTCTTCCCTATTGGGCAAGTCACCTTTCTTACCCTCAATTCCCTTACCTGTTGAATGAAGGGGTGGGACTAGATAAATGGTCTTGGAGGTTGCTGCTAGTCCTAATATTATGATTCCATGATCTATGAAAATACAGCCCACTGAAAGGGCAAATGGCAATCACAGTTTCAATATCATTGTATTGTGTGGTATTCTTTAGGCTCTCATTTCTCAACTTGTCTGGTTATCCATCGTTGAAAGGGCTGGACCATTCAGGAAAGCAATTGTGCATTATCTTGTGGCTCTGTAAGGGCATCCTTTACTTAACCTGACAGTCGAGGGTCATCCCTGCCATCCCTGCCAAATAGCCTGGTAGGCTGAGAGCATCCCTGACCTGCCTGACCTGGGATGCCATCCCAGACTGACACGGAATGCTTCACTCTGTGACTTAGGGGAAAACCAGCACAGAAGAGAGGTGACAGGATGATTATAGAATCATTAGTCCTTTCTTCATCCTGCCATTGGTGATTAGCAGCAGTATGAAATAATTTGGCTGTGAGCAAATGTTTGTCCCACTGGGTTCATCTGGATATACTTACCTAGAATCGGCATCCTACTTAATGCGATGGAAAGAATAGTGCTGGCCAGTAATAGGTCAGGTTTTTGCCAGCCAATTACTGGTTGGTCTTTGACAATCATGACCTGAGGCAGGCATCTCATAGATGGCATTTGACAATTTGGAAGTGTGAGGGTACCTCCTGTCCTTGGTCCTAGGGAGTTCTCTAAATTCCAAGGAGAGCAAAACCCTCAGTTATTCTGTTTTCCTTGTGTGTGGTTTTTTTGTTTGTTTGTTTTTCAAATAGCTTTAAATAGCTAGCCCTGTCTCATTCTTCCTAGAATAGAATTCCTATTGTTGTTTTTTCCCAACAGTATTTTATTTTTTCAAATACATGCAAAGATAGTTTTCAATATCCACCTTTGCGATACCTTGTGTTCCAAATTTTTCGCCCTCCCTCTCTCCTACCTCTTCCCCAAGACAGCAAGCCATTAGATATAGGCTAAATCTATGCAATTTTTAAAAATATTTCTATATTCATCTTGCTGTGCAAGAAAAAATCAGATCAAAAGGAAAAAAAAACATGCGAAAGAAAAAAAAAGCAAACAACAGCAACAAAAGGTGAAAATACTATGTCTTGATCTATATTCAGCCTCTATTGTTCTCTCTCTAGATGTGGATAACACTTTCCATCCCAAGTCTTTTGAAATTGTCTTTAATCACTTAATTGTTGAAAAGATCCAAGTCCATCACAGTTCAGCTCAATTTTTTAGCATCAAAGATAAATTTTTTTTTGTTTTTGTTGTTTGGCCCCTTCAACTGTCAGTGTTCTTTGCAATGAGGTGGCTCAGTAGATAGCATCATGAAGACCTCCGTTCAAATACAGCCTCAATCTGGGTTTCCTCAATTGTATAATGGGGATAATAACAGTGCCTATTTCACAATATAGTCATAAGGATCAAATGAGATAAAATTTGTAAGGTACTTAGCACAGTTCCTGGCACATTTATAGCAGTTCAATCATGTTCAACTCTTTGTGACCCCATTTAGAGATTTCTTGGCAGAGATATTGGAATGTTTGCCATTTCCTCCTCCAGCTCATTTTACAGATGAGAAACTGAGGTAAATAGGGTTAAATGATTTGCTGAAAGTCACCCAGCTAGGAAGGGTCTGAGACCAGATTTGAACTCAGGAATTCCTGACTCCAGTCTGGTGCTCTTTGTATTGTACCACTCAGCTGCTTCTATGTACTTGGTACATGGTAGGTACAATAGAAATTTTATTCCTCTTCTCCTTTTTTTTTTTCTGTTAAATCTCAGACCCATCCCTTTACTTCTTCTTTCCATCTCTCCCAATAATAACACATATATCAATAGGTATTTGATGAATGGCTATTATGTTGTAAACTCTGGAGGCAGGGAATGGTATAGAGAATTATCAGATCCATTCCCTATCCTCAAGGTATTTAGGGTCTCTCTGGGAGGCAAGTGTTAATAAAGTATGAAAACCCAGGGAAGGAGAGCAGGAAGCCTGGGCATTGGTCTTACCTTTCCTGCTGATTTGGATTGTGACTTTGAACAAATCATTTCTCCGTTCCGAATTTCATTTTCCTCATCTGAAAAATTAGGAGACTGGATTAAGTAATCTCTAACTTTTTGATTTTAACATTCTATAATTCTGCTAAATAAATAATTGCTTTTGTGGAGATTAGACACAATAGAGGCAGCTAGAGGCAGTTAGGTGGTTAAGTTGCCAGGCCTGGTGTCTGGAAGACTCATCTTTCTGTAAAATGAACTGGAAAAAGAAATAGCAAATCTTGCCAAGGGAATCCCAAATGGGGGCACAAAGAGTTGGACATGCCTGAAACAATCAAACAACCACCACCACTATCACCATTATACAAGGCAGTGTATGCTAGGTACAAAATGAATGCTACAGAAAATGATGCTATCGAATTTCAGCATAAGTGAGCATTGTATTTTGTCAAGGCTTTTTTAATTCAACTATTGGTATAAATCATGTGATTTGGAATGTTTTTGGTTTTAATATGATAAATTGTATTATTTTCTTCATATGGAACTACCCACTATCCTTAGTATATCTTTAATCTAGTGATTGATTCATTGAATATATTGCTATGGTGGTTCACTTTTTTTTTTGTCTAGGATCTTATTTAAATTTTTTGTTCAATTGTGATATTGGTCTCTAGTTCTTATGGTTTTATCTTCTGTATTTAGATATGTTATTTATGTTAGGTATTTAGGTTTCTTTTGGTTAGATATTCAGAAGTCAGGGAGCTTGATGGAGTTTTTTTCCTATTCTTCCTCAGCTTTTTCTCCATCCTCACTGTGACCTCCAATCCTTCTACTCCCTAGTACTTTCCCAGGACTTCACTCCTATCCCAAATACTCTTTCCTCCTCTCCCAACTGATGCCTCTTAAAATTATTTACCTAGCCCTAATATCTCTCCTACCAAATGCCTACCATCTTGAATTGGTTTTCCCATTGACATCTCAATATATCCAAAACTGAAATAATTTCTTTCTCCCCAGACTCTCTTCTCTTCTAAATGTTCCTCTATTTCCACTGTCCTTCCAGTCCCCCAGACTCACACCCTAGCTATCATTTTCAGTTTCTCCCTTACCCTATTGCCAATTAGTTGCCATAATCCACTGATTTTATCTTCATGTCATCTCTTGTATATTTCTATTTCTCTCCTTTGATATTGCTGCCCTGAAGGCCTTCATCACCTAATGTCTAAACTCTTGTAATAGTCACTCAGCTGCCAAAGTGATGTTCCTAAAGCAAAGATACCCACCTACTTAATAAACTCTGGTAGCTCCCTATTACCTCCAGGACCAAATACACATTCCTCTGGAATTCAAAGCCCTTCATAAGCTAGTCCTCTTCTACTTTTCCAGATTTCTTTTGCCTTATCTGTTCCATGTGTCCTGTGCTCCAGTGATATTGTCCTTCTTGCTTTTCCTTGAACAAGACACCTTATGCCCCAACTTAGGGAATTTTCACCGACTGTCAGCCAGGCCTGGAATTCTGCCTTCTGGTTTCCTGACTTTCTTCTTAGCTAATACCCTGCCTTCTGAAAGAAACCTCCCCAGTCCTCCTCAATGCTAATTGCATTTCTCTATGATTAACTGCACTTTATCCTGCCTAGATTTCATTTCTACATACCTATTTGGATATTGTCTCCTCCCTTAAGTTTCCTTAATAATAAACACCATTTTTGCCTTTGCCCTAGCACTTAGTACAGTGTCTGGCACATAGGAGGCACTTAATGTTTTTGTTTTGGTAACTTATTGGGGATCCAAACAAGTAAACAGGTAAATAAATGCAAGATGAATTGGGGAATAAAGAGATTTTAAAGAAGGGAAAGAGACCTGTATGTGCAAGAATGTTCGTGGCAGCCCTCTTTGTAGTGACCAGAAACTGGAAACTGAGTGGATGCCCATCAACTGGAGAATGGCTGAATAAATTGTGGTATATGAATATTATGGAATATTATTGTTCGGTAAGAAATGGCCAGGAGATCAATTTCAGAAAGGCCTGGAGAGATTTACACGAACTGATGCTGAGTGAAACGAGCAGGGCCAGGAGATCATTATATACTTCAACAATGATACTTGTATGAGGATGTATTCTGATGGACGTGGTCCTCTTCAACAATAAGATGAACCCAATCAGTTCCAATAGAGCAGTAATGAATTGAACCAACTACACCCAGCAAAAGAACTGTGGGAGATGACTATGAACCACTACATAGAATTCCCAATCTCTCTATTTTTGCCTGCCTGTATTTTTTATTTCCTTCACAGGTTAATTGTACACTATTTCAAAGTTCGATTCTTTTTGTACAGCAAAATAACTGTTTGGACATGTATACATATATTGTATTTAATTTATACTTTAACATATTTAACATGTATTAGTCAACCTGCCATCTGGGGGAGGGGGGGTGAGAGGAAGGAGGGGAAAAATTGGAACAAAAGGTTTGGCAATTGTCAATGCTGTAAAATTACCCATGCATAAAACTTGTAAATAAAAAGCTATAAAAAAAGAAAAAAAAGATGAATTGGGGAAGACAAGGCTTTAACAATATGGGGAATGGGGGAAATCAAGAAAATCTTTTATTTAGAAACTTGAGGAAAGATAAAGATTCAAACTTGAAGAGCCTACACCTTCCAAGCATGGGGCCAGAGATGAAATACCAGTTTGTAGAAAACAGAAGGAACTATGAATGGGTTCACATTGAGTAGAAGAGGAGGAATAATGTATAATGAGTCTTCAATGGGGGATGGACCCAGACTGAATAAGGATATTATAATTAGGATATAGGCAAACCAGGATGTATCTTATGCCCACTAACTCTTTCAGTCTCCCCGATGACCAGGCGTGTTACTCTTGGTATCTCAGATTTCTTGACTGTGCCAACATGTGCATCTGGGGGGGGGGTTGCACAGAATTGGGGGGCGGTGGTCAGTTTGCCCCCCCAGAATGGACTGTCCTGGATGGTTGACCATCCATGGCCAACACATGAGGTGGGAGGTGGCAACGGGAGACAATTTGTGACTCAGGTTCCTTTCCGTCTTCCGCCCCGCAGTACTAGTGACTTCAGTCTACTCCCGGAAGCCTCAGAGTGTGGAACGGCACGTCCTCCCTGTTCTCTGGTACTTCTTGAACAACATGATTGGGAACGGGGTCCTGCCGGGGCACAGCGGCAATGTCCGCTCCGTGGTATGTCAGCTGACCAAGAGCCTCTATGAGCAAATGGGGACCCGTCTGCGGGACTGTGCTGCTGGACAGCCAAAGCAAGTCAGCAAGATGCTCCAGGACATCTTGGACTCAAACTTTCAATGAGGCGTAGTAGGGACGGGGGTTGGGGGCCGGGGGAGGAACAAAAGGGCCACTGCCCCCCCACTTTGAGACCATTGGCAGCTCAAGAACTTTCAGCTGGATAAAACATGGATCTGAGATGGGCAATTATTTTTTTAACTCTCTTTTTTCGGATGGAAGAAACTACTGGTAGAATAGGCCTATAGAGTTTCAGATGTACATAGCTTATTTTGAGGTAGAATTAAAAAAAAACACCTATTTTTCTAAGGTTTTATTTTCTTGCACTCTTTTATCCCCAGAGAAGTTTACAAAGGTATTTTTATAAAAAAAATCAAAATCAAACAAAACACAAACAAAAAAATCATAAACACAATCAATTGTGAGTTATTCTGTGATGGTGTTAAAAAAGGAAAGAAAAGGCAGGACATTTATTATATATTTTATAGTCTGTATATGAATACCTGCCCATTTGAAGATAGTCCAAACCCATCTGTGAATGCTCAGATTAGTTATACTCCAATGGGTAGAGTCGTTTAGAGATGTCTAAGGCCATTAGGGACTGTTAGGTCCAATTTGAGATAAGCTGAATAAATAGATGGGGCCAATGGGGATTAATCTTTTGCCCTCTGTAGTCATCTAAAGAAAATTCTTAAAAGTCTGAAGAATTCCACTTTGGATGTATTGTTTTCTGGGTTTTAAAAAAACATAAATTAGCACTAATGTGAAATTTGCATTATTATACATCAATTTCAAATTGTGACTGAAGATTTCAGATTTTTTGGGGAGGCAGGTTTTGAGAAGCCCTAAATGATGTCTCATATTTACTCAGGGTTCTACTGGTCATTTTCTTGCATGTATAGGTTTTTATTTTATGAAGCATAGCATGGGATTGGGAAGGAATAAAGAAGATGGGTCTCAGATGCTAAGAACTAATATTTGTTGATTTTTGAGGGCGCAAGAGATTTAGAGCCCTAATCTCAGGAATAGGATGTCTATGGACTGGATGGATTAGTGGTAATTTGACAGAATTGAGCCAGGAGGGGAGTTACTTGGAGGCTATTGTCCTGAAAAACCAGAAAGATAGAATCTGGAAAGTCAAAGGTCATTGTGCCAATCTATAAATCAGCCCAAAGGAAGTTGGCACTTCTGGAAATTGGGTATCAGGGTGCTCAGTCCCACACTGCAGACTCAGGCCTTTTCCCAGTCCCTGTGGCCTTAGGGTTTGGGGCAGGGCAGGCTCAGGAAGCCTGGACTTTAGTTAACCAGCTCCAGGCTGGGGGCAGCTTCTAGGTGGCTCCAGGTTCCACACAGAGGACCTGGGGGGAATTCAGGGTCAAGGCTAGACCTTCCCAGCCAGGTTTGGTTAGAGAGCTCCAGAAAATTCATAACTTGCCCGTTCCTGGTGAGTCTTCAGGTCTCACCCAGGGAGTGGATAGGGATTCCCCTCCAGCCCCGAGGTGAGTGTCTGTGATATGAGGATGTTTCATAGCTTATTTGTTTGGGAAGGTGTTTATGTGGGTCCCCAGACAGGCCTGGATCTTTAGGTTAGTGGCCTTTTAGCTAAGGGCAGGGAACCTCCGAGGAACTATATTAGCTGCTGGTTCCAGCTCCGACCAGGTGAGATTAGCGTGCCAGTGGGGCAGATGGAGCCGGAAGCCTCCTAGTCCCACACAGAAGCACCTACTTGCCACTTTTTCCCCTTCCTGTAGAGATGCACTCATCTGACTGATTATTTAACTAGCTGGGGATGTTTGATCATATTTTGAGATTCCTTTCAGTTTCCTTTACCTTTGAGTGGGACATAGCAGATAGAATGCTGGACTTGGAGCCAGGAAAACCTGCACTGAAATCTTATTTCTGGTTCTAACTCTGCAATCACCATCTCTCCACTATAGGCAGCTCTCCAAGACATGAAGTATCATTGTGACATGCATGTGTGATTGATAGGTCCTTGACTTCGGAGGGAAAACGTCCTTTCCAAAAAGGACTTCCAGGGAAGTCAGCTTTTTTTTTTTTTTTTCTTTTTGGGTGGGAGGACCTTGAAATCAGATAAATTTTTTCTTTTGCCTCCTCTTCCCACTCCTACACTTAAAGAGTGGAGACAGAACTGAGATGAAGGTGCTACCAACATTTCCTATAGAACCTTGTATTTATCAAGAATCCAGAATTTATTGGGGGGGAGGCTTTCTAGAGGGCTTCTTAAACCGTGGATCATGACCCCAAACGGGGTCTCATAACTGAATGTGGGGGTTGCAAGATTATGATTTATTATCACTAAATGTTGGAGTTGTATACCTTTTTATATACCTATATACCTATGGTTATGTAAAATTTTCTTGGGTTAAAAGGAGTTGGAGTGGAAAAAAGTTTAAGAAGCCCTCGTCTAGAGCATTTAGGGATGTACAGCTTCCAGGCCACATGTCTAGATACAACTGTTTTCTTTCCTACTTTGCCTTACCTCCCACTTCCAAGCCTCTCATCTTGAGCACTTACATCCTGCCCCAATAATTGTTTTTTTTTTTTTAAGAGTTCAGTTGGAAAGCCAAAAGTCATCATTTGCATATTTTAAAAATAATCCCCAACCTTTTAGGTCCTATCTAGTACTTTACCCAATGAACATGGCCTCATACTCTTGATATGTACTCATAGTGTATTTCTTGTATGCCACGGGAGCTTTCCATCTCAGGCCATTCCCATGTCCCTTTTCCAAAAAATAAAGGCAACACAGGGACGTGATCTTGGTCCATCTCTGATGATTTCTTGGAGAGCCAAGGGCAGACACAGGCTGAGAGTTAGCTTTGTATCACCGTTATCAGGGCCTGTATAGCCTTCATCTGTAGAAACGATGGCTTTGGGTTTTTCTTTTAGCGTGGGGGTGCTTTCAGCAGCCAGTCACCCACTCTTGCCTAGTCGTTCCTGTGGCCGGTAGAGATGTCCACGAGGTGAGTGATGCATCAAGGAACAGTCTGTGGCTACAGAACAAAGATTTTCTCTGCGTAGGAAACAAAACACATGGGTTAAACCCCGAGCCTGGGAGAAGGGCAGCTTCCCTGCCCTTGGAGAGTAAACTGCTTTCTGCAGACGACATAACCAACAGGGCTTCCTGCTCCTTGGCCCTGAACGTTTGCTCTCTGCTCATGCTCTCTGCGCTCCCTTTACTTCCCAGCTTCGTGGACACTGAGAGGTGGCCGCTGCTTCTGACCAAAGGCTGGTTCTCTCCGTGGGTCCTTCCAGGTGCTAACCCGAGGCCCTGTTTTTATTTAAACAATGGTCACGGGTCAAAGAAGGCAGTGCCGGTCAGTGGGAATACCGTTAAAGGCCCTTGGTTCAAATCCTCCTTCAGATACAACTACCAAATGATCTTGGCCAAGTCACTTAGCCTAGAGGGGCTGGACAAGGGGGCCTCCGAGGCAGTTCCAGCTCTTCCTCTGCTGTCCTAAATTCTGCAGGTCTGTTTGTCTGGCTTGGCCTGCCGCTGCTGGGATTGGGTTGGGGGATTACAAATCCAAAACCTGGCCAGCCAGCTGCCCAAAGGGGTGACGAGGTGACCGTAGGGAAAGGAGGAGCAGAAAGAGAAATGGTCACCAAACCCCGGGCTTCCACGTCAGTTCCTGGGCTCTAATTGTGGTTCAGTCATTCGGTTGTGTCTGACTCTCTATGGACCATCCTGTGTTGGAGATTTTTTGGCAAGACTGCTGGAGTGATTTGCCATTTCCTTCTCCAGTAGATTAAGGCAAACGGGGCTGGGTTAAGTGTCACAGTTGGTAAGTGTCTAAGGCTAGATTTGAACCCAGACCTTCCTAACTCCAGACTCGATGCTCTATCCACTGAGCCACTCAGCTGCCTCTGTGTCCTGGAAAGAGGTGCCTGGTGCAAAGTCTGAGGAAAGATTAAACCGGACACACCAGCCAATTGAGGGCCCAGCAAGTGTGGGGAATGCAGTAGGGACACGACTGAGTCTGTCAGGAGCGCAAGGAACAGGCTCAAGTTTTGTCTGCTCAAGCATCAACACAAATTATTGGCTTTTCAGGCCTGTCTTGCCCAATGAGCCTCTGCTGCTGATCCCTCTCTGGCAGTGGGGAAAGGGCCGTGTCTCAGCAGCAAAGAACTGGAATAAAAGAACTTGTGTAGGGTCCACTGTCCTTAGAATGCAAGAGATTTATAAATGTTTGTTCCCTAAAGGACTTTGGGTGCCTGGTACCCATGGGTGCTGTTAACTTCTGTATAGACCTTCAGAGAATAAAGTCTTACCAACATTTTGTGGATTCTCTCTGGTGTTTTGGTGTCGATTCCATGGAGCAGTCGTTTTTCTGTGTTTCTCCAGGATCTTTTATCCCAGAATAAGGGATGGGATGTCTCTCTTTCCTTCATCTTTTAGGCCCCTCATCTTCCTACTCCAATACCTGTCTCACTATAACCCGAGGATAACACTCTTGTGTAGCATATTTCCTTGCACATTTATCTGCCCCTTTGAGAAGGAATAAAGAACATTTTCCCTGTGTAATTCACCTTCCTTTCACAATCTCTGAGCCTCAGTTTCCTCCCCCATAAAAAGGATAATGACACCTGGACTATTTAACTCATAAAGCTGTTGCAAGGAAAGTATTGTGTAACTCTTCGTGGATGGCATAAATGGGAATTTTGATTATTTTTTGGAACTAACAAGCATGACTTTAAGCAGAGAGTTCATGGGTTCTTTAAGGATATAAGATAAATTTAATTCTGGAAGGACTTAGGGCTACCCTTTCAAAGACTCAGAGTGATAGAAAAAAGTAATTCCTTGCTATGACATTTATTTCACTATAACCCTATTCTTACATTTGGAAAAGAAAGGGAAATTATCTGAGCAAATATAGATTCCTATTAAGGAAAGGGAAAACAGCCTTAAAGAAACCAAAACCTCTGGCAGGCCTTGCGTACAAAATACTTTACCTTGCCATACTTTGCAGCTGAGTCCTGGCTTTGTCTAGAACCCAGGCTGGGCAGGACTGCCTCACTGCCACCTGAAGACCCTGTGAATGTGTCTGCCATGCTTATTGAACAATTTGGCCCCATCGTTCCTGTTCTAGCTTTATCACGGTTCTCTCAATGACCTGGTTTCTCTTCTGCCTATCCCTGTTAAATCTCCTCATCCTACTCCTCTGTATCCTGTTTAAGGGCAGACTGTTGAGATGTGGGTAATTTTTTTTATTTTGCCATTTAGATCTGATGCCTCAATTTCCTTATCTTCTGAGCACTCCGATCTCAAACTAATGGACTGACAAACCCAAAGCTAGTCCATTGGCAGTTTTGAAACTAGCTCCAGCTGTCCTTGATGCTTCTCTTCCTGGTCTTCATTAATGGATTTCATGAATCTCTTTCATCCAAGACTAACTGATGTCTGCCAGTCCCTTTGCCAATTGCAGGTCAGCTTGGGCCACCAATTGCCTTTCCTAAAAGTGACCTGAACTTGCGAGGGAAAATCTAAAAATTTAGATATTCTATGGAATTCTGAGTTTGCGTAGGGCCCAGAGGATTCTCCAAAAAATTCTAATTTGTCCTTGATTTGATTTGGTCCCACTCCCAGAGACCAGATCAAGCCTCTATGGTCTAAATGGGCCCTTTAACCACAGCAAAAAGATTTGGGTGAACTGACTTTGAGCCAAAAGCTTCAGGTGGTTTGCCAACATGGAGCCATCTGTAACAGACTGAGTTCTTGCCTTATTGGGCAACAGTATAAATACAAAACACAGAAAGATAAACATAAAGAGTAAACAGCAATTTTCAGGGTCAGGCAGTAGCAACTGGGAGAATCAGTATAGGTTCTTGTAGGAGCTAATTCTTGAACTAAAACTTGAGAACAGCTGGGAATTCTCCAATTTTAGGCAACTGTGATAGCCTGGTAAAGGTGAGGAGGGAGATTGGGAGGGAGTTGTTGTATACAGGAAATTTCAGCTATGCTAGTCTGGTGGGAATAGAGTGTGTGAAAATCAGGTGGAATAAGAGATGGGGAAGGGAAAGCTCTAACGTAGTGAAGAGTGATGGATGAACTCAGGTTCAAATCTCAGTTCAGACATTTTCTTCCCGTGAGACTTTGAGCAATTGACTTGAACTGAAATTGTTCTTTAGTTTCCTCATCTATATGATCAGAGAGTGTCTGAGGGCCCCTTCATTTATAAATCTCTAATCCCAATAAGCCTGGAAAGGTAGACTTTGAAGGACTTTAAATGTCAAACAGAGGAGTATATTTTATCCTAAAGGCAACTGGGAACCACTCTGGCTTCTTGAGAAGGGGAATGACATAGTCAGACATGCTTAGGAATATCCACTTGGCCCCTCTGACTTCAGGGCTGGTGTTCTATCCACCGTACCACCTAGTTACCCCTAAATTTACCTGAAAAAAGTTACCTGATCCTCTGAGCCAGGAGGACCTTAGTTCCAATCCAAACACGGACACTTCTTAGCTGTGTGACCCTAAGCCAGTTACTTGACCCCAATTGCCCCCCCCAAAAGTTACCCTTTTATAATAACCTCCTTGGGGGATGTCATTTCACATTAAGTTCTCCTTGGCTTCTCTTTAAGAATTTTGAGGGTCAAAAAAAAAGATTCAGTGTCAAAAATCATAAAACTATCAGACAAATAGCCTTTAAAGTCATGCAGGCCCTATGTTTTTTTCCCCTCAACTTTTATCCCACCTCTCCAAAAATCCAACTGATTAATATTCATGGTGGTGGTCCACATCTTTCCTTATGTCATTTCCTTTAGTTTCAATTGCTCAGGGACCCTTTAAATATAAAGCCCATTCAATCGTGGGAAAGAAGCTATCTCTGTCCTGACTGTTTTCCCCCCAGATGTGTTATCTCTCCTTGTTATATAAGACAATCGACATGGAGGGATCATCCTCTGGGAAGGAAGCAGCCTTAGTGGGGAATTTTGAAAATAGAATATTTCTTGGTATTATAGAGTGATCTAAAGGGAAGGGTGGGAGAGGATCAGATTGCTTGATCCACATGTATTTGGTTTTTTTTGGATGCTTTGTTTTTTCTTCTAGAAACAGTTCAAGACAGAATGTCTTAAAGTGAATTATAATGAGACAGTAAGAAGACACTCTTGTCCTTGAAGATGGGGTAGTACAGTTTAAGAAGCACCTCTGGGGAAGTCAGAGGACTTGCATTTAAATCTGGACTCTTCCACTTAGCGTCTGAATGACTTTGACCTCACTGCTTAACCTCCTGGGCCTTAGTTTCCCCCTCTGTAAAAATGAAAGAATTGGACTAGATCAGGGCTTCTTAATTGGACAAGACCTCAAGAGGTCATCCAGGTCATAAACTGTTGATCATAACCCCATGTGGGATCTCATAATTGAATGTGGGAGTCGCAAAATTATGATTTATCATCAGTAAATGTTTGATTTGTTTACCTATTTTATACATTTATATACCCAGGGTCACATAACTTTTCTTTTTCCTTCTCTTCCTTTTTCCTTTTCCTCTTTTTCTCTTTTTCTATTTGTGTCTGTCTCCAAATATGTCCCTGTGTTTCATACTCTATCTTCCTATTCTTCCGTCTCACTGTCACTCTTTCTCTCTGCCTCTGTCTCTTCTCTTCCCTTTTCCTTTTTCATTTTACTCCTTTTCCTTTTCCTCTTTTTCTCTTTTCCTATTTGTTTGTCTCCAAATATGTCCATGTTTCACTCTTTATCTCCCTGACCGTCTGTCTCCCTGTTGCTCTTTCTCTCTGACTCTCTTCTCTTCCCTTTTCCTTTTTTGTTTTACTCCTTTTCCTCTTTTTCTCTTTATGTTTGTCTCCAAATATGTCCATGTTTCACTCTCTACCTCCCTGTCCTCTGTCTCCCTGTTGCTCTTTCTTTCTGCTTCTGTCTCTTTCTCTTTCTGCCTTCCCAGGGTCCATGGCTCCCCTCCCCTCTGGCTTCCCTTGCCATCAGCCCCAGGTTGTCTCTAGATTTCCTTTTTCACTTTCTGCTTCTCTGTTCTGGTGGAGGCCCTAAGGAAATTTCACCGAATTCCATTGTGAACCCTGTGAGTGCAATCAACTCAGCAGTGCCAGGAGTTCTGCTATAAAACGGACTTAAAGTGTCGAGTGAATTGAGGACGTGCTCCCCTGTGTAGGGTATGTACCTTTAATTACAATTCATAAAAACGTCCAGATGGATTGATGGCACTTTGTGTAAACTTCAGGCAGGTGCCGTGAATAAATGATATCACAGTATAACAAGTTCTGTTTAATACAGGCACCGGCCACTGACAACAGCCAGTCTTTGACGTGGGACCGCTTAAAGCACGGTACGCTTGAAAAGGTTTCTTTTGCAAACCATTGTGGGGACTTGGAGGGGAGTGTCAGCAGGCAATGGCAGCCATCAATCTATGCCCATTTCAATGCATATATTATAGGCTGCATTCATTGTGGCTACATGCAAAGCACCATTTTATTTTGTAGCAGTAATAAATTTTCTAGACTCCTTTGTCAGCCACCTTGTGGGTTTTTAGGAGACAGATCTTGTCAAACATGGGCATTTCAGGATGAAAGAAGGTTAGCTTTGTTCCCCCTGCCCGTTATTGAATAACAAAATAAACTTAAGATTTGGAGCTAGAAGGTAATAGGAGGAAAGAAATAAGACTGCCAGGTATGTTAAAAACTGCTCACCTCCAGACATACACCGGGGATGGAGGGTGGTTGTATTTCATCTTGAAGGTCACACTTACCTAGGCAAAAGCTATTGATGTTCTACCACTATCTTCTATTTGTCTTTCTCTCCAAGGATTCTTTTGAGCCATTTCAAATATTTTTTTTTTGAATGAGATAACATATGTAAAACTCTCTGTAAATCTGAAAGCCTCATAGGATTATAGATTTAAAGCTAGAAGGAATTTTAGAAGTTATCTAGTCCAATCCCTTACTTTTATAGATGAAGATTGAGGACTAAAGGTTAAATGACTTCCTAAGGTCACCCAAGGGAATAAGTTAAAAGCTTAAATTCAGATCCAGGTTCTCTGACTCCAAATTTATCATTCTTTCCACTGGCCCACACAATTTGTCTTATCATCATCATCATCATCATCATCATCATCATCACCATCCAATTTTCCTGGGAAAAGTCATAATCCTGTTGTTATTCTTTAATATGTTGTAAAATGGGTAGATAAAATGCCACCTTTCTTGTAAATTAAAAAAACTATTGGATTGTGAACATCTTCTTAATTATTTTTATTAATAGCATTTTATTTTTCCAAATACATCCAAAATAGTTTTCCACATTAATCTTTGCAAAGCCTTGTGTTCGAAAATTTTCTCCTTTCCTCCCTTCCTCTCCCCTCCCCAAGATAGCAAGCAATCCAATACAGCTTAAACATGTGGAATTCCATATTCAAGAAAAATCAGATCAAAAGGGGGAAAAATATGAAAAAAAAAACAAATAAGCAAACAACAAAAACAAAAAAGTGAAAATACTATGTTTTGTTTCATATTCAGTTTCCATAGTTTTCCCTTTGAATGAGGATGGATCTTTCCATCCCAAGTCTATTGGAATTGCCTTGAATCACCTCATTGTTGAAGAGACCCAAATCCATATGAACATCTATAAGATCCTTGAAAACAGATAGGATAATGGGACATTTATATACTATATATACTATTCCTCTGCTATTTTAATTTCTACCATTAGGATCACAATATTTTGAAAGCTCCTCATTTTATGTAATTTGGAAATTAAAAGTATTTAGTATGAACTCTGATTTCACTGGTTAATTCTTCCCACCTCATTTGCAGATGACAATACCCTCCAAGCCTTAGGGGCTGTATCTCTGAATTGCTGTGGTCAAATAACAAAAAAACAATAATGACAAATGTTGGCAAGGTTGTGGAAAAACATATTAAATACCCTATTGCTCTATGAACTGCTTTAGCCATTCCAGAAAGGAATTTAGAGTGGCTTCAAAGTCACTAAATTGTATCTATCCTTTGACCCAATGATATCTTTATCTTGTTATATCCAGGCCTGGCATAGGGTTAGGTACATATTAATATGTGCCTAATATTAATACCACTAATTGATGAATAATTATTAATAATAACAATAAATATTTATGGATTGATCTATGCTACCAGACTCTAGAGTGCTGCACCTGCAGTCAGGAAGATCAGAGTTAAAAATTCTATCTCATTTAATTTCTCTTTACCTCAGTTTCCTTATCTGTAAAACATAATAATAGTATCTATTGATTCAGGTCAATTCAAAAGGTCTTGTGATGGAGAGAACCATCTGCACCCAGAGAAAGGATTGTGAGGACTGAGTATAGATCACAATATAGAATTTTCACTCTTTTTGTTGTTGTTTGCTTGATTTTTTCCCCCATTCTTTCCTTTTTGATAGGATTTTTCTTGTGCAGCATGATAATTGTGTGTGTGTGTGTATGTGTGTATGTGAATTGCATATGTTTAACAAATAGGATTACTTGCCATCTAGGGGAGAGAGTGGAGAGAAAAAAGGGAGAAAAAAATTTGGAACAAAACAGTGAATGTCAAAAACTATCCATGCATATGTTTTGAAAATAAAAAGCTTTAAAAATAATATATCTACATTCTAGAGTTGTTGTAAAATGAATAGTTCTAAAGTATTTAAAATATTATGTAAATTCTGGCTATTATTATAGCAAACATTATTTCATATTCAAAATGATTGAGAATCTCTTCCAGCGCTTAGCATAGTGTCTGGTCATTGTAGACACTTAATAAGTGTTCATTTATTGAAAAAAAGTGTATAGGTCTATACCTCAAAAAGATTAAAAGAAAAAAAAGGAAAAGCGCCCATATGTGTAAAAATATATAAGCAGTTGTTTTTGTAGTTTCAAAGAGTTGGAAACTAAGGGGATTTCCATCAACTAGGATATAGCTGAACAAATTGTGGTATTTGCAGATAGTGAGATATTATTAGGCAATAAAAAACAATAAAAGAGATGGTTTTAGAGAAATATGGGAAGACTTGGTGTGAACTGATACCTAGTGAAGTAAGCAGATCCAGAACAATTTATGCAATAAAAATAACAATGTAAAGACAAACTTGGATAACTTCCAGAATTCCAGCAAGTATGATGACCAAAACAACGATTCCAGGGAACCAATGAAGAAATATGCTCCTCCTGAAAGAGAAGTTATGGATTCCCAATGCTAAATGGAATACATTTTGGACCTGGGCAATGTGGAAATGTATTTTGCACAATTATGTACATTTCAAGTATTTTCTTTCTTTTACATTGGGAAGGGAAGATATGAGGGAGTGAAAATAAATGCTTGTTAATGGAAAAAAAATTTTTAAATGCTGGGACTAAAATAAAGCTATTAGCTACTGGCTTCTCTTCTGGTGGCAAGCCTTTCTGCATTTAGTGAGGCTGGTCCTTGTGTGATAGATTCAGCCAGTGTCTGGAACATAACGGAATCTTTTCCAGCCAGTGGAACCTGTCTGCATATGGAGTCTGCTAGCATAGCCTTGGCTGACCTCCACATGCCAATAAAGCTTCAGAGCAGGGCTTTAGTGGAAAGTCCTACTACAAAGGTAGTATGTGTCTGAATTGCTCGTCTATCATTAACAATAAAGTCACTGAAGCAGGAAGGGCTGTACTTTATGTCTGCCCAGTGTCAGGTCTACTTCAGTCCAGTATTAGCCCTCAATAAAAAAAAAAAAAATTATGTGGGCCAGCCAATACCCCCTTTTCTTTTTCTCTAGGTCGTAGGGAAAATAATGACTGTGACAAAGCTTGTCTCTTTTTGGGCCTTGCCCAACTTTGACTTTGTCTAGATATTTCTTATAGGATCATAGATCTGGAAAGGACCTTAAAAGTTATTGAGTCATATTCCTTGAGGAGCCTCAGTTCCTTTCCTTCCTTCTTTCCTACTCCTATATTAATGTAATATAACTGAAGAAAAATATAAAACTTTTCATTGTGGTGGTGAGGTGGTACAATAGATAGAATATTGGGGCCTAGAATTAGGAAGTATGGAATTCAAATCTGTCCTCAGACACTTACTGTGCGTCCCTGGACAAGCCACTTAACCCTGTTTGTCTCAGTTTTCTCATGTATAAAATGGGGGTAATATCTCCTCAGAGTTGTGAGGATCAAATTAGATAATATTTGTAAAGTGGCTTGATACTAAGCCCCTTATAAATATTTTGTTTGTTTTTCAGTCATGTCAGACCCTTCATGACCCCATTTGGAGTTTTCTTAGCAAAAATATTGGGGAGGTTTTTGCCATTTCCTTCTCCAGCTCATTTCACAGATGAGAAAACTGAAGCAGAGTTAAGTGACTTGCCTAAGGTCACACAGCTTTTGTCTGAGGCTATATTTGAACTCAAGTCTTCTTGATTCTGGGCCTGGCACACTCTCCATTGTTTAAATGCTCTTTTGTAAATATTAGCTATTATAATATTGTTTTTAATTGTTATTATGTTCTAATATGCAATGTTTTAATTTACTAGATAACTTCATTGTCCATTGTGCCTGCCCTTTCCTCAAATTCTCCTTCTTCCTTCTCCCCTTTTTTTTTTTCTTATTTTGCTCCACTTCTCTGCACTGTCTCTCTGATCCCTTCTGTTTTTTCTTTGTTATTAAGGTTCTTAACATGAATCCCAACTTTGTTATTAACTAATTGTGTGATAAAGATCAAATCACTTCACTTCTCTGGGTCAGAAAAAGTTCCCTTTTATCTTTCTGAGGTTGTGGCTATAACAAAGCTTATCTTTTTTTAACAGATCTTTCTTATAAGCCCTTCCCTCTCCTTCCCCTCCCACCCTCCCAGTTTCCTTGTTGGGACCTTTTTTCAGGGACTTTTTTTGGGCAAGGCAGGGTTAAGTGACTTGCTCAGGGTCACACAGCTAGTGTCTGAGGCAGAATCTGAACTCCTTCTGACTTTAGAATCTGTTCTATTCACTGTACCTCCCAGCTGCCCTCCCCCCAGTTTGGAATTTTAAGGTCACTAAAGCACATTGGGTAGGAGCATAGATTTCAGGCTGAAAGGACCTTTCAGCTAAACTAGTCTAAAGATTCATATATTCCTGGATTTTGTTGCTTGGAGTCAGAATCCAGGCAACTATCACCAGATTACTTATTAGGAGTCTGTATCAGTAAACCTGATGCTACTACTTCTCCTGATTGATAAGTCATACATTGTCTACCTGTATTAGTGACTGGGATATTATCTACACATTCTCCAGTTTCCCACATCAGTGTATGGATGGACACTGTTTTGTATGTACAAAAAGGAGGTGAAATAGTCAAGCCTATTGTGCCTGGAGACAAGGGATCCACAGGCTGGAGAGGAACAGATTTCATCTCTCCAGGGGGTATCTCAGTTGTCCCAGCTACATACAACTCTATTCTCCCCAATTGTAATCCCTTTCTCCCATCAGGTTGCTTCCTGGCTGATTAAATGTGTAATCCCTTTCTCCCATCAGATGGCTTCCTGGCTGATTGGTCATGGCTGGGTACTGAACTTCTAGGCACTCTCTGGGTGCCATCATGCCCCACGTATTTTTTGCGTTGGGCTGTGGGGCTGGGCCCCTTATCCCATTTCCCTGAATCAGTCTCCATTCTGATGCCCAATGGAAGCCTCTGTTGCATTTCGGACATGGGGTTTTGGGTCTTGCTCTCCCACCCTGTTTTCTCACTCTGTCTCTATGTCAACATTGAGCTTTCAGATGCCCTACTTTACCACACTGAAAGCATTGATGAGTCTCTCTGGAAGTCCCTTGCCAGAAGGGACCCTGTCTTCCCATGTTCAAATCTTGGGAAGTCTGCATCATAGCCTGGCTATAAAAGGCATTTGTGCCCACTGTGGCACAGCGTCTTATGATCTCCACTAAAGGAGCATCTTTGCGCAGTCCCAGTATAATTCTTCTGCAAATCTCATTAGCATTTTCTTTAGCAAGTTGCCTTATCATAATTTCTGTTACTGCATTTTCATCTTTAGTTCGTATGACAGCTGTCTGCAGAAGTCCCACAAAATCAGCAAAGAGTTCATTTGGCCCTTGTGCAGTTTTTGTGAAGGCTTCACCCTTGTTGTTTTTATCTGGGAAAAAAGCCCATGCTTTGATAGCAGCAGCAGCAGCAATTTGCTCATATGCTGCTATGGGGTAATTAATTTATACTAAAATGTCTGCATAAGAACCTACACCTGTTAGTTGGTCATAGGTGATTGGAGTATGATCACTATGACTATTTTGTTGGGCTTGTATCCTACAGAGCTCACTATATTCAGAAAGCCACAAATGTCCTTGCTATAGATTTCCAGTCTCCAGGGGTTAAGATTTCAAAAGCCAAATTCTGTAATAACATATTAACATAAGCTTATGTAGCCCCATAAAGAGTGCAAGCCTTTTTCAGGTCTTTGAGGATTTCTATATCAAAAGGAGCGTATCTTCTACTTTCTTGACCTGAAGAATCAAACTCTTGAATCACTGGATACATTTCCAGTTGCAAATCACTTAAATTCTGCCCTTCTTCCCTGGCTTTAACTACTGCCTTTTGCAATCTAGTCATAGAAGGGGGTGATTGCTGAGGGGGATGTGCTGGTGGTGTCATACCCCCTCCTACTACTTCTCCCCCTCCATTCTGGAAGGTGGAGTTGATGGGGGCGTGTCAAGAACCAGTTCTGATTTAAGTGGAATTGAAGCTGCCTTGTGAGAGTGAGAATCACCACGCCCTTCACCACACCCTTCATCCTCACTTAACTCCTCATGCCCTCTGGTGATACCACTTTTAATCCCTCCTTTGTCTTCCTCTTTTTCCTCACACTTCCTCATCTGGCCATTCTGAAAACTTTTCTTTTTTCTAGAAAAAGGTTTTTTAAGGCCAATTGTATTATGTTGTATGTATAGAATGTTTCCTTGGAAATTGAATGAGGACCTTTATCATTGTAGTATTCACATAATTGATCTCCCACTAGTTTCCAATTATCTGGCCCAATATCTTCTTCCTTTAAGAACCAAGGGGATATGCGTTCTAATGTACCCAAGAGTCTAGCCATTTGTTCCCAAGTTACAATTAAGTTTTGTCCTTTGATCAACTTGAGCATGCTTTCTATAGCCCCGCCTTGGGGTGGGTGTGGGTGTGGGGCTGGGGCTGGGGGGAGAATCTTTTTCCAATATCTGCCCCATTTCAGCTAGAAAAGGTTACTAGTTTAGCCCTTAACAAACTAAGTTCTCTGTTTGTCTATTAAAATACTCACCCTATTTCCTGGTCACCAGAGACTTATTGAGTGAAATTAGGGTCCTTGGCCCCACATTGGGCACCAAATGTGATGACTGCATTAGCACCCTGGATACCTTAGAATCAAGCCAGAGTCAGGATAAGCAAAAGTCCTTGTTCTTTATTCTTGGTCTTTAGAGATGGGAGTGAATTGGATGGACACAGGATCTCCACGACTGCCTTCTTCCTCATCTACCTCCAAAAGTGACTCTGGCTCATCTTACTCCACCCCCTTGTCCCTCCTACAATTCTCTGTATACAATAATTATTGAGCCAGCACAGGATAATGGGAAGGGCCATTTTCTGAGCATATGCTAATAGGATATTGTCCAATCAGTAATTAGCCTTAATTGCTTGGTTGTCCGACCTCAGTGCATCAACTCTAGAGTTTCAGCCCTTTACAACAAGCAATTTGATATAGGTTAAACATATATAATTCTTCTAAACATATTTCTACATTTATCATGCTGTACAAAATCAAAAGAGGAAAAAAAGAAGGAAAAAATTCCAAGCAAACAAACAACAAAAAAGATAAAAAATACTCTGCTTTGATCCATATTCGGTCTCCATAGTTCTCTCTCTGGATGTGGATGGCACTTTCCATCTTAAGTCTATTAGAATGTCTTGAATCTTCTTTTGTTGAAAAGAGCCAAGTCGACCACAATTAATCATGTAATCTTACTATTATTGTGTACAAGGTTGTATTGTTTCTCCTCACTTCACTCAGCATCAGTTCATACAAGTCTTTCCAGGCTTTTCTGAAATCATCCTGCTGGTCGTTTCTTACAGAACAATAATATTCCATAACATTCATATATCATAATTTATTCAGCCATTCTCCAACTGATGGGCATCCACTCAGTTTCCAGTTTCTTGCCACTACAAAATGGGCCTGCCACCTATTTATTTAGTGCTACACCAGACTCCCAAAAAACTATTTTAATGACCTAGAAAAAATAAGAAAATTCATCTGGAAGAACAAAAGGTCAAGACTTTCAAGGAACCTAATGAAAAAAAAAATAATCAAATGAAGGTGGCCTAGCTGTACTAGATCTAAAATTATATTATAAAGCAGTGGTTACTAAAACCATTTGGTAATGGCTAAGAAATAAACTAGTGGAATAGGTTAGATTCACAGGACAAAGTAATCAATATTTGTAATAATCAAGTGTTTAACAAACCCAAAGATCTCAGCTTTTGGGATAAGAACTCATTGTTTGACAAAAACTGCTAGGAAAATTGGAAATTAGTATAGCACAAACTAGGCATGGACCCCACACTTAGCACTGTACACCAACATAAGGTCAAAATGGATTCATGATCTAGGCATGAAGAATGAGATTATAAATAAATTAGAAGAACATAGGATAGCTTACCTGTCAGTCCTATGGAGGAGGAAGGAATTTATGACCAAAGAAGAACTAGAGATCATTATTGATCACAAAATAGAAAATTTTGATTATGTCAAATTAAAAAGTTTTTGTACAAACAAAACTAATGCAGACAAGATTAGAAGGGAAGCAATAAACTGGGAGGTTCTGATAAAAGGTCACATTTCCAAAATATATAGAGAATTGACTCTAATTTATAAGAAATCAAGCCATTCTCCAATTGATAAATGGTCAAAGGATATGAACAGATCATTTTCAGATGAAGAAATGGAAACTATTTCTAGCCATATGAAAAGATGCTCCAAGTCATTATTAATCAGAGAAATGCAAATTAAGACAACTCTGAGATACCACTACACACCTGTCAGATTGGCTAGGATGACAGGAAAAGATAATGATGAATATTGAGGGTATGTGGGAAAACTGGGACACTGACACATTGTTGGTGGAATTGTGAATGGATCCAGTCATTCTGGAGAACAATTTGGAACTATACTCAAAAAGTTATCAAACTGTGCACATACTTTGATCCAGCAGTGTTACTACTGGGCTTATATCCCAAAGAGATTTTAAAGGAGAGAAAGGGACCTGTATGTACAAGAATGTTTGTGGCAGCCCTGTTTGTAGTGGCCAGAAACTGGAAACTGAGTGGATGCCCATCAATTGGGGAATGGTTGAATAAGTTATGGTATATGAGTGTTATGGAATATTATTGTTCTGCAAGAAGTGACCAGCAGGACGAATACAGAGAGGATTGGCGAGACTTACATGAACTGATGCTGAGTGAAATGAGCAGGACCAGGAGATCATTATATACTTCAACAACAATACTATATGATGATCAATTCTGATGGATGTGGCCCTCTTCAATAATGAGATGAACCAAATCAGTTCCATTTGTTCAGTAATGAAAAGAACCAGCTATACTGTGAAAGAACACTGGGAAATGAGTGTGGACCACAACATAGCATTTGCACTCCTTCTATTATTGTCCACTTGCATTTTTGTTTTCCTTCTCAGGTTATTTTTACCTTATTTATAAGTCCAATTTTTCTTGTGCAACAAGAGAACTGTATAAATATGTATATGTATATTGTGTTTAACATATACTTCAACATATTTAACATGTATTGGTATACCTGCCATCTAGGGGAAGCGGTAAGGGGAAGGAGGGGAAAAGTTGCAACAGAAGTTTTTGCAAGGGTCAATGCTGAAAAATTGCCCATGCATATATCTTGTAAATAAAAAGCTATAATAATAATAAAAACGATAGACAAAAAATAAAATAAAACAAAGAATAAGAAAAGGGCCTGCCCTAAACATTTTTGCACATGTGGGTCCTTTTTTCTTCATTCTCTTTGGGATACAGTCCCAGTAGAGATACTGCTGGATCAAAGGGTAGCTACAGTTCGATTGCCCTTTGAATATAGTTCCAGATTGCTCTCCAGAATGGTTAGATCAGTTCACAGTTCCACCAACAATGCATCAGTGTCTCAGTTTTCCCACATCCCCTCCAACATTTATCATTATCTTTTCCTGTCATCTTAGCCAATCTGAGAGGGGTAAAGTACCTCAGAGTGAGGAACATTTTTAATAGGCAGAAAGGAAAGATGAAGTTCGTTGTAGGCAAAGGAGATGACTTGTACAGGAGCACAGACTGGAGAACAGCTAATAGTCTAAACCAAAAATCTCTCCTTCACAATAAACCAGATCACAGCCTTGTTTGATATTCAGGCTAACTTAAAAGGCCCTATATTTGTTAGTTGTTATACTTCAGCATCACTTTGGGAGAACAGAGACCAGAATTCATTGCTCTAAGATTTAGAGAATGAAAATTTTGATGCAATTCTCTGATAAATCAGAAATACATTTAAAAGTGAACTCTTGGTCTAAAACATGCAGACAACCATGGCACCTATGCATCTTTTAGCTGTCTTTAAACTTTCCTTTTCTCTTCCATCATGCCGTCCTGATCTGGGGTAAAAGGGAGGGGGAGAGAAACAGATAAATGAAGGTGATGGGTAGGAAACTGCTGTTGGCTGTGTCTATGTGAACCAAGTCTATTATGTTTATCTTTTTTCTGGGTACCTGGAAGAGTCCATCTTACCAGGAGTTTGTTTTTTTTTTTAAAAACATGCACACACACGATGTTTGAACATACTTCCTGGCAACTGACTCAAAATAATTAGACATCACATTTATCATTTATGGGAAGTTGTCTATTTGAAAAATTACTTAAATGTCTATTTACCATTCCAAGATATTCTTCCTTGGTAGTTAGAGATTTATACAATGTTAAAATGAAAGGGACCTTAAAGATTTTCTAATGATTCATTGTACATAAAGATAAATAAAATAAAAATAAAAAATAATGATAAAAATAAAAAACCCCTAAGGCTCAGGGAGATATATAGGCTTAAGGTCACATATCTAGTTAATGGGCCTTAGCCCTAGATTTCCTAGCCCATGCTTTTCCTTCTGGACTTACCTCTTCTATCCTAATTTTCTTTACCTTTTTTGGTCTCCTTCCAACCTTTTCTTTTTATTCCTCCTTCCATTTCCCATTCTTTTTTCTTTAGCTCCTTTCTTGCTTCTATTTCATCATTTCTCTCTTTTCATTCATTCCTTCATTATTCTTTTTTTTTTTAATGGAGAATCTCTTTTCTTTCCCTCCCCATCCTTACCTTCCTGATCAGAGTTCCTGATTTTCTGGCTTATTCCTATGTACAATTAGCCTCTATCCATGTTCTGCAAATCTGAGGAGAAGGTGTACGTGTGGGAAGTTCAGAAATGTGGAGTAGATAGAATATAGAAAAGAAGGAATAGACATGGTAAGGGGCTATGGGAGAGGCGTTCTTGCCCTGCCTTTGATTGAACTGTCCTGGTCCTTGACTAGCTATTTAAGGGGCAAGAGAGGCTCCCTACCCCCATCCTCATCTCCTCTTCCCATGTCTGCTCATCCTTTTTACCTTGGCTCTCCTTTCTCACATTATAGCCTCACTGCCCTGTTGATTGGAACTTATCGTTGTTTGTCCGTTGTTCTTGAAGAGGATCATGATATCACGGAAGGGATGCCATGACCTGCATGTAAATTGGACTTAAGTGAGGGACGGATGAGTTAGGTCACCTGCCTCACTTTCTCCTCCAGAGCCATCTGCCAGATAAGAGTTGCCAGATAGAGATCATGACTACTGGAGATGACCCTGGATGAAAACCATGGCCCATCACACTAGTGATACTCTCTACAAAACCTGCCTTTCAAGGTTCAAGGCTCTCCTGCTGTCCTGGTGAAAGCCAGGGTCCCCACTGAGTACCCCACAACACTTGCCTGTCCTGGTTAATGTCCCATCCCTCTTTCCCAGTACCTGCCATTTGTCCAATTATTCCTAAACTATCTAGCCCCAAACCATTGAAACTTATCCCTCTTATATCGGACACATATTCCTCAGTGCTTCCAAAATGATAATAGCTAACCTGATCGAAATGGAAATGTATGTAGTATCTAATATAGTCTGTTTTGATGGTACTAATGGGATAAGGCTAAAGAATTTTAGATTTACAGTTGGACAGGACCTTGGAGGCCAAGGAAACATGCAACTGCCATTTAACCCTGCTTGCTTCTGTTTCCTCATCTATAAAATAAACTGGAGAAGGAAATGGAAAACCACTCCAGTATCTTTGCCATAAACCCTGCAAGAAGCAACACAATAATAATAATAACAATAGTTAACATTTATATAACACTTATTTGTAGCTTATGTAACTTAGCTTTTTATAATACTCATTTTATCCTGACAACAACTCTGGGAGCTAAGCCCTATTATTACCATCCCTATTTTACAGATGAGGAAACTGGAGTTGAATGACTTGTACAGGGTCACACAGCTAGTAACTGAATGAGGCTGGATTTCTGACTCCAGTGCTCTATCCCCTGAGCCCCCTTTAGCTGCCTCGGGCAGGGCAGGCTGGTTAAGAAGGTGCTTTTAGTCCAGAGTGCTCCCAGAACTACATCATTAAGGAAGATACCTTTCCTCCTCTTGTCTGCTCCTTCTCTGTAGGAGGAAAAGCTGGAGCAGTGATAGTTTTTCTCCTGGATTTTTGAATGTCTTATTTCTTGAACCACAGTTTCACCTTCTAATAATAATAATAGGCTGGGGGTGGAGAGGGGCTACTGATGCTTGCAGGGTGTCATTTTCTGCTCGGTGTCTGCTATGGAAAAGGTGAGACCTTGGATTTGCACACCATACAATAATCTTTTAACCTCTAGCACACAACCAAAGAATAATAGTATCCCTTTGTCTCTGAGACTTTTGGAGGTCCCTTCCTATGCTAAATATGCATAAGGGATGGCTCAAGCTCTGGAGGCCCATTGAGACAGCTTCAGGTACTCAGCAGGACCCCTAAAATTCTGATATCTTTGAGGGGAAAGGCAGAATTGAGCTGGGGTGGGTAGGAGGGCAACGTGTGTCTTAGATCTAACTTCATTCTCATGTCCCTGGGATAAGCAGCTTTGTTAAACAAAGGCTCAGTAAATTTATAAGAAAAGTTTTTTTTTATCTCTGAGAGGTAAAGTATTATCTATATTATTCTTTGGGTAGCTCCCATCATTTTTTTTTTTTTTATTTAATAGCCTTTTATTTACAGGTTATATGCATGGGTAACTTTACAGCATTAACAATTGCCAAACCTCTTGTTCCAATTTTTCACCTCTTACCCCCCATCCCCTCCCCCAGATGGCAGGATGACCAGTAGATGTTAAATACATTAAAATATAAATTAGATACACAATAAGTATACATGACCAAAACATTATTTTGCTGTACAAAAAGAATCAGACTCTGAAATATTGTACAATTAGCTTGTGAAGGAAATCAAGAATGCAGGTGGGCATAAATATAGGGATTGGGAATTCAATGTAATGGTTTTTAGTCATCTCCCAGAGTTCTTTCTCTGGGCGTAGCTGGTTCAGTTCATTACTGCTCCATTGGAAATGATTTGGTTGATCTCGTTGCTGAGGATGGCCAGGTCCATCAGAATTGATCATCATATAGTATTGTTGTTGAAGTATATAATGATCTCCTGGCCCTGCTCATTTCACTCAGCATCAGTTCGTGTAAGTCTCTCCAGGCCTTTCTGAAATCATCCTGTTGGTCATTTCTTACAGAACAGTAATATTCCATAATATTCATATACCACAATTTATTCAGCCATTCTCCAACTGATGGACATCCATTCAGTTTCCAGTTTCTAGCCACTACAAACAGGACTGCCACAAACATTCGTGCACATACAGGTCCCTTTCCCTTCTTTATAATCTCTTTGGGATATAAGCCCAGTAGTAACACTGCTGGATCAAAGGGTATGCACAGTTTGATAACTTTTTGAGCATAGTTCCAAACTACTCTCCAAAATGGTTGGATTCATTCACAACTCCAGCAACAATGCAGCTCCCATCATTTTAACTCCTATTTCTAAAGTGCTTTGTGCTTTACAAAGTGTTTTTCTCAGAACCTTTGTTAAAGATAGGGACTTTTGTTGTTTGTCATTCATATTTTTACTTGCAAGTGAATTGGATTGAAGTGAGGGAGAGCTGTGCAGAGCCACCCGTCTCATAGTCTCCTCCAGAGTCATCGGAGTCCAGAGCCAAGACACAGGTCAACAAGACTGGCTATGTAGGCTCAGGGCACAGAGGGGGCCCCTGGCCTTTTTAAGCTAAAGTCTCAGTTTGTCTGAGGCAAACAAAGGCTGGGTAAGAACTGAGGCAGAAGATGTCCTAGTCTGACTTCAGAGAAGAATCAGTGTGAGAAAGGAAGACCTTCAGAGTTTCTGAACAAAAACAGAAACTCAAGGAGTGAGACGTAGGACAATATGAGAAGAGGGACTGAACCTCGTGTAGGTCTTCTACCCAGGCAGAGCAGTCCCTTCTCTTTAACTTGCAGTCTTAGAGATTTGCTTGGAGCCCCCCAGCTGGCATGTGCTAAAGCATCAGGTCCTCCTGTCTCCAAGAACAGCTCTCGATTCCTTATACCCAGGGCGGTGGAATGGGGGATAAAAGACTTAAAACCATTAGATGATTGTGGCTGTGTCCATACCTTGCCTTGGCCCCATCCATAAATGAGGAGGGGAAAAGGACATCCTATAACTCTCAGCCATGTGAAATGAGGACTGAAGGTCTCAAGGTGAGAGATAAGGAAGAGAGGAGGGGGATGGAACAGATTAAGCATTTGTATGCTCTGTTACTCACTCTGCGAAGCACTTTACATGGAGCATTTGATCCTCACAAGGACCTGAGGAGTTAGATACTATTATTTTCATTTTGCAGCTGGGGAAACTGAGGCAAACAGGGTTAAGTGACTCACGCAGTGTCTGAGACTGGATTTGACTCCAGGCCCAGCATTCTGTCTACTTCACCACCCACCGAGTTGCCTCCAGGTAATAGGATGATGAATGGGGTGGTGTTAAGAAGCAATTAAAAGTCTTTAAAAAACTAGAATCATAAAATCTTTGCCTGAACCCATGAACTCCATGACTCGTACTGTGAGGAGAAGCCGAGATCTGGATTCAGAGTTCTTGGGTCATTCCATTGACTGGTTCTACTCTATATACAAGTCAAGCATATGCAAGTTAGAAACTAAGTTGTACTTTATTTGTTCTTTGCCTTCTCACAGGAGTGGCCATGCAGGGCATAAACCCATTAACTGTGTCTTTATTGGAATTCTGCCTATGGACTGGTTAGGGTGCCTGAGTGGAGGAGAGAAGCCATGGGCATGCATGAGCTGAATGCCTTATTATGTGCTATTTAATCTTTTTATTCTTTAGAAAGAGGAGTTGTTTGTCCTTCTTTCTCCAAGAGTTCCCTAACATCAGGGAAATGACCTGCAAGTAAACTGCATTTACGTGAGGGAGGGCTGTGCAAGGTCACCTGCCTCACCTTCCCCTCCAGAGGCACCTGGGTCCGGTGGCCAGATGGAGATCAGGACAAGTGGAGATGGCCCTGGATGCATGGGAGACCTTGGCTTTTTAAGCTGAGATGTTCACCAGGGCTCAGTTTATTCTTTGGAAAGAATGGAAAGAACCAAACAGTATACGGTATCCAAGTATTCCTTCCCATTCCTGTGAGGAAGAAGGGTTCAGTGGAATGGGGCAAATTAGGGGAGGGGGTGGGCTTTTACAGTAGCTGGGAGCTCAGAGATGTTCTTATAGGGTAGATCCATGCTAATACATCCTTTGGCTAGGGAGGCGACAGCCAACTGGATTGAGGAAGCAGGTGGGCCTGAGAGAGCTTGCCCTTCCCCAGTATCCCCCTTCTGGCAGGGTGGAGCACCTAATCGCCTGTGGGGCCCTCCCCAGGGTGAGCATGGGTACACCTACTGCGCCTGGTGGTAGGTTATTTTTAGCCTCCTTTATAGGTAAGGGCTCTATCTCAGAGAGTTTTAAGTTGGAGTCAGCCTAGGATAGGTGAAAGACTTGGAGTTAGGAGAGACTGGATTCAAATCCTGCTTCTGACACTGGCTGCGCAAATATTTTAAAAGTTACTCAGCTGCTCTGAGAGTCACTTTCCTCATCTGTAAAATGGGAGGCAACAATTCTTAAAGTAACTGCGTCCCATGAGAGAACTAAAATCTATTTGCAAAGAACTTTGAAAATGGCAATTCTTAAAGTGCTTCATAAATGCCAGTTGTTGTTTCTGTGGGTTGGCCAAGGTCTGTGGCTGAAAGATGCCAGTTCTAGGACTCAGGCTCGGGGCTCTGAGCCGGAAGCCTTAGCCACCCACTGAGTCCTCACACGGAAGAAACAGCCAGAGTTCACGAAGAGCTTTCTGAGAGGGTTTATTTAGATACAAAATGCTACCCACCGAAGAGACGGTAACAGACTGGGGCCCTTGTCCCCAGGGTAAGGCTGGTGATTCAGAAAGGTAGCGGGGTCCAGGATTCCGGGTCCCCCCAGCATTCCGGTCCAGACCATCACTCCCTCTGGAGCCCTCGCCCCACTACATAGAGCTCCGGCTGAGAGGCCCACTTGCTGCTCCCCTTTGTGTCCGGTGAGCAGAGGCTATTCCAAGCTGCTGCTTCCTTCGGGGAACTCTCCTCTGAGCTGCAAAGAGAAGAGACAGAAACGAGAGGGCAGCAGAGGTTTGTTAATAGGACAACAGAAGGAATGCTGAGGGTGTGTTGGCTGTGTGACCATGGGCCAGTGCTTGACCCCTCTGATCCTCCAAGTCTTTTTCTGTAAAAGGCAATTATAAGACCTGCAGTGTCTACTTTACAGGTAAACACTCAATTGGTAAACATCAAGTACCTACTATTGTCAGCAAGTATTATGAAAAGGCAAAAAACACCCCAGACCCGCAAGAAGTTAATCTAAGAGAGTTGTAAGGACAGTGATCTGTAACCCTTAAAGGCCCATTGACATGGATGTTGTTGTTATTAATCATAGTGTACTGGACGGCCTTTCTCCTCTGTAATACAATGTGAATTCTTCAGGCGCTAAGAACCAGGGCTCCCTTTCCATTATCTTTCCAGAAGTAACTAGCACAGTGCTCAGCACTGCGGAAATGGGAATAACTGAGTGTTCATCTACAGCAAAAGTTATTGTTTTTCTGCCTTTTGATGCTCAACACCTGCTTTTCTCAAACTTGAGAGCTGCAGGGGCTGGAAGTTTATTGTGGCTTTTCTTTTAAAAGGAGACATCTCCTTGTATCTCATGAGTTTCCTTTCCTTTTCTTTTTTTTATTGACCTAATCCCCTCCATGGACACTCAAAGGCTCCTAAAAGAGGCCCCCAAATGGCACAAACAATGCAAGCCCCTGAATTAGAGACATTACAACCTTCCTCCCCCAAGAGGAGATGAGAAGAGGAGCCAGGGCTTAGATGAGGCTCAGAGACTTCTCTACATCCAGCCCCCACCAGAAGGGGGTTTGTTTTAAAAGGGAGTTCTGGTATTTAGCTACCACCCAAGTGATCCAGTTACTCCAAAAGGGCACATTGCTTGCTTCCCATTCCCACCCAATGTCTGTATAGCTGCCAAAATGACTTTCCTACAAGATATGGTCCAGTGAAAGAGACCCCTGGTTCTGGAGTCAGAAGACCTGCATTCAAATCCTGCTTTGGAGTGAATATTATCCATGTTATCCTAGGAAAGTCATTTCACATTTCCTGAATCTCAGTTTCCTCCTCTGTAATATGGGGTTGGTCTAGATGGCTTTTGAGGTTCCTTATGGCTTTAGATCTATGATTCTATGAACAGCAATCATTGACATTGCCTTTCTCCTGATTCCCTCTTGTCTCTAGGAGAAAATATAAAATTCCTAGGCTGATATCAAAAGCCCTGCATAGTCTGGCCTCTGCCTTTCTGTACAGTTTTATTTTCTATTATTTCTCTTCATGCTCCTTAGCTTTGTTCTGGTCAAACTGGTCTATGAGCTGGTCCCTAAAAATGTCTCTGCATCTTCTGACTTTATGTGTTGCACAAAATCCCCATATTTGGAATACTCTCCCTCCTGCCCTCTGCCTCAGAGAAGCTGCAGCTTTCTAGCTTGCTTCAATGTAGAGGCTCCAGCTCCTCCTGGAGGACTTCGTGTTCCCCTTGCTAGCCGATGCTCACTAGCTTCCTTGGGATTACTTAGTTTGTCCCCTTAAATTTGCTTAGTTGTGTACTTGTCCTTTTTCCCCAATAGAATGAAAGCTACTCAAGGGGTGCTTTCTGGTTCACTTTTCTCTTTGTATCTGGCATTGTCATTTAAGTCATTTTCAGTCATGTCCAACTCTTTGTGACCCCTTTTGGGGTTTTCTTGCCAAAGACACTGGAGCTATTGACCATTTCCTTCTCCAGCCCATTTTACATATGAGAAAACTGAGGCAAACAGGGTTAAGTGACTTGACCAGGGTCACACAGTAAATGCCTAAAGCTGACTCTGCACTGTATCTCCTTGCTTCCACAATTCCTCAAACAGTACCTGGCAAAAGGCAGGCCCCTGATTAATAATGTTTATTGAACAGAATTGATTGATTACAACCTTTCTGAAACTCATACCTGATAGCACTGGCCTGAAACACCACAAATGCTGTGCCTTTCTCTACATTATTCTCCTGTGTCATGTCTCCCCAGCTAGGTTGTCAGCCCCTGCAGAGCAGAGATGTATCACTTCATTTTGTATCCCCGCCTTGTGTCTAACACAATGCTGAGTGCTGGGGGTGTGTGGCTATTGGATCAGTCAGCATACACTGGACAGAACAGCTGTAACTGGACCTTAGACAAATAGCTCTGAGTGTACCTCGAACGTTCCTAGGGAGGATAGTGGGTCAGGCAGCTGCTGGGATGCCATCTGGCACTTGCTGACTGGTCATTATTTTGCTAACTAGGTGCTAAGCTCAGTTATTGCTGGGCTGTTGGAGGATTAAGAAGGCTGTCAGCCCCCTTGAAATTTAGGTGCCCTGGGTCAAAGACCCACTTATGATGCCCTCATTACCTCTCTGGGAAAGAGCAACAAAGGAGGGGAGATTTCAGCAAATTCCTGAACCGTGGCATCTGATTCTGGTACGATCTTGTTTAAGGGGACCTGTGATTTCATTGAACATTTCATTGAACAGTGAAAATGTCATTATCCCCAAAGATGTCCAGGGCCACACAGCTGATAACTGCTAAAGTGAGGGCTCAAATCAGTTCTCCTGCTTCCAAAACAAATAGTCCTACTATGCCGGTCTTTGTGTAACAAACAGGGAGACAGAAATACAAGCTATACAGTAGGTCTGCATGGCAGATAACAGATAAGGACTTGGGGATCTGTTGTCTGTTCTGACATTTCCTAAGTTCTTTTGTGGCTTCCCACCCATGAAGCCCAGAAAATGGCACCGTGGTGAAATTCCATTCCATGGAAGTCGCCCAAACAAAGATTTTCAAGCATCTGTTGAGAGTCAGGAAAGGTGAAGACCAGAGCCCCCTTTTGCGTTCAGGGCTCCATAATCCCTATGGGGAGACCAGGCTTGGATCTTGACATAAACAATCATAAGGCAGTGTAACTCCTACAGAGTGGTACAGACCACGAGCCGACCTTTCAGATGATTCTGGCCAGGACCCTTCGTTCCTGCCCTGATCCAAGGCCCAGTGGCTTTAGGGGCCATTGTTTGCTCTCTCCATCCCTACTCCCCTTTAAAACGTATCTCTTTAAGGAAGAAAGCCATGCCTTTGGTCCTCATACCTCCTCGACCTTCCTGCTCTGTTTCTTCATGCAACATTTAAAGGAGAGTATACTAAAAATAGAGCATGGATTAATAGAGTAGAAAGATTGCTGTATGTTTGGGGGTTTGTTTGTTTTTTCACAAGGCAGTTGAGGTTAAGTGACTTGCCCAGGATCACACAGTTAGTAGTGTCAAGTGTCTGAGGCCAGATTTGAACTCAGTCCTCTTGGCTCTGAGGATAGTGCCCTAAGGATTGCTGTCTGAAGTCCTGATTCAAGGTCTGCTCTTGTTACCTGTTGGTCAAATACAAGTTATTTGACCCCTGGGCTTTCAGGTTCCTCTGAAAAATGAATGGTAAGATTAAATGGACTATAAGATCCCTCCTAGTTCTAAAAATATAATCCTAGTGTTCGATGAGAAAGCTAGATCTGGTACCTACTAACTGCATGACTCTGGGAAAGTCCTGGTATTTCTCTGAGTTTCAGCTTTTTCATCTGTAAAAGGGGCTTGTCAATATTTACTATCCCCTTCCCGAGTTGTATGTATATATGTATAAGTATGTATACATCCACACACACATATACATATTGCAATATGTATATCTGTATATATAATATGTTGTATATTCCCCAAAGCACATACATACATACATACATAGCTACCCATAAATAACACATATTCCTTAAAGCATTACAAAAATGTGAATGAGGGGAGCTAGGTGGCCAGTGGAATCAGGAAGGCTCAACTTCCTGAGTTCAAATCTGTTCTCAGATACTTGCTAGCTGTGTAACCCCTGGACATATCACTTAACTGTTTGCCTCAGGTTCCTCATCTGTCAAATGAGTTGGAGAAGGAAATGGGAATTTGCTTCAGTATCTTTGCCAAGAAAACCCCAAATGGGATCACGAAGAGTCAGAGATGACAGCAACAACAAGAAGTATTATAGTGAATCTACCTATTATACAAACTGAGACAAGAAGAGAAAGTTGTAGTACTTCAGAGAGGGGATGGACTAGCACTGAATTCTTTTGAGAGGGTGAGGGAACAGAAAAGCCCTTGCTAGGTGACTTGAGGGCTGGTGGAGTTGGCTCATGTTCCCATGACCTTCCTTCCATTTTCACTGATAGATGTGATTTCCCGAAGGATGTTCTAGTGGGGAGCCAGTCCCTATATTGCCTAGGGCTGACCCTAGGCAATAAATTGGAAGCATGGACCAGTGGAAAGGTCCTTGCTCTTGAGTCAGAAGAGCTTAGTGCAGATCCCGTCTTGGATTCTTGCCCCTTGTGTGACCATGGGTGAGATACTTCCCTTCTCTGGACTTCCGTTTATCCATCTAGCTCTAGACCCACGGTGTTCTGATGTTACTGTCCCTTTCTCTAGGGACTCAGGAGCTCCAGGCTTCCCACACACCTTGCAATCAGTTTTCTATGTAACCTGATTCAGGAAGGTGGGTAGTGAGTGGGACAGGGTAGAAAACAGCAGGTGTTTGAGAGATCTTAGGCAGAGTGATTACTTTGTATTTCATCAAACAGACTGATGCTCTTTTGAATCTAGTGTCCTGAAACTTGAAGACCCATTGAGGGATTCAGTGGTAAAGAACAGAAGCTTCTGCCCACAAATGAGTGGTACAATGCACTGTCATTTGAGCCCCTGACCTCTAAGTACAGACTTATTATAAATATTATTCTCATTTTCTGGAAAAATATATAGATCAAGAATTTCCAGTGAATGTCAGGAAGCTGGGGCAGGCAGAATTTGAGGATAATTGCACCCAGCTGTCTTCACTGCCTCAAGGTGTGATGGGAGTTACCTTGGTTTGGATAATCCTGCCTCAAGTACAACCAAAATGGCTTTTTGCCACTGTCTCAAAGCATGATCTTAGGATCAAGTGGGGCCTTCACCCAGAGAGCAGCTGCCCCAGGCCCCAGGCACACTTGACATCTGCAGTTCAAAGATCAGAGAATTTCAGTTCTACCATCTCACTAGGGGACTCTGGGCAAGTCTAAAGTTTCCTTCATCTCCAAAGTAAGGGTGTCACATTCCACAACTTCATCAAAGGCTCTGAAATTCTACAAATTTGTGGAAGTGCCAGCTCTGAAATGATGGCCTGTATTTGTACCCCCTTCAACTGGTCTACTTCTGCTACAAGGGCAGGGAACCCCTTAACAATCCCTAACACCCAGCAGCCAACTTTATCCTTAAAAGAGCTTAAGAAAATCACAGGGGAGATGAAAGGGGGGAGTAGCATAGTACAATGAGGAGCCAGAAAACTTGTGTGCAAATCCTGCTTTATACTTGACCACCTGTGTGATTTTGGACAAGATGCCTCAGTTTCTTTCTCTGTAAGGTGAGAGGTTTGGCATAAATCAGTGGTTCTCAAGTTTTTGGTTTTAGGAATCCATTAAACTCTAGAAAATTATCTAGAACCCCCCCCCCCAAGGAGCTTTTGTTTATGTGGATTATATCCTGCTGACAACTATTGTTGCAGTTACTCTGTAATATCTGACTCTTTGTGGCCCTATTTTGGGGTTTTCTTGGCAAAGGCCCTGGGGTAGTTTGCCATTTTACAAACTAGCAAGCATTTGAAGCTGGATTTGATCTCAGAAGAATCTTCCTGAGTCCAGGCCCAGCACTCTCTTTACTGCACCACCCAGCAGCCAGATGTTTTTGTTCAGTTGTTTTTCAGCCATGTCCATCTCTCTGTGACCCCTTTTTGGAGGGTTTTCTTGACAAAGATAATTAAGCGGTTTGCCATTTCCTCTTCTAGTTCACTTTACAGATGAGGAAACTGAGGCAAACCGGGTTAAGTGACTTGCCCAGGGATACACAGCTTGTAAGTGTCTGAGGCCAAATTTGAAGATGAGTCTCCCTGACTCAACTGCCCCACTGTTAATTACCATGTAAGAAATGTTATCATGAAAATAGTTTTGACTTCCTGGCCACCCTGAAAGGGTCTCGGTGATGGGACAACCCCACTCTGAGAAATGTTGGCCCCTGAGATCCCTTGCAGTTCTAAACTGATGATCCCATAATCCTAAGTAATCATAAAAGGCTGTGTTTTGAAAGCACTCCATTAGGCACAGTGTTGTCTGGGGGAGAATAGAATGATCTAAAAATTCCTTTTAATTAGGTTAATGACAACACTGGCTAACATTTGGGTTGTACTTTTAAGATTTGCAAAGCGTTTTCCATATAGGTTATCTCTTTAGTGCTCATATCAACCCTGCAAGGGAGTGGCCGCTATTACCTACATCTTACAAATAGGGAAACTGAGGCAAACAGGTGGACACACTACTAATATATGTCTTTGTCATGTCCATGAACTCAGGTCTTCCTGACTTCATGTCCCACTCTTTATGATTTGAGAACTTCCTATCTCTTCTGAATGATCAATTTTCCAAATTGATTGCGATCATCTAGTCCAACTCCCTCATTTTACAGAAAGGTAATATGGGAAAGATTGAAGGTAAAAGGAGAAGGGGATGGCAAAGGATGAGATGAGACTCATGGGAGCAAGGAACATGAGCCTGGACAGACTTGGGGAGATAGTGGAGGATAAAAGAGCTGGACATCCTCTGGTCCATGGGGTCCAACTTAATAAAACAGCAACAATGACAATAATAGCAACAGCAACAACAATAACAACAGTAACAACAACAGCAGCAACAACCACAACCACAACCACTTATTTGCCCAGGATGATAGAGGTGGTAAGTAGGAGAGTGCTTTTGAACTCAGGACCTTTAACTCTAAATTAAAGTGCTTTTTTCTTTTCTTAGGGAATGTGAAAAAAAGGGTATTTTATTCCTGCAGAGTTTAATGTCATGGATTCTTGGCTCCTGCTGTTTGGAAATGTTGGTATTTCTGATCAATGCCCTTTTTAAAGGTCCTCTTTTAGAAAGATAAGAAAAGTGAGTGGCTGGAGAAGTAACATTAATAACTTACTCTCAGATTCCCAGCTGTGGGTAGCTCATCATTGTTTTAAGAAATGAGCAAAATCATTAGAAGATTCTTATAAATAATCTATACCTCATTTCCTTCAGTGGCTGGGAAAATACATACGATTTTTTTTCCCCTGAGGCAATTGGGGTTAAGTGGCTTGCCAGGATCAGCACAGCTGGGAAGTTTTAACTCTGTGGGCTAGATTTGAACTCACATCCTCCTGACCCCAAAACCGGTGTGCTAATATTCACTGTGCCATCTAGTTGCCCCAATATGTATAATTTTTAACTGTGAGAATACAAATTTTTCCATGGATCATACTTAGTATTTTAGTTAATGTTGGCTGAAAAAGTAAATAAGTTCTCTGAGGACAGGGACCATTTTTGTTTTTGTCTGAATCTCTATAGCCTAACGCAGCAGCCAGCGTGTTTTAGGAGAGGGAATCCTAACTTTGTGTCATGGATCCCTTGGGTAACCTGGCAGAGCTTGTGGACCTCTTCCCTGAATAATGTGTCTAATGCATAAAATAATACATAGAAGGTCACAAAGAAACCAATAGTAGTGAAATAAAGATGAATTTTTTCTCTTCTAAGTTCCTGTTCCCCCTGAAACCTATCCTCAGACCCCAGGTTAGTTAGCAGGGCACAATAGAGACTAGAATGTGGAAGGAAGGATTTATTCAGCTTTCAGCTCCACCAGCTATCTATGCAGTCTTGGGCAAGGCTCCAAATGTGCTCTAAGGTAAAGCTGGACCTCCATTTAAATCCCTCTCCAACTGTTACCATTTGCTTACTCTCTAGTTTCCTTATCTGCATAATGAGGCTTGCATTGTATAACCCAAGTCCCTTCCAGCTCTAGGCCCATGCTTCCCCTACCTCTGGGGCCACAGCCTCTCCACTGATCGTTTAGCCCGGCTTCTGTGTAAGCTGTGAGGGACAGCCAGGTGATGCTGGGCACAGAGGACCAGGCCTGAAATCCAGCCCCAGGCTGTGACCTCCAACGGTCCCTGCAGCCCCGAGTCTGTGGTCCGAGGGCTCAGTTTGGATCCTGACCCTGCTACTACCTCCGTTCAGCGGTTGTGAACATCAAATATGAGCGAGTGAGGCACTTTATAAAGGGCGAGTGATTCCAAGCTCATTAATGGGTGACAGTGATGGAAGGACAGGACATGGAGGGCTCAAGGCTGGCCCTGTCTCTGTCAGTGACCAGACAAGTGACCCTGGACAAGTCATCTGCACCCCCACGCTGAGGGGGACCTAATTCATTAGCTCACATGTCAAAAAGGACAAAGGACTTGAAGTCGGAGATCCAATTCAGCCTTTGCCACTTACACGTAACCTTATTAGTGGGTGAGTGGGGGAAGTCTGTTCTCTCTGGGCCCCAGTGTCCCACCTTAAAAATGAAGAGGTTGGTCCAAGGTCTTTTCTCACTTGAAATCTAGAAGCACTGAGCAGTCCATCTCCATCAGGTAATTATGGGAGTGGACCCTCTCACAGTGCCAGGAACTGTGCAAAGAGCTCTGCCCACAGGCTCCCAATCCATCCTCACATTCATGAGGGGGAGGCTGCCACCGGCCATTGTCTACATGAGGAGGCCCCGGGAAGCTGGGGGAGGCAGAACTGGAGCCCTGGCCTCCTGTGCTAAAGGGGCAGTCAGGAGACAAACTTAGTGATCACAGAGGCGGCTCTGGAGGCCTTCCTACCCCGGACATTCTACAGCCCGAGAAACCAGCCAGAACAGGTGTAAAGGCGTTAGTCCTTCCCTCCATGAGGGGAAAGCCTGGGCTCATCCTCATCCTGGTGGTGTCTGCCTCTGGGAACAGGAAGACCCCCTGCCCAGGCTGCTCCTCAGGAGGGGGAATGCTGCAGAGGCCCCATGCTCCCTAGCCCTCAGGCCTTCCTGCAGCTGAAGCAAGGGCTCTAAGAGCCCTGAGGCAGGCTCTCCACCACAGAAAACTGCTTTCTAGAATAAGGAACAGGAGAGACCTGTAAAGGGCATCACCTGTAAAGGGACAGGAAGCCCTGTCCATTGGGGGATACCCTTTACAGGTCTCTCCTGTTGTATAAAATGTAAAATCTGAGGATGGTGGCCCAGCCCAGAAAGCCCCAGCCCTGCAGGGAGGAGGTCCTGAGTTCAAGTGTGGCCTTAGATGCCTAACTCACTCTAGGATCCTGGGCTAGTCAGTTAACCCGGTTTGCCTCAGTTTCCTCATCTGTTAAATGAACTGGAGAAGGAAATGGCAAATGCTCCAGTATCTTTGCCAAGAAACCCCCCAGTGGGGTCACAGAGGGTGAGACAAGACTGAAAATAACTGAACAAATGAGACAGAACAGGAAAAGGTGATTTCTGGGGGGCCTGTCGGTTCTCACATTCCCCGCTTCTACCTGCATTCAAGTCCTGATTCCCTCTCTGATAGTTGTGTCGTTTAGTCATCAAAACTCTTGCTTCCAAGTCACTTTTAACATTTATAAAGTCTTATTATTACAATGAGGCTGACACTTAAATAGGCTTGTGAAGGGTTTTATCTACAGTATCTCATTTGATCCTCATACCAGCCCTATGAGTTATTCTTGTTCCTATTTCAAAGATGAGTAACCTGATACCTCTAGATTAGGTCATTAAAGGCCTGGAGGCAGGATTGGAGTTCAGGGCTTCTCAACTCCCAGTTGAGTCTCCAATCCACTCTACCATGTTGTCAGCCCTGTGAAGTAGTTCCTTCAAATGTTAGACCCATTTTATAGATGTGAAGACTAAAACTCAGAGAAGTGAGTTGACTTGCCTAGGATCTGGGGGCTAATTGGCATCAGTGTCAGGATTCTAGCTTGGGTCTCCTTACTCCAGGGCTCTTTCCATTGTACTAGACTGCCCCTTAAATGAACACTTTAGCTTTCTAGGTCTCAGTGTCCTCCCCTGTAACTTGCGTCTATGGGCTAGATGCTCTTTCAGGTCCTTTCCCACTGAACACAGGCCCCAGCTCGAGGACTTTGAGCCTGGGGCCGGCCTCACCTGATCTGGCTGCACAGTTCACTTGTGGTCCCCACGGAGGCTGAGCCTGGGAGCCGGAGGCGGACTCTTGGCCGATGGTCGGAGGCAGTCCTTCTGATGAAAGGCTGAGGGTTGAGAGCACACAAGGCCATCCTCCTCTGGGGCTCCCCCCATGGCCTTGGGGACACGGCTGTTCTCTTAGCCTCTGCTGCCATCTCCGGATGCTCCCCACTCTCTGGGTGGGATGCTTTGGGGGAGGATGGAGATTTGGCCTCAAACAGAGAGGGGGATGCAGGGTAGAATATAGAACAGGTGTTGGGGGCCACCTTGGCCGGAGCTGGATCTCGGTCCCCCCATGAACTCTGCTCCTTGGGTTCCTGGGATGGGGAGGTTGGAGGGGTAGAGGTGGAGCCAGAGGAAGGGGGGCTCACTTCTCTGTGACTGACCAGTGGACTTGAGAGCTCTTGGGGAGCCGGGGGGCTTTGAGGGACTTCCACAGGAGAACTGGGATGTTTGGGATGGGGGAGTGGAGAAGTTGACTTTCTCAATGTGGGGGGGCTTGTTGGGGGGCTTGGTGTCCTGGCCCTGGCTGGAGGGCTTGTCTTAGGGCTAAAAGGGGGGCTGGCCTGTCTCTGCACCTGGGGAAGGGTTGGCTGGGTCGGCAGCCCAGTGGGTCTGTGGGAGGCAGGTGGGCTAAGGTTTCTCCTTTCGGTCCTGTGTGACCAGTGCAGCCTTGTAGGGGAGACTTTCCTGACCAGAGAGGGGCCTTTCTCTTGGCCCTGCCTTGGCCCTTCTGGTTGGGATGGCCTGCCTGTGCTGCCTTCCTTGTTTCCCTTTAGCCCAGCTGTGCTGCCGAGCTGGGGCAAAGGGATCACCTTATGGGGCTGCTTGCTGAGACTTGTAGCCTCTTCTACCTCGGGCCTCCTCGGGGCCACAGCTGACCTCTCTTGGCTGTGGCCGGTTCTGGGCACATGGATCAATTCTAAGTAGAGATTTCTGCCTCTCCTTTCGGCCTTGGTGTCCCCTGACCCTTTGCCACTGGGAGGGATGGGATTGGGAATGTTTTTACTTGGCAGTAAGTCAATAGGGTTCAGGGAAGCCTTCAGTCTTTGGGAAGCTGATGTTTTCCTAGGTGGGGGGAGCTTGCTGGGCACCTCAGCAGGGCTTCCTCCTCCGGGCTCTGGATCTCCAGGGTTCAGCAGTGAATTAAATGAATTGTCCATCAGGATTTCTGGAGGTGGGGGAGGGAAGTCCTCTAAATCCTCCTCTGTTTCACCGTTTGGAGCATTCCTGGAAACTTGTGCCACTGTGGGAAGAGGTGTGAAGATGGGAGCAAAGGGCCTCCAGCTGGAGCCCAATTTGGGGGACTCTCCAGCTGTTCCTGGGAAAAGCTGGTGCTTGGGATACAAAGGAGCAAGCCCCCTATAAATAGGGAACCTGGGAGGTGTTATGGGAAAGCCAAATTTCTTGATGCCATTGACTTCCCCTGAGGGTCTGGGGTTCACCATCTCTTCAGCCGGACTAAACGTTTCGATGAGTTTCTTGACAGATGGTTGAGGGCTACATCCCTCCCCATTCCACCCTTGGGTCTCAGGAACCTCCTTTTTTCTCTCCCATGATTCGTGTTCCTGGACAGGTGAGGTAGTCTTTGAAAGTACCTCAGCTTTTCCTTTGCTGGGTTGCTCACACTTAGAGTTGGAATCAGGTTTCTGCCAGACAATCTTTTCCTGACTAGGTAGAATGCTGAGGTTCTTGGCAAGGGAGGCCTTCAGCTTGCTGATGGAGGAGCCCTGGGTGGGTCCTCTTCTGCTGTCCAGGCACAACACAGCTGTTCTGGGGTGCTCTTCTTTGTTCTGTGTTTTTCTTTTCCTACGGAAGTCATAAAACATCTCTAGCCGCTGGCTGAGGTCCTTCTGGACCCTCTGCAGTTCCAAGAGTGTGGGGTCCTCAGTGTAGTTCTTCAGAGATTCCTCAGACTTGGATCTCTTTGGTCCCTCAGACCACGTCCTGCCCTCACTGGCTGTACTGGGTCTGTCATGGAGGATTATCTTTTTTTCTTCATCCTCCATCCATTCTTTGTGTACAGGCTGAATTGGGACAAACTTGATTCTTTCACTAATTGCATTCTTCATCTTGAGAATCATCTCATGGGCCTGGGGGCTCTTGATTCTCTTAAAATGTGGCCACAACATAATTTCTGTGAGGGCTGGGGAGGTTGTTGGCCTCAAAAACCAGGTTTCTCTCTGACTGTGACTCAGGCTAGGGGTGCCTTCTTCACTGTCTTCCTCCTCCTCTTCCTCCTCCTCCTCTGAATTGCCATCCTCCTCATCAGTGAGAAGCAGAGGCACTGTTAACCCACAGTCTTTGGAATGTTCTCCTTTCTTATGTGAAGACCTCTTCTCCAGCTGCAGAGACCTGGAGTGTGAATTTGCTAGAGCTTCATCCGATTGTGAAGGGTTACCCAGTGCAGCTGGCTGAGCTCTTTGTCTCTCAAGAGCCCCATCCTGGGGTCTGCTGGGCCCCAACGCTGATGGGTAATGCAGCCAGGCGTCTGCCTTGGTCTCCCGGTGGGATGAAACCCATGGCTTCCTTTCTGTGGGCTCCTCCAAAGAATCCCAGCTGCTTTGTTTCCCCAGTTTGTCCACAGAATGCAGAGACTCGTTGTCAGCCCCGATGCCACTGTCTTCAGAATACAGGGGTCGGTCGTCGACCTTGGGTGTGCCGGGGCCAGCCACGCAGCCTTTGAGGAGCCCGATGGCCTTCAGGAGGCATTGGTCCAGTTCTCTTTTAGTCTCTAGTTTTTTGTCCAGATGTTGGGCAGCAGAGTGGAGGTAGCTACTGGAGTCCTGTAGAGAACTGGAGGTGAGGGTAGTCACTGTGTCATGGAGAACCTGCATCCGGTTGGCCGTATACTGTAGCAGCTGCTGCAGGAGATCGGGCTGCCACGGGGCATCTTCCTTTTTAGCTGGCCAAGCCAAGTGGGCCCCAGCTTCTTGGAGCAGGACTTCTCCATCATTGGCCATGTCTCTCAAGAGCTTGTTGATCTCATCAAAGCGCCAGAGCAAGAATCCCACCATTTGCTGGAGGTACTGCTGGGTTTGAGCAGCCTCGTAGGCAATGCCCAAGATTGCTTCATATCTGGAGAGACTAGGGTGCAGAAAGGCATAAGCCTTGTGGTGAGCCTTCACCAGGGCTTCAGGAAAATTCACCTTGTCTTCAGGCCCATAAGCAAGAAAGTCTTGGGCTTGACAGTAACAACTGTCTTTCCCCAATATGTGAGCAGTGGGCACAATTCCTTTCTTAGAAAACTCCCTGGCACTCTGTTCCTTATTTTCATCCCAACAGAAGTCTCCCCTGGAGGAATTTTGACTCTCTAAATGTGTGTCCTTGGTCAAGTGTTTCTGAGAATCCATGGTTTCCGATAGAGCAACTTCATCATCAAGGGTTGCATCTCTCCTCCTGCCTGGAGAGGGATTCCCAGGGAACAGATGGAGACTTTTGACCATATTTTGATTTCTCTTGGGATCTGGATGCTCTCTCGCCTGCTGCCTCCACCCTCCGGGTGCAGCTTCTCCATTGCCATAATAGGTAGAATTTTGAACCAGCAGAGGGATGGAAAGCCTTTCACAGCAAGCCTGATGCACTGATAAAATGGCCTTGGGTTTTCTCCAAAACTGGATACCGCTCCTAGATACAATGTCACTACGGGAAGGGGTACACCCCATGGTTTTGAAGGATTTTTTTTTTTTTACTATTCTCCCATGTTCAGAAAATTAGATTAAAAATAAAAGCAAAAATCAGTCTCACCATTTCATCCAGCAGCACTGAGCATCTCTTGGGCAGGAATCCAGGCCCCTTCTCTTCTCCATCCCACAAAATCCCAACAATTGTTGCCCATTCATGCCAAATTTGGGGCAATAACCCATGGATTGCAATCAACCTCCTCTCATTTCTTTTAACCCCCAACCTGAAGACTTGTTTTCCATCTCTGTTTTGAATTCTCAGCGGTCAGTGAACCACAGGCAGATTCTAAAGGGCTTTACCCTGTGGAATTAAAGGACCCCAGGGTTTTAGTTTGTGTCCTGACAGATGTGAATAGCAAATAAAGTCTTAAGCCTATTAGGTTAATCATGCTTTAGGCAGTCGGCATCTGCAGTGTGTTTCAACATACAGTGTTTCAGCATTTACTATTTCTGGAGATGGATTATTTCTGCACGTGTTTATGCTTTTAATCCTCATCCAACACTGTGCCGGAAATCAAGAGAAAGGGGCTGTAATTGCAGGAGGACTCTTGGAGAGATGTGCTGGAAGGAGATAGAACAACCCTGGGAGAGAATGTAACCTTAGTGACTTACTAGGAGCATGTCAGTAGAGAATGTTAAGGCTCCCTCCTTGACTGGAGAAAAGTGCCTGAACAAACGATAGGCAATAGTCGAAGAGATTACTTATTTTCTTTCTCTAGTATAATAAATAGAACTGCATTCGTGAAAAAAAGTTCCTTTGAATGAATAGGCAACAAACAAAAGTAGTTTTTCATATTCTTTATGATAGAGATGAAAAGAGTCAGTTTTCACAATAACAGACTCCATTTGAATAGAGAAGGGCAGGGAGCACAAAAGCTATTCTGGGAGGCTCTAAGTCAGTCAGAATCCAAGAATGACAAGGCAGAAAGGGAACAGAGAGATCCTTATAAACTCTCCCACAAGCAGCTAACAATCTGAGTGACCTTGAATGATGTGCTTAACCACTCTGGGTTAGAACTGAAAGCTGTGCAGTGGTTTAGGCTGCTTGAAATAGAGCTTGAGATTAAATGTATTTTTCTTTCTCAAATGATAAACCACTTATTCAAAAATCTGTGTGAGAAAGGAAGGTATAGCTTTGCCATGGCTTGGGTCCTTCAACATATAAAAATGTGGCTACTCTTGTATTTGACAAATATAAAAACTTAAGATTTGGAGATAAGAATTCATTATTTATAAAAATTGTCAAAGTGGAAAGCTGTTTGGCAGAAATTGGACATTGCCTAATATCTTATACCACTTACCAAGGTAAGAGTAACGTGATCTAGATATAATAGAAAGAGATAGTACAAGAAAATTTGAAGAACATGGAAACATATTACCCTTCAGACTTAGGAATAGGTGAACAATTTATGAATAAATAAGAAATAGGGAGATGATGTTTAAGAAAATTCCCGCCAGTGTCAAGGAGTCAAACCATAGCCCATTCTTGGCCAACTATTTCTGGTTACACTTGCATGTACCAATAGTCTTAGTGTACTTTTCCAACTTTAGCTTTCATTTTTTAAAATTAGTTTTTATTGAGGTTTAATAATATATATATGTATATATATATATATATATATTTTAAACATCACTATAATTCTCCATTTTATTCTTTCCCCTTGCAGTGCCCAGTTGGTCATCCCTTGTCACAAAGGCTTAACCAATGACTGGCAACATCATAAACATTTATTGTTTAATGAGATGCTGTAACCAAAATATTTATTATTATTCACAGAGCAAGATAATTGGCCTGTATGTTCCAATACTCATGTTGACTTGTGTTTTTTTCCCAGTAGGAAAGGCTACTTGAGATATAAAGTTCTTGTCAGAAAGACAAAGGGAAGGGAAGTGTCATCTAGCCTGATAACACCCTTTCTTCACTGTTAGGATGGATTCATATATCAAATAGGCAGACCTATTCCTGTGGTCTCCACAGAGGCTTTTTCCATCCCTGCATACCCCTCCCCATAGTGCCATGCCCACTTCCCCCAATAGTGCCAAACATGAATCGGCAAACTCCTCATACACAACCCTGCTTTTCCTAAAGTCTGTCCGGATATTCTGTTTGATTTGTTATTAACAAGTTCCAGTTTCTGACATGGCAGTTTACCTTGTATTAATTATACTTAGATTGGTTTTATTTTGGGATATTCCTATTGAGATATTAGGAGACACTGACTCTAGGCTCATTAATAACACATTTGGCAAGGGAATCATCACAAAATGCCCAAGCTATAAGGGAGCTTCAGGTCCAACATTCTGTTACAGATGATACAGATGATATACAGATGATAGAAGTTTCTTTGTCCCTGTTCTAGGAGGTAAAGAGCTAACTACAGACTCTGAAGGTCTGAGCCTAAGCTCAGTGACACATCTGAGCTGAGTGACTCTGGACAAGTTGAGTGAGTCAATGTTTAAGGAGCTCTTTCAGCCTGTAAGCTGGAGAATAGGGGCTGGCTTGCATTGGTAGAAAGAATTCTATCACCAGGGAGCTGAACAGGCCATATTAAAAAAACATAATATATATATATATATAATATATAAATCAATATATAAATAATATATATATATATGTATATATGTGTGTGTATGTGTGTGTATGTACATACTGGGAATACAGCTAGGTAGGGAGATGCCTGGAGTCAGGAAGGCCTGTGACTCTGGGCAAATCCCTTAACCCTGTTTGCTTTAGTTTCTTCATCTGTAAAAGGTTCTGGAGAAGGAATGGGAAATCTCCCCAAGATCTTTGCCAAGAAAATTCCAAATGGAATCATGAAGAGTGGGACATGACTGAAGTGATCAGCAACAAAATGTATGTATATGTGTCTGCACACATACAAACAGATAAGAAAAAGAGACAGAGAGGGGGGAGAGGAAGAGAGAGGGAAAAAAAGGAGAGAGAGAGAGAGAGAGAGAGAGAGAGAGAGAGAGAGAACATGGAAAAAGTGATGGTATAGTAGACAGAGTGCTGACACTGCAGTCAGGAAGGCTTGAGTTCAAAATCCGTTTTTGACAAACTACGGCCATGTGACGCTGGGTACTTAAGTCACCTTCTGTCTCAGATGGTACAGTGGATAGAGAAGTAGCTTTAAAATCTGAGGACCTGGGTTCAAATTCTGACTCTGCCATGTGACTCTGGACAAGTCTGGAAGCTTTTGTGGGCCTCAGTCTCCTTATACAATGAGCGGAGTGGTCCGGATGAGCTCTCGGGTCCCTTTCAGTCTGCACCTGTGATCCTGTAACAACGCCGTGGGGCTCTGTGGAGCAGAGAACCATTGATGGTTAGTTTTGCTGCAGCTGGTCAGTCACATTTGGCTTTTTGTGACTGTGTGGGTTTTCTTGGCCATGTCCTGGAGTGGTTTGTCCCATTCTCTCATATGGTTTGCAGAGGAGGAAATGAGGCAAACAGGCTGAGGGGTCCCCCAGCTCGTAAGGGTTTGAGGCCAGATCTGAATTCAAGAAGATAAGTCTTCCTGACTCCAGACTCACCACTTTTTCCCCCTCTGGCTGCCTTTTACTGAGAATACCCTGTGCCAGTGAAATCACAAGGCCAGTAAAAAAAATTAGCAATAATATAAGCTGACATTTGTAGAGCTTGTTGAGCCCTACAAAGTATTTCATATACTGTATTTCATTCTATACTCAAGTCAGTCTTGGTAAGGAAGACTCTATTATTATTCCTCCTTTGCTCCCATTTTACAGATGAGAAAATTGATACTTGGAAAGATTCAGTGACTTGCCAAAGCTTACATATCTAGTAAGAATCTGAGTGAGAATTTGAACCCAGACCTTCCTTTCTCCAAGTTCAGGGCTTCATCTTGCTACCGATGTTGCTTCTCTGGGATAATGAAGAAGAAAACACTGAGGTCCAGGATTTGGTGTCCTGGCTCCTTCACCAAGTGATCTCTGGGCTCCAAATCAGGATCTGCTCACTCCTTGTTTCCTCCCTCCCTCTCTCTAAATACCTTTGCGGATTGTGCGTGCCATCTCTTTCATATGGATTAGGAAGGGCTCCATTGTGGAGGGTGATGTGTCCTTCTCAGAGCCTCGCCCCCCTCCCGGTTTGGTACCTGAATCTCTATATGAGCAGACCCTAAGTGCCAGAAAGGCCTGAGGCAGGGAGGCGGCCATGGGAGGGAAGAAGGGGGGACGGCTATGAGAGCCTCTGTGGGGCTCAAATGGACACGAACGCAGGGAGAAGTCCAAGATTCTTGAGAGCTTCGGAGCTGGGGAGTTAGACGGTGCTGCCAGTGACAGGAACAGGGGAGTCTGGAGGGTGTGAGCTGGGGAGAAGAGGGGAGAGAATAACTTTGGAAGACAATGCACCAGCCCCTGTCTGTCACTGAGAGATCTCTCAGCTTTGAGAAGCATCTTCTGCCATGAGGAAGTGCTAAATGCTGTAAGCTGGAGGCTGAGCGTGAGCCCCAGTGCCAATCACTGCTCTATGCCCCAGAGTGCATAATTAATTGAGTTCCCCAATCTGTTTACTAGAAATGGAGGTAATGGGAAGCAGAAAACAGAACTGGTGCCTGGGGACGGGCTGAGTTCAGAAAGCGATGTTTTTTTGGTGCCTGTCCCAGGGCTCGTCTGGAGCAGTAAACAGGACGCCAAATGGGGAATGGCTTGCTTTTTTTTCCTCTTCTCTCTTCTTCCACTTCTCTGTTTATTACAATGAAGGTTCCTTTAAAGGGCTCATTATGCAAATATTCTTTCTCTCAAGACTCAGGTCCAGGACTTGAATCATCTCTCATGAAAACTTTTGAATCAAATGGATCATGGGTTTCCCAAACCAAGCAGCAAAGTCTAAGTTTGCAACCTGAGAAGAATTATCTGATTACCTGAAATAGTTCTGTTACTCTATGACTTGTTTTTCCACATCACCCCCAAACTTCACTCAAATCTGTATACTCATTCATTGATTCATTTGTTTGTTCATTCGCACATTCATTCAACAAGCATGTATTTTTGTTTATTTATTTTGTGAGCTAGTAAGTATTAAGTGTCTGAGGTCCTCTTGACTACAGTGCTCTATCCACTGTACCATCTAACTGCTCCTCAACAAGCATTTATTAAGCTCCCACTGTGTGCCAGGAGTTCTGCTGGGTCCTGAGGATACAAAGACATAAGTGAAGCAATCCTTACCCTCAAGGATCTTACATTCTATGGAGTGGAACAATATTGAATGGATAAATACAAGATCTATACAAAGTCAATTCATGGTGAGAGACAACAATGGGGAGTGACTAGAGACCTACTCAGGAAGAACTGTTCAAAGATTGCTTTTGACAAGTACTGACACTGTGATCCTGAGAAATCATGTCATCCCTCATCCTTCTTTGGCAACTTTAAAGGTAGTGAGCTGCAGAACAGGTGGTATTCTGTATTGGTGGAGAGAGTTTTGTCCCTGGGGAGTTCCAGACACCAATAAAATCACAAGTGTGGACCAAACATATGCATAAATTATGTATCTTATATATACACAAATGTGTGTATATATATACATAATATACACACTTCTCTCTATATATGTGTATATGCACATGTAAACACATATACATATGCATATATATATATGGTCATTTCAGAAAATGGAGAACACTTTATTCACTTTAAATGGGAGTGATTAGAAATAAAGATTTCCCTCAGATGTAGGTTGGGGGATACTATAATATAATAATCCCAGGATCACCAGTTTAGAGCCAGACTGGAGCTCAAGTGCCATATAGCCTAAACTACTCAAAGGTGAGAAAATAAGCTGATTTGTGCAATAGGACATGGATAGTGATGCTAAAGGTGGGTTTTGAACCATCATCCCCTGCCTCCGAAGCTGAAGCTCTTTCCACTATGCAGCACTGCCTCCTTTATTCCATAGCTTGCATGTTGCCAGTTTTTCTAAAGGAGTGGGCCCCAGAGTACTTCTGTACCTTTTAAAGATAGCCATTTTGAAACGCTGGGTTTTTTTTAACTGATTGCCATCATGAAGAGCCATCTTTCCACTACCTTCAAATCCTTAAGAATATCCTTTGTGGGAGATATAAGAACTGGGAAAACAGTGGCTTAGGGAGATTAAGCGATTTGCCAAAGACCACGTGGGAGTATCAGTGGCCAGGACAGAAATAGAATTCTAGGAATAGAGTTCTGAAATCCCAGACCAGTGCTTTCAGTAAAAGTTTCTGTCTTAATTTAGTAGGTACTTGCTGACTTTGGGGCATGACTGGGGATATATGAAATAATGATGCTGATTTTTTAAAAAGACCTGACTGTACTCCTCCATCCAAATGAGTACTGTACCTCTCAAGCAGGCCCCCTCAGGAGGGAAGACACTTCATTCCGGGATGTTTTGATGTGGCATAGAGCTCTTTTGGCACTTTTCTTTGGGGATGAATTGCTTCATGAGCTTGTTCATGAGCCAGACAAGAAAATTAACCTCTACATTTTGTCCATACCTTTCAAGCTAGAGATTTGATTGCTTGGCATATGCCCCAAGGAGATCATTGACAAAAAGAAAAGCTCTCTATATACTAAAATATATCTGGCAGCACTTTTTGTAGTAGTAAATGCCTGTAAACAAAGTAAACTATGCTTTGATTGGAGAATGGCTAAGTAAACTGTGGTATTTGAGTGTTACTGGGTTGTAATAGAATGAAGTTACTGGGTTGCAAGAATGAATGAATGAAAGAAACAAAGAATGAATGACTGAAGGAAGGAATGAAAAATGATGTATCAAAAGTTTATATATGCAAAGCACTGGAGATAGAAATAAAAAAAATAAGACGGTCCTTGCTTTCAAGAAGCTCATATTCTAATTACAGAAGATTTCAACTGAAAGGCAGGAAGAAAAAGCAGAAAGTGATGAATCTTTTAAAATGCCATTTGAACTACTAAAATTCTATCTGTTCAGCTGTTGAATCACTTTGGTGAAGAAAACTTCCTTTTCTGAATCTTCTGTAGCACCAGCAACAATAGTTGTCAGGCTTCATTTCCCAAAGGGTTGTTTCCCCAGATGATGGCTGTGAGGGCTGAATAGGAAGGGAGGGAGGAGGTTGGGTACTGCTGCCTCTCACTTTGGAGCCTTTGGAGCTTGCCTACTTGTTGGTAGCAGTTACGTAGAGAAGATAAATGTGAGAATAGAGAAGCATGGGAAAACTTGCATAAACTGATACAAAGTGAAATAGGAAGAATCAAGAAAATAATACATATAATGTAAATGGGAAGAATAACAATCAGAAGATAATAGAAAATTAGTGTTGCTAAGCCACAAAGAATAAGCTTGTTCCCAAAGAAAAAATATGAAAAAGATACCTCATCCCAGTCCTTCAGGGAGTATGAAATATTATATAATGCCATATTCTCTTGCCGTGTGGAATTTTTTTCTTCCTCTTTAAAATTTTTTCTCCTTGTTAAAAGGATGGCTCCCTGAGAATGGGAAAGGGAGAAGAAAAAGGGACATTTTAGGCAATGTTAAAAATTAAATCTATTCAAAAAAAATTTTTTTTTAAGAAAATGACCTCATAACTTCATTCCTTTGAGCCACTTCTCATTTCTGACCTAAAATAAGATGATAGACTTAGATTTGGAAGAGACCTTAGAGTTCATCCCTTCCGAGTCCCTTGTTTTACAGTTGACACCCTGAGAAATAAGTGACTTGTCCAAGGTCATACAAGTGACAAGTGATAAAACTGGAATTCATACTTGTGTCATCACATTTCAAATCTGTTGAACTTTTCTGTTGCAAAGGCACTCTCAGCTGTGTCATGTATTGTATTCATGAACAAAGCTCAATTCATGAAAAGATGTTGGCTTTTTCCAAAAAAATCCAATCTGCTTCCAGAAGATGAAAATATTCCATGTGCAGAGCTATTCAAAAAGAATGCCTGCACTCTCTAAGGGCAATCTTGAGTTGTTAATGTGCCTTTAGCAATAAATCCATCATTAGCCTTCTAAAGTGATCCCTTGAAAGGGGCAGTCCTATTTAAATTAATAAGTTCTGGTCTGGTTTGCAAAAACCATCATTACTTTATAGTCATTCCATGTTTTCTCCGTTGCTGCTATATTTGCTAATTCAGGTACCTCAAGGTGCATGAAAGGAAGTGAATCCTTTGAGCATGAATGAATGAATGAATAAAAAAGCATTTGTTAAGTGCTTTCTATAGAATTTTCAAACAGCACAGCAAAGGTAGAACATTCAGGAAAAAGAGGTGGAAAGATCAAAGTCTGAGAACAATTTAGTTAACCATAATATTATTCACTCAACAGAAATTAATTTTCCCTTCTGAATTAAGCAAACTCATGTACTGTTCTCATTGCACTTTCCCATTCTACCTTTTATGGTAGGTAGATACCTACCTACCTGTATAGTCGATACCTGTATATCTAATTGTTCCTATTTGATTGTAAGCTCCTTATGGGCAGCTGGGTGGCAAAATGGATAGAGCACTGAGCCTAGAGTTTGGAAGATTTGTATTCCCAAATTCAAATCTGGTCTTATCCCTGTACTAGCTGTGTGACCCTGGGCAAGTCACATCATTGCCTCAGTTTTCTCATCTATAAAATGATCTAGAGAAGGAAATGGCAAACCACTATAGTATCTTTGCCAAGAAAACGCCAAATGGAGTCACAAAGGGTCATAAGTGGCTGAAATGACACATCAACAAGTAGACAATGTTAGAATTTATTTTTCTTTCTATTCTTTTAGTTTATAGTGTCTTATGTATATGCATAGTAAGTATTTGCCAGTACCATTCTCTTTCCTGAACTATACTCCTCTATCACTGAACAGTTACTAGAAATGTCAAATCAGATGTTCTGGTTCTAAAACTCAGCATGTTCAAAATGGAACTCATTATTGTCTTACCTGTTCTGGGCTAAGCCTTAATCAGGCCACTCTGATGGTTCAGACTTGATATTAGAACAAAGAGAGACAGTTACAGACCATATGACTTGTAATAAAAGAACTTTAGTTCATAAAAGGAAATTCAGCAAGGATACAGCATTGTTTCAAGTTGGCTGAAGTTCTCCTTGTCTCCATGGGGAAATGAGTCTACATAGGAGTGTATTGTCTCATATAACAGTATGAATTAATGAACAAAGTTCATTAAACCTAAGGGGGGCTGATTGTTAGCAGGGTCGACTTTTTATGTTTTAATTAACCAGGAAATAATATAGTCTTCCTCCCTTGTACAAATTGTCTCAATGACACTTTCTTTACTGGTTTTTGGGTTAAATGGCTTAGCCTATAGGAAATAGATGTTCCTATTACAAACCACCCTTTGATGGCAGTCATAAAAATCTACTGGAGGACCTTCTGTTGGCTGTTGCTAGATAATTTTGACTTTAGCATGTGTAGATAGCAAGGAAAGAAGGGACTGGTACAAATAAAAATGAAGATCATAAAGACAGCTAATGGCAACAAAAAAACAAGTAATGTAATGACTGTCAAAAAGGTAGAGTACACTATCAAGGAAAGCTTCTAAAGAAGGAGAGTACCAAGGTGACTGAATATGGAGAAGAATAAAGTCTAGAAATCCCAGGCTTCACCCCCTGCCTTTGAAAGGATGGAGTCCTGAATCTTAATGATCTGGTCCATGTAGTGGACCATTTGCAATTTCTCACTATGTAAAGCACTGCTGATGAGCAAGGGCTACAGCAGGAACATAAGCACTACTGTGCAGATGATGACATTTCTGGCACAGTCATTGGTGATCCTTGTAGGTTAAGGTCATCTATCAAATCCCTTTTTGTCCGCCTGCTGTTCTAGGACTAAGGTTAGTACTACTATCCACTCTGTTTTCTCCAGGCTTTTATGTAGCACATCCCATTGAATTCATTCCTTACTCCTTCTAAACAAGGTATCCTTCAATAATTCTGTCTGTAGGGTATTTTATTGGCCCACACAGTGGGATGATCTCATTAGTTCTAAGTTCCAGAACCTGCTTGTGTTCCTGCTCATGCCAGTGCTTGATTTGCTGTCCATCTTTGCTGGGATCCATGTTGTTGCCACTGACTCCTTAATTAAGGATCCTACTGTCATCCATTGTTCTGGGAAACTATAATGATGCTCATTCCACTTGGAACGTTTGTTGTCAATAGTATTTGCTTGCTGTATTAACTACTACCATTACCCACAGAGCAGAATGGATGTGTGCTTCTGACCATTTCTACCACACTAGTGATGTCAGCAATCACTGAAGCAGTGATGAACTTCATCATCAGTCTCTAGTCCACTCCAAGTTACCGAATACCATCTCTTTTTCTCACTAGACTGAGAGTCTTTATATTATTTTTTGAAAATTTGTTTTATGGAATAAAACAAGCATTTCTTTAATATATTATAATAAAAAGATGATTGCATATGAAACTGCAAATCTATTATGTATATTTTGTTATTCCTTTTAAATGTATAATAAAGTTGTCACGTAAATTTCTTTTTTTCCTTCCCTTTCCCCAGCTCCTACCTGGATTTGGCTTCCATTAGACACAAATAGGTATATATGTAAAATTATTCTATACATATTATTATTATTATTCTATACATCTTTTTTTATCAGTTTCTTTATCAGTCTTTCTCTGAACACAAATGGTATGTATCATTTATTTTAATTTTTATCGTTATAATAGTCAAAATGACTTAGTCACAGCATTATTCTTAAAACAATATTGCTGACATCATCAACAAAATCCAACAGCAAGAGATACAAAGAGAAATTCCATTCAGAATAACTGTCGACAGCATAAAATACTTGGGAATCTATCTACCAAAGGAAAGTCAGGAATTATATGAGCTAAATTACAAAAAACTTTACACACAAATAAAGTCAGACTTAAACAATTGGAAAAATATCAAGTGCTCCTGGATAGGTCGAGCGAATATAATAAAGATGACAATACTCCCTAAACTAATCTATTTATTTAGTGCTATACCAATCAGACTTCCAAGAAAATATTTTAATGATCTAGAAAAAATAACAACAAAATTCATATGGAATAATAAAAGGTCAAGAATCTCAAAAGAATTAACAAAAAAAAAATCAAATGAAGGTGGCCTAGCTGTACCTGATCTAAAACTATATTATAAAGCAGCAGTCACCAAAACCATTTGGTATTGACTAAGAAATAGATTAGTTGATCAGTGGAACAGGTGAGGTTTACAAGATAGAATAGTCAACTATAGCAATATAGTGTTTGACAAACCCAAAGATCCCAACTTTTGGGATAAGAATTCATTATTTGACAAAAACTGCTGGGATAACTGGAAATTAGTATGGCAGAAATTAGGCATGGACCCACACTTAACACCATATACCAAGATAAGATCAAAATGGGTCCATGGTTTAGACATAAAGAATGAGATTATAAACAAATTGGAGGAACATAGGATAGTTTATCTCTCAGACTTGTGGAAGAGGAAGAAATTTGTGACTAAAGACGGACTAGAGAACATTATTGATCACAAAATAGAAAATTTTGATTACATCAAATTAAAAAGCTTCTGTACAAACAAAACTAATGTAAACAAGATTAGAAGGGAAGCAACAAACTGGGAAAACATCTTCACAGTTAAAGGTTCTGATAAAGGCCTCATTTCCAAAATATATAGAGAATTGACTCTAATTTATAAGAAACCAAACCATTCTCCAATTGATAAATGGTCAAAGGATATGAACAGACAATTTTCAGATGATGAAACTGAAATCATTACCACTCATATGAAAGAGTGTTCCAAATCATTATTAATCAGAGAAATGCAAATTAAGACAACTCTGAGATACCACTACACACCTGTCAGATTGGCTAGAATGACAGGGAAAGATAACACGGAATGTTGGAAGGGATGTGGGAAAACTGGGACACTGATACATTGTTGGTGGAACTGTGAACGAATCCAACCATTCTGGAGAGCAATCTGGAATTATGCCCAAAAAGTTATCAAACTGTGCATACCCTTTGATCCAGCAGTGTTTCTACTGGGCTTATGCCCCAAGGAGATACTAAAGAAGGGAAAGGGACCAGTATGTGCCAAAATGTTTGTGGCAGCCCTGTTTGTAGTGGCTAGAAGCTGGAAACTGAGTGGATGCCCATCAATTGGAGAATGGTTGGGTAAATTGTGGTATATGAATGTTATGGAATATTATTGTTCTGTAAGAAATGACCAGCAAGATGAATACAGAGAAGCTTGGAGAGAATTACATGGAAATGAGCAGAACCAAGAGATCATTATATACGTCAACAATGATACTGTATGAAGATGTAATCTGATGGAAGTGGATTTCTTTGACAAAGAGACCTAATTCAGTTTCAATTGATCAATGATGGATGCAGCTACACCCAAAGAAAAAACACTGGGAAATGAATGTAAACTGTTTGCATTTTTGTTTTTCTTCCCGCGTTATTTCTACCTTCTGAATCCAATTCTCCCTGTGCAACAGGAAAACTGTTTGGATCTGCACACATACATTGTATATAGGATATACTAGGACATATTCAACACATATAGGACTGCTTGCCATCTAGGGGGGGGGTGGAGGGTGGGAGGGAAAAATCGGAACAGAAGTGAGTGCAAGGGATAATGTTGTAAAAAAATTACCCTGGCATGGATTCTGTCAATAAAAAGTACTGTTACTACATACAATGTTCTCTTGGTTCAGCTTGTTTCACTCTTCCCCCTTTTATATAATTCATTCTGTGCCTTTCTAAGGTCATTGAGCTCATCATTTCTTATAGCTCTATAATATTACAATCATATACCACAACTTGTTCGTTCATTCTCCAATTGATGAATATCTCTTCAATTTCCAGTTCTTTGCTTTTATACTCTTATAACACCTCCCTTAAGATAAATGTCTTCTGGCAAGACAGAAGAAGAGTTTTGATCTTCCTCCTGGGTTCACTTTCTCCAAAAGCATTGTAGTAATTATAGGGGAAACTTCTCATAGTGTAGCCAATATTGACCTCCCAGACTCTCCATTGCTCTGTTGGGAAACAGATTCTGGCAGGGGAGTATGATGAATTCAGTTTAACTTGTATTAATTTTGTGTATATTTTAATAAATATTTATATACATATAAATTGTAAGCTCCTCAAAGATAGAGATTCTTTCATTTTTTGTCTTTGTATCCTCACTGCTCTTGATAAAAAAACTTATGGTGGCTTGATTTATTGAATAAGTTATTTCTTGAATTGTGAACATTTGTATTTAGAATTATCATCCTGTTTTTTGAAAGAGAAGATTGTATGGAAGAAGGGACAAAAGAAAAGACCTGAGCTCAATAGGAAGGTTAAGGACATTATGTAGGTAACTTGGAGAACCTTAGAAATATGCAGCTGTTTAGAGATTGATTTTGGGAGAGCTTGAAGAAAAGTTGAAAAAGAATAAAACTGAAGAATAAAATCTTCAGGGAAGAACAGTATAAACAAGAGGGTAAGGAAATAAAAAATAATAAAAACAATGTGACATAAAATAAAAAGCATAAACAATAAGATAAAGTAAGGCAAGGGAAGAATACATGAATAAAAAGCGGGAATATATGAATTAAGTTGATAGGACAAAATCAGAAGTTCAAGAAGGACAAGGAAGTTGGATGTGACTATCAAATTGAGAGGTGACAAGACTGAAACAAGTACAACCAGAACAATTTCTGTAACAAGGCTGCTTTGAATTACATTTTAATCTGGTTGGGGCTATACTCAGGAGTGCTGTGAGCAGCATGCAATTTAACATTTCTGGTCCAGACAATGAAGAAAACAATAAATCAAAACATGATTTGTGGTGTTTACTGGTGACTGAGTTGTTAAGTGCTCAGGTTGATAATTTAACAATTGGCTTTCATGAGCCTGTGTTCTGACAATCCCATGAATAAAGGGATAGAAAAAGCGATTGGACCTATGATTTAACTGTTAAAGAGAACTCCTAGGTGAGGAGAGTCCTTTTTTTTTTTTTTTTTTTTTTTTTTTTTTTTTTTAATCAATGTAGGTCAACAGCTTTTTGTAAGGGTGATACAAAGTAAGACTTCTAAAGTTCCAATAACACCAACTATGTGACACAAGAGCAGGTGAATCATTTTCCTTTTCAGACAAAATTTTAAGATGACTCTAGTTTGTTAAAAATTCCACACCATTCATTTAACTCGTTCATTTTACAGATAGGAAAACAAGAGTCACAGAGACATGGAATGACATTTTCAGTCACATTAAAAAGTTAAGCAGCAGCAAAGTTGGAATTCTACCCTTGATTCTGACTACAAATCCAATTCTTATATCCTCTAAAGGCAGCAAATACCTTGTCTTCCAGATCTTTATATTTCCACAGTCAGGCACTTAAATGATTTGACATTTAACATGACAAAATAAAGTAGATTTCTTATAGTTAATTCAAGAAAGTATCCATATGCTTCCATTGTACTTAATTTTTATTTTTGAGATATGGGTGGAAATAATTTTGCTGGGGCTTGAAAATATCACTACTTCTATTTTTGTTGCAACAATATTCATTGTACTAAAACATAGTAAGCAATGATAAGCATTTAATAGAAGTATGATTGATAAGTTAGTTTGAGGTCCAATAATGAAAAAATGGGCTCTTATACAATATAGCAATTTTTTGTTTCAATAATGAACCACAGTTACAGTGAAATTCATTTATAATGCAACTTTTTATTATCCAAATTCAACTATAAGTCAAATAATGTTATCTTCATCATAATAAAAATAACCATGATAATTAGTTTGTTACTACAGTACTTCAAGATTTTACATATTGATTTCCCAAATTATTCCTATGAAATAGGTAGCCTAAATGCTATTATCTTACATTTTTACAGATGAGGAAACTATAAGTAGCAGAGAAGTGACATGAATATGTCAGAGTAATGTTTAGTGAACATAAGATACAGAATTACAAATAAATGGAGGTTAGAGATTTCCACCATAGTTTGTTTCACATCTGAATTAGTTGACCAGAAAGAGTTCTCTTATCTTGTCAAGCTGAAGATGACTCTACTTATAACACTGAGTTCTAGATTAAAATGAAGGTCATTTTACCATCTGTAAAGTGAAAACTTTGATGGGATTGTGAGGCGGGATGCAAGTGTAATAATGGCTTTCTTGAGTTCCATTGGCTTCAACCAAGAGCCAGATGTTCAAAGACAAGATAATATCATCAGGGAAACAATCAGCAAATCTGGCCTCCCTTATGTCAGGTATGATTATGGAGATGCTGAGTACTGGAGATTACAAATATAAATGTGAGATAGTCCCTGCTCCTTAAGATGTTGTATTCTTTATCAGTCTTGATTTCTTGAAAAAAATATTTGGTCTTTTCAGGATTGAAGTGGTGATCCATTGATACAGAATAGTCCAACATCAGGATAAATAGGGTCCAAAGTACAACAACCAGAAACAAAGATACAGAATTAGCTAAGATTCAGTGTGCTAAGTGTTGATGGGTTAGTTTGATACCCACTTAATTATACGTGCACTTAGCAGTCACAGTCAAAATAAGAAGGATGGTGATATGTTTCTGTGATACTCTTAAGAACGTATCTTGACTAATGTTTTATAAGAGGAGGGATAGTTAGTGAATTTCTAAATTGTATTTCTTCTATATTTTTGTTCCTTGGGTAATTTGAGTGTTTTGGATTTAAATATAAAATTGTATCTTCTCCAGGCCTTGGTAAAGACAAGTTGTTTATATTTCATAAATAGGTCTGAATTTGACAAGATTTACATTTAATATGGATTTTAAAAGGGAAGCAATGCCATATGGTAAATAGAGAGCTGGTCTCACAGCTGGGAAGACTTAGATTCAAGTTTAGCTTCTGATATATATTGGCTTTATGTTCCTGTTCACTTTCCTGAATGTCCCAGTTCTTTAGGTCAAACAAGAAGCCAAATCTAGATTAAAATGGGGAAAATCAGGAAATACTTAACAAAATAAATAAAAACACAATAATATTAATCTGTGGTTTTCTAAGTCAATATATCACCTGCAAGGATCCTTATGTATGGTTTAGTGAAATCCTTTTCTATTTAAGTTTGATACAGCTAGGTGGCACAATGGATGGAGTGCCAGGCTTGGAGCCTGAAAGACCTCGTCTGGCCTCAAACTAGCTATGTGACCTTAGGTAAATCACCTAATTCTGCCTCAATTTCCTCATCTGAAATGAGGGGGAAATAGTAAACCATTCCATTATCTTTGCCAAGAAAATCCCAAATAAGGTCATGAAGAGGTGGACACAACTGACCAAAAACAATCCCTGATCTAGGCAACGCTTTAAAATCCTGAGTTGCAGTGAATATATCAACTTCTATTGGTAAAAAGATCTTCCCCTCTGGAATACCTGAGAGTCCCTTATACCAATGAAATCATAATTACTGTTTTAAAAAAACAAAATAGAGCCAATTCAAAAACTTTTGTTTTAACATTTAGCTTTAAGACTGGAAGTGAAAACAAAATATAATTCATAAATTTTCTAATTGTTTTCTCCTGCTACAAACATTAGTCAAAACCTGATATTAACAGTAATATATATACACATGCGCACTTATGTATCCTGTGGGCAATGATGTAAGTAGACAAGAAAGAGGTTGAGAGTATAATATATATTTTGAGGCTAAAGACAATAATGACTAATGTCTACAGCAAGGAAGAATAATGAGTGAATCATTAATTATGATCCTAATTACCTTCTGCTGCCAAATAAAATCATTTGTTTAAAGTAAGACATTTTCCTTTGATTAAAGTCAATCTCATTAAGTGAAATGTGTCAGTCAGGGAGTGAGCCCACAAACATTTATTATGCACTGGTTATATGCCAAGCAAAGTGCTAAGCACAGGGGATATGAAAAAAGGCAAAACTGTGGTATCTGTTCTCAAGGAGCTCACTTTCTACTGGGGGAAGCAACACAAGAACAATTATCTACATGGAAACTAATTTCAAGAGAAGGCACTCACAAGGGACAGGGAATGGTCAGTTAAAATAGAAAGGTTGTGAACTAAGTTTTGAAGGAAGCCAGGAAAGGAAAAAGGTGAGGAGGGAGCAAATTCCAGGTTTGGGAGCAGCTAGTGAAATCCAAACATTAAGGACAGAAGGATATGGAAAAGAGGAAAGTGTAATAATACTAGAAAGGGAAGAAAAGACCTGCTTGTGAAGGACTTTTTAAGCCAGAGGACTTCATATTTTATCTGAGGTAATAGGGAATTAAAAAAAAAATAGGGGTGTAGGATGTCATGGTTAAATCTGTGTTTTAGAAATATCACTGTTAAAAGTGAGTGGAAAATGGATAGGATGTAGTTCAGAGATGTTGCCTACAAGTGACCCCACCCATCCAGTCTTCTCCAGCAGATTGTCCTCTCTATCATCTCCACTTCCTCACTTATCTTCACTTTCTGCAAGTCTACTGGCTGCTTCTTAAACATTTTCATTTCTCCCTTCTTTAAAAACCTTTACTTAATTCATCCAACTTTTTCTAGCTAATGTTGTCCCATAACTTTCTTCCCTTTAGTGGCTAAACTACTTGAGAAGTCCTTCTGCTTCCTTTCCTCTCACTCTCTGTAATTTTTGCTAGCTTGGCTTTTGACTTCATCATTCAACTGAAATTTCTCTTTTCACAATTACCAATGATTTCTTATTTGGCAAATCTGTGACTTTCTTTTTCCACTCCTCATCCCTCTTGACCCTTCTGCAGTCTTTGACATTCTTCTTGATAATACTTTTCTCTCTAGATTTTTTTTTTTTTTTAACACTGTTCTTGTCTGGTTCTCTTCCTACCTTTTTAACCACTTTTTTCAGTCTTCTTTATTAGATATTCATCCAGCTTGCATATACTAAATGTAGGTTTTCCCCAAGTCTTGTTCCTGGATCTTTTTCTTTTCTCCCTAGGATATTTCACTTGGTGACATCATCAGATTCAATTATCATTTCTATACTGATTATTCTCTCTTTTTTTCTTTTTTTATTTATTTAATAGCCTTTTATTTACAGGTTATATGCATGGGTAACTTTATAGCATTAACAATTGCCAAACCTCTTGTTCCAATTTTTCACCTTTTACCCCCCACCCTCTCCCCCAGATGGCAGGATGACCAGTAGATGTTAAATATATTAAAATATAAATTAGATACACAATAAGTATACATGACCAAACCGTTATTTTGCTGTACAAAAAGAATCAGACTCTGAAATATTGTACAATTAGCTTGTGAAGGAAATCAAAAATGCAGGTGGGCATAAATATAGGGATTGGGAGTTCAATGTAATGGTTTTTAGTCATCACCCAGAGTTCTTTCTCTGGGCGTAGCTGGTTCAGTTCATTACTGCTCCATTGGAAATGATTTGGTTGATCTCGTTGCTGAGGATGGCCAGGTCCATCAGAACTGGTCATCATATAGTATTGTTGTTGAAGTGAATAATGATCTCCTGGTCCTGCTCATTTCACTCAGCATCATATACTGATTATTCTCAAAACGACGTATCTAGCTCTAACCTGTCTCCTAAACTCTAGATTTGAATCTCTAGCTTATTGAACATCTCCAATTGATGTCCTACATACATTTAAACTTAACACGTCTAAAACTGAACTATTTATCTTTTTCCGAAAACTATCTCTCCCTTCCAAACTTCTATGTTACTATCAAGGGCACCACTATTTAGCACCAACATTCTCTGAGTGCCCCAAACTCCTACATATGATTCTCAACTCCTCATTATCTCTCAACTTTCTCTTTCCTCCCCAATCCCATCTGTTGTCAAGGCATGTAGATTTGGTCTTCACAACATGTGTGTTATACTTCCCGTTATTTCATCAGATAACTGCCATTCCCCGGATGCAGCCCTGCGATCATTTTATGATAGAGGTATTGCAATAGCCTACTAGTTAGTCTCCCTACTTTAAGTTTCTCCCCACTCCAAACTCCATTCTCTACTCAGCTGTCAAATATTATTTCTAAAACACAAGTCTATGTCACCTGCCTATTTGATAGTCTAGTGACTCCCTTTTACAAATATAAAATCCTGTTTGAATTCAAAGGCCTTCATAAGCTGCTTCCCCCACCTGTCCAGTCTTCTTATACCTGAAACCCTTCCATGTATTTTATGATTCTATGGCATTTACCTTCTGGTTTTTTCTCTAACAAGACACTCCATTTCTTGACTCAGGGCATTTTCACTAACTGTCTGCCATGCCTGTAATTCTTTCTTTCTATTTCTGCCTCCTGGCTTCCCTGGCTCCCTTTATAGGTTGATATTCCACCTTCTCAAAGAAGCCTTTCTTGATACCCCTTAATGCTACGGTCTTTCCTCTTTTGAAATCATCTCCAATTTCTCTATTTGTGTCTTATTTGTACATAGTAATTTGAATACTACATGTTAACTCCTTGAAGGTTTTCTATCTCTAATTCTTACCACAGTGCCTAGCACATTTTAGGGGCTGACCGAAGGTAGAGTGACCATAGATTTGCCAATAGATTGGGTATGCTGGATTATGAAACTGGGTTGAGGATGACAGTAAGCAAAACTGTGGGTTTGAGGAACTGGGAAGATTACTGAATAACTGAAAAGTGCACCTCTAGAATAATAGAAAAAAAGAGAGGAGAGAGAGAAGATAATCAAAGAGAATCATTTATGTTTTGGGCATATTGAGCTTGAGGTGGCTATGGAATATCCAGTTTGAGATGTTCAATAAGGCAGTAGGTAATGGAAGGTTGAAAGTCAGGAGAGAGATTAGGGCTATATAAATGTATTGAGAATCATCTGTATTGGAGATAATAACTGGACTCATGGGAGGTGATAAGATTACCAAATGAAGTAATATAGTGGAGGTGAGATGGAATGGTGGGGGCTTTTAATTTTAATTTCATATGGCCTTGAATTTCAGAGTAGGACCCTCTATTTTCCTGTTCTGACACTTGCAATCAAAAGAGTTTTACTTAAATTAACAAATGATCATTTTTTATAATAAACAGAATGTCATTTCATTAATTTTATAATTGTTTTTCCTTGTCTCAGACATTAGTTGCTATTCTATCTTTATATATAATACATATGTAAAAAAATGTTAATTACCAGACTTGATTACAAAGACTTCTTCAAATCAGATAATTTAGAGCCTCCTCAGGTTACCATAGAACTATCTAGGACCTTTGCCTGACAAAGCCTGCCTTGACTGGGTGAAAACAATTTTTGATTGACTCAATCAGAATAGAATGTGAACAGGCCCTATACACCAGTTTGAATCAATAGAAACTGTTAAATGAATCTTACCCTAAATAATTTGTATAAAAGAGAGGTTATCTCAGAAAAGTTGTTATGGAAGAAGAGATTCTAAATGTTTGGATTGAGATGCTGGAACTAATGTGAAGGAAAAAGAGGACTAAGTTGAGGTAGAGAATGGATATACACAGGAAAGTCATTGACTCTACAGAGTGCTACAGCACCTTGGAACCCAGGCTTAGGGAACATTCAAGAAAAACCCAACTTTCTCTGTTAATATCTATCTATAAATGTTATAAATTTAAATGCTTCCTATAAACTAAATTTTGTCTCAACCACAAATAGGCCAGTTGGTGCAGATGATAGAATGACAGGCTTTGGCATCAGGAAAACTTAGTTTTCTGAATTAAAATCTAGTTTCAGACATTTCCTAGTTGTGTGACTCTGGGCAAGTCATTTAACCCTTTTTGCCCCAGTTTCTTCATTTGGAAATTGAACTGGAGAAGAAAATGGCAAACTACTGTGATATCTTTGCCAAGAAAATCCCAAATGGGGTCACAAAGAATTAACTGAACAACAAATAACTGAACCTCTGTCTAAGATATAAAGATTGTTTTCTCAGAGTAATTCTGATTGAATACAGAACTTTTCAACCAAAATTCCCTAAAAGAAATGGGAACCAAGTAGACTTTAGTAGCTACTGTATTGCCTATAGTTTTAAAATGAGCTAAGTATTATAATAAGGTATGTTCCATAGATATTGGGAAGTAGTTCTGGTATCTTATGTAGGAACTTTACTTCTGTACATTGGATGACCCAGCAATGAAAAAAATTAGTGTTTTGTCATAGCAATGACTCTGTTATCTGATTGATGTGAGTCTACTTTTAGTGTTGAAAATTGAAATTTATCCAGACTTCCTTATTTTGTCTTTGTTCTCCTATGAATCATCCACAGGGATGACCACTCATTACACTACAGTTCTTGGTCTACCTCGTTTTTCATCTAGAATTTGCTGCAGCTGGGGAAGAGATACATTTTTTTCTCTTTGAGATTTACTTCTGATTACTGGATATTTTTTAGAGACCAGGTAGGATATTTATGAAATCATAATTTAAATGTTTGTATAAATATCATGACTTAGATGCTCATTATACTTTCTTTTGATTTGTATTCATCTCTTAATATATGAGAAAAATTCTTTTTCATTTAGAGATATTTTGGGCAAGAAAAAAGAGAATAGAGATACTTGTTAGAATGATTTAGAATCTAATAACTGAACAATAGTTGAATAATTGAAATAAATGATAGTTGGGTCGAATAATTAAATAATTGGGATTATAATGTATTTTCTTTTTTAAAATGTTTTATTTTTCCCCAATTACAAGTAAAAACATTTTTTAACATTAATTTTTTAAAGTTTTGAGTCCTTCCCTATCCCCTCATAAGCAATTTGACATAATTTATACATGTGCAATCATGTAAAACAGTTCCATATTTGCCATTTTGTGGAATAAAACTTGAACAAAACAAAAAAAAAATAGAAAAAAGTGAAAAATAGTATGTGTCTCTCTGTATTCAGATACTATTTATCTTTTTTTAAAATGTATTTTCAATAGTCATCAACTTTTTAATTTGATGAACTAAAACATATAATTATATGTTTAGCCTTCTATATGTTATTGTCTATAAACTAAAAAAAAAAGCAAGTTTTATACTACATTTAAATATAAAAATAGACCTTATAATCTTTAAAGCAAATTAATGTCACATATAGTCTTCCAGGGAAATTCTTTCTACCAAAGTCCTTGGTATTGTCAAATGGGTCAACATCACAAGTGGATCTAGATATGGTCTTATTGAAAATGAGAAAATAAATGCATTGCCATCTGCTTTGCTGCTGCTCCCAGTAGACCAGGAAGCTTTTCTAGGGGCTGTCAAGTTAAACCTGTTTTGTGTATTATCTTTCTTTCGGAACATGATGTCTTCAAGAGCAGGAAACATTTGCTTTTATGTTTGTTTCCCCAATTCTCAGTGAAATGTTTTGTATATACTAATAATTTAATAAATTCATTTTTTTCATTAGCTAATTCATTTATTCATTGTGTCAAGTTTTCCACTAAGGCAAGCCTTATAAATAGGAAAGATTTTTTTTTTTTGAGGCAATGAATGAGAAGTGCCTCGTGCTCTCCTCCTCTCTCTTGCTCTGTATTTCTCCTCTTGTTTGTCAATCCCTAAATTCTTTAACATTTCACTGGGCAAGTAGAAAAGTAAAAGCTTTAAGTGACAAATATCTAGAGAAAATGACACAAAAACCAGGTGATTTAAACCTCTCCTCCTAGCCAAGTGTCACCTCAGTCATCAAAGATAAATGACTGAATACAAAGCAGTTGGGGCAGAGGAAAGATGCTTGAATTGTAAGTCAGAAGATCTGGGTTGGAACCCTCATTTTGTGACTTATTACTTGTGTGACCTTAGGCAAAAGAATAAAGGGGTAGGGACTCTGAGTATCAAGGTGGGGATGGGAGGGAAGATGAGAATAGACACTTATAATCAGGGCACTTGCTTCCTGGTTCTGGTTGACTATGTAGGAATTTTACTTCTGTACATTGGATGACCCAGCACTGAAAGAAGTTGGTGTTTTGGCTTGATGTGGTAAACCGTGAATGGTTCTTTGTTCCTACTCTTCCCTGTGATACTGGCAAACTGGTGGGTGCTGTGTGAAAGAAGAGAAAGTTCCCAGTTTAGATTCCCAGACTTTGACACTTCAGGTAGTATTGTGTAAGTGCTAGATTTCAAAAGAGGGGTGGGGAAGAGTTGAGTCTCTCCACCCCAGCATTATGGCAACTGTAATCACAAGGCACCAAGTGCAGGAATACTCAAGTTGTTTGGATAGTGCAAAGCCAGGGGAAATGTAAAATTTCTAGTTTAGTTGTCCTGTAAACCACTGGTGTCAAATATAAATAGAAATGGAGCCACTGAACATGGATAATGTGGGCCACATATTTAGAAAACAGAAAAAGTTATCTATTGTCTTAATATTAATATATGAATAGTATCTATGTCCCATGGTATTTTTTCTTTGTTAAATATTTCCCAGTTCCATTTTAATCTGTTTTATTGCTAGTTGCATGTTTGAGACTTCTGCTATAAACTGCTTTATATTCTTCTGAGATTTAAATATCAATATATCAGTAGTTTAAATTAAGTTACTGAATTCTGGTTCAAATTGTTCTGTTAATGCTTGCTGTGAGTCTTTTAGATTCAGTGTTTTTGTTTTGGTTTTTTTGGTTTTTTTGCTTATTTACCTATGCCATATCTGGTTCACATTGAACTCTGAGTAGCTTTTTAGTTTCCTTTTAGTGAAACCAAGGATATGAGCTATAGTCTAACCTGTAAATAAATTGTTCCTGAGGTGCTGGAGTGCAAGAGTAGGGTTTAAAAAATGCATGAGTATGAGGACAGGAGTCTACCTTTCATTAGCTTAGTCTCCCCAGATTAAACCTGGATTTCTAGTTGCATCTACTTGCCTATATGTGTAGAATAGGGGCTGGGTACAGTACTTGAGTTCCTGTGAGCCACACAGTGATTTCTCACTGTTAAACACTAGAGAAAAGATAATGGTTTCTTCATTACTGGAGGTATTCAAGCATAGATTAGCTAATTATTGGGAATGTAAAAAGATTCTCAGTCAGGCACAGTTTGATCTTTTGCACTAGCCTCTGAGATCCCTTCCAGCTCTGTGATTCTGAGATTTTCAATTTTGCCCATTTTTTCTTCACTGGTGTGCAGAAAAAAAAGGATTCGAACATGGAAGTATTTATTTTTTTCATGTGGACATGTACACAATCATATGTGTATCTTAGCAAGGAGTTGTTGATTATGAGTAACTACAGTGAACAGATACAAAATAGCTCTATTATTCTAAGCAGCCCTATGTTTAGAAGATCTAAGTTCAGAGCTCAGACTATTTAGCGCTAGAATCCAATTCCATAATTCTAAAAATGAGGAAATTAAGGGCTAGAAGAAGGTAATGACTTGTGTTAAATCACATAGCTAATAAGTAGTAGAATGGAGATTTGAACCACTTCAAATGGGGATTAGAACCTAGATTTTCTTATTCTTAAACTATTGTTCTTTCTACCATAACACACTGCTTGCTGCATTTCCTAATTAAGAAATTTTCTCCTTGCCTTTTTGCTTGGTTGGAGATTTTCAGAGGCTCATTAGGCTTGGCTTTCACTGACATCCTGATTGATGGGCTAGAAGAAGGTTGAACTCCATTCTACTCTCCCCTTTCGGAACAAATCCTTGTTCAGGGAGAAGATCTCTATTGTGTCCTGTGTAGTTAATAGTAAGTCTAGTGGAAACACTGTGCTATGTGATGGGAAGACTTTGACCCATTCCCCAAAGAAAAGAGACAGCTGAGACACTATGTTCAATATTTTTCTGGGTTGTTTATGTATTTGGTTTTAAATAAATATTTAAGGCTTTGGGAAAGTGCCTGTACTTGTAGTACAAACTATTCTTAAAATAGTATCTTCTTCTTAGTTGCTATTCTCTGGGTTTCTTGCCAGATTAGAGAAAAAAAAATCTATTGGAGATAAGATAAATTCTAGTTGATATGTAAATCTGGAATTTTGTCTGCTTGCTTTTCCCAGCATTACCATGGGATGAGGTAGGATTGATCTGATCTCCTTGGAATACTAAGGTACCTTTCTATGTAATTTTCTCTTTATCTTTTACTTCTGTAAGAAGCAGTGTGGCGTTTGGAAGGGAGTTTGGCTAGGGAGCTCGGTTTGGAGGGATGAAGGTCTGGATTCACATCCTGACTCTGACACTCAAGTGTGTTACTACCCAGGGTAACAATTCACTTATCCAATATAAACCTCAGCAACTCAGTTATCTTCAGTGGTTAAGGTTTTAACCCATGGTGATGAGCTCCTAGATCACTGGTATTTATTTTTGTGGAACTAGGAAGGATACACACATCTTTAGCACTCCAAATTTTAAAAGGGTAGTCAGCACAATGCAGTAGAAAGAGCTCTGGATTTAGACTGCGAGGAACTAGATTCAAATCCATTTTTGACACTATATCTGAGTGACCTTTCCAAGTCACTTAAATTCTTGGGATTCAGTTTCTTCATCTGTAAGAAGAGGAGTTTGGACTAGATGGTGTTGGATTAGATGATGTCTGGTATTTCTCCCAGCCCTAGATCTATGATCACATAAATATTTTCCTGATCATAGGAGACAATCAGAACAAACATAATTATCTTTATTTATTTTGGAGGCAATTGGAGTTAAGGGACTTTACCAGGGTCCAACAGCTAGTAATCTAAGATCATATTTGGATTCAGGTCCTCCTGACTCCAGGACCAGTGCTCTCTCCACTGTCTGGATTATCTTTATTTTAAATACAGAGAGAAGTAGCCCAAGAACACACAGCTAGTAAGTGTGTGTTGGAGTCAAGTCTTCATATCTCCCTATAACCAGTCCAATACTTGTTTCATTATATGACAGTGTCATCTCACAAATGTTATTTTATTTTACGATTACTAATGTGAAAGCCAGCATTCGAGTTCATATAGGGCTTTATATACATTAGATGTGTGTGTATGTGTCCTCGCAGCAACAATACAAGGTAAGTAATGTCAACTGATTTTTTTCCCACTTTCCAGATGTAGAAACTGAGGGGTTAATCTATAATAGTATAGAATGAAAGTACTTGAGCAGAATTTATATTCAAGTCTTCTGACTCTGAGTCTGAAACAGGACCCTCAATGTCCTATATAATCCAAGCACTCCCTAGCACAGGAATACCTGCCAATGTAGGTTTTGGAATGTCTTAGAAGGAATGGGGGCTCATCTTTACTAGGTGTGAAGTACAATGAGGTGGGGTAGAATAGTGGAAAGAGCAGGGAATTGGAGCCCAAGGTGCCGAGTTTGAATCCTACATTTGCTGCTTCATAGTTGTATCAAAAGTCATTTCTCTCTTCCTCTCTGTTTGCTGTCTGAATTTGACTTGATAATCTCTTATTTTCTTAGCAATACTTAACCCAGCTAAGAGAGCCAGGAACCACTTGATGTACTCAGGGCTATACTCAGGAAACAATCCTTCCATTACCATGTTCTAGATAGGGTAGTGCAGAGGGTTTGGTTTCCTGTTCAGTTGTGGGATGGACTGAATGACTCTTGGCAAATCATTTCTCTGTTTGCCTTAGTTTACTCAACTGTAAAATGGAGATCATAACAGCTACTTCTTAGGGTTGTTGTGAGGATGAGATATTTGTAAAAAAAATTATCAGCACAGTACCTGGTACACAATGGGTGCCCTTCCCTCCCCTCCTTCCTCTCCCCTTTCCTCCTTTCAAACTCTGAAATACTATGCACCCTGAGAACGCATGTCCTGTGTAGTATATAAGGCCATGGATATGTGAGAGAGTTTCCATGAACAGTTGTTTGTCAAATGTAGATTAAATGTTATGTGTGTGGTCCAGTTATAAAGGCCAATTGGCCTTTATAACACTGTTTCAATGGGAAAATCTGGGATTTCAAACTTTCTGCTCATTTTCTTGAAAACAATTAATTTATACTTTGGGAACAGTCTTTATTTAGAAACATGGAAGGGGTCAAGGGTTCTTAGTTTCTTCTTATTCAACCTTAAAGAAAACAAAACAAGACTCAACCCCACCCAAAGACAATTAAAATATTCTGGACAGTAGAAAGGAACATGTTAGTGAGTTGTTTCTTTTGAAACAAAGATACTGGAGTGGTTTTGCCATTTCCTTCTCTAGCTCATAAGGCAAATAAGAGACTTGGCCAGGGTCACAGAGCTAGTAAGTGTCTTCAGACCATATTTGAACTCAGGTCCTCTTGATTCAGGGCTGGCACTCCATCCACTACACCACTGAGCTGCCCCAAGAAAGGAACATACCTCGGGCTTAATGTCAGCTCACATTTAGAAAGCTTAATGGAGAGGTGATTGACCATGCTAATTTAAAACAAAGATTAAATTAAAAATGAACAAAGTCGAAATAAACAACTAAGAACTAATTATCTCTCCTACCCCTACCAACTACTAAGTTCTCAAATTTTCTTTTGTGCCAAATCCAGAGGTGTTTTGGAGAGTCCAACTTGAAGTGACTCCCAAAAGCCAATGGTTAAATTCTCATCATGAATATTCAGATAATATTTTGCTGCAAATCAGAACTTAATTTATTGTTTCACTGGTTGTGTAGACTTAAGAAAGCAATGGAAAGAAAATATTAATAATGCAGATTACATTTAGTGTATCATGAGTAAATTGTTTTTTTTTTCCCAGAGAGCTGGTTTTTAAACAATTAAGCAATCCTGCCAATAATCTATGCAAACATATTGTTATTGAATTGTGCTTTATTGAGCTTCACAGATAATTTTTTCTTTTTTTTACAAATTGAAAGTTTGTGATAACCCTGCAGTTGAGCAAATCTATTGGCACCATTTTCCCAACAGCATGTACTCACATCATGTCTCTATCACATTTGAGTAATTCTCACAATACTTCAAACTGTTTCATTATTATTATATTTGTTAACAATGAACAGTGATCTCTGATGTTACTACAGTAATTGTTTTGGGGCTCCACAAACTGCCCACATAAGACAGTGAGCTTAATTGATAAATGTTGTGTGATTTATGACTGCTTCACTGAACAACAATTCATCTGTCTTTCTCCCTCTCCTTGGGCCTCCTGATTCCCTAAGACATAACAATATTGAAGAATATTACATAAACTTAGTTGATAAAGCGGCAAGAGGGTTAGAGAGGATTGACTTCAATTTTGAAGGAAATTCTACTGTGGGTCAAATAATATCAAATAGCATTCCATGCTACAGAGAAATGTTTCATGAAAGGAAGAGTCAATCAATGTGCAAACTTCATTTTTTTTTTAATTTTAAGAAATTGCCACAGCCATCCCAGCTTTCAGTAACTACCACCCTGATCGGTCAGCACTCATTAACATCGCCCTTTCACTGCAAAAAAGTTGTCCTTTGTTTTCTAAGAGGATCCATGTCATCAAGGTGATGTTTTGACTTGTGCATGATTTGGATTTAAGTAAGGCAGGTTGTGCAAAGTCTGCAGCCTCACTTTCTCTTCCAGAGTCATCAAAGTCCAGTGTCAGGACTGACAGTCAGAGTGACTGGTGAGGACCTGTGATGCAGTGGATGACCTTGGTTTCTTCAATGTCTGACTAAACTCTAAGGGCTTCCCAGTGCCTGCTCAGCCACTCTCATGGCTGATGGAACAGATGGTTCTCATCTGATCATTCCACTGGGAGAAGTCTTCCTGTACTTGGTGTGGGCATCTCCTAACTCAGATACAGGTTTGAGGACTGTCAGTTACCTTCAACCTGTTTTAACCTGTCTGAGGAGATGGTTTGCCAGGGTGTGGGCACTATGCATGCAACAGTTTCTTGGAGCCATAGAAGACAATTGGGTGAGTCAGGTGGACAAGCAAGGAAGATGAGCGTCTGTGATTTCTGGCAAGCCCTCACAGCAAAGCAACTAGTCCTAACACCTCATACTCCAAAAACATTATGACTGCTGAAGACTCAGATGTTTACCATTTTAAAGATATAATACTACTACATACTTAATAGATTACAGTATAATATAAATATAATTTTTCAATGTACTGGAAAACCAAAAATTCAAGTTTCACTTTATTGCAATAATGTGGACCCAAACCTAATGTATCTCCAGGCTATGTCTGTATCTTTTCTTTTAACAGTCTTTAAATTTGGAAGGAGGTAAATTATAATAGGGTGTGTGTGTGTGTGTGTGTGTATGTATGTATCTATATCTATATATCTTTTAAAGAGATTTGCAAAGTGATGTTCATCACTTGATTCTTACAACTTGATCCTGCCTCATTCCCCACTCCAGTCCATCCTCCATTCTGTTCCCAAGATGATGTTCCTAAACATAGGTCTGACTTTGTTACTACTCTAGTCAATAAATTCCTATGGCTCCCCTGTCTTCTCTAGGATTAAATATAATTTTTTTTACTTTCAAATTCTTCACAAGTTACTTCACAAGTAATACTCCCTCTTCCAGTCTTATTATACTTTTCCAGGTATTCTTTAATCCAGTGAAACTAATAGCATCCCTCTTTCATAATCTAACATCCTTCTTCCAGTCTTGTTACACTTCTATAGGTCTTCTTTGATATAGTGAAACTAACTAATCTACTTTCTGTTCCTTTAACAAAAACATCCATTTCCAAACACCTGGCATTTTCACTCTGTCTCTCGAGCTTGGACTGCTCTTTCCTCTCAAATCCACCTCCTGGCTTCCTTCAAGTGTCATCTCCAATGCCAATCTCCCTTAAATTTAGTGTTCTTCCTCTGCCTATTTTTTCCTATTTCTCTTGCATATAGCATGTTGTCTGCATGTTTTCTCCACATTACACTAAGAGATCCTCAGGAGTAGTGGATGGTCTTTTGTCTTTCTTTATAATAGCACAGTGCCTGGCACACAATAGATGTTTAATCAATATTTATTGACTGACATCCCTGAAAAGCAGATAATAAAAAAAAATCATTATTTTTATTTAGCAGAAGAAGAAACTAAGGTTCAGGTACTTGCCAAATTCACACAGCTGATAAATATAAGAAGTGTATGTTTTGAATCTGAATCCTCTTAACTCCAAGTTCAATACTCTTTTCTTTGCACCCTGTTGCCCCAACTGAATGGTTCTGCTTTAAACTCATGAATATACTTTTCGCCTTTTATCTGCTAGCATTACCTTTAGTGATATTTGTGGTATATTTATCACCACCCAAATTAATGCCAAGTTTATTACAGCTTAAATTGATGGTAGAATTAATTAAGCATTTTGAAAGCTATTATTCTGTGTGAACTTTCATCATGTTGTTGTTGAATCATCCTCGTCCTGTCCTAGTCTTCTTGACTCCATTTGGGGTATTTGCAGAGATATTCCAGATCACTTTACAGATGAGAAAACTGTGGCAAACAGAGTTAAGGTGATGTGCCCAGGGTCATACAGCTAATAAGTGACTGAGGCTAGATTTGGTCTTCCTGAATATAGGACTGGTGTTCTATCCATTGTATCTAGTTATCTTGTATGTCCTTCCAGTCAGCCTAGTATAAAGAGTTGTTGCCATACTTTAGACAAAACAGTAGTGTGAAAAGTATGCTCTTTTTAACTTCAAATTGAATAGAAATTACAGATTTTCATTGTAGAATTATAGTTTGAGATATTTTTTCAATATAAAAAGAGATAGCAATTTTCATATAGCACTTTAGTAATGGAAGGGAAAGCTACATAATTCAACTTTCTTTCTACCCAATGGATAATTGGGAAATACGTCAGACAAAAATGGTACTGGACCAGTCACTCACCAAGCAATTAATAAACACTAAGAATATGCTTAGGGTTGTGCTAAGTTCTGGGAATGCATATATTATAATGCCAGAGAAACTAAGGCAAGATAGAGATGAGAGAGTTTTTAATATTTTATTAATTGGAGAGTATAATTAACTGGACAGGATTCTCATCTCAAAGTATCCAGTGATAAATGGGAGAATCCCAAATCTTTTTATATCTTTTCAAACAAAGGAGGGGAAAGAAGTGGGAAACTTCTCCACAGATCCATTTGGTTCTGTCAGGATGGGGGGAGGCTATAAATTCTTAACAAAAGCTAGAGTCAGGATGTCTGAATAAACAGAAGTAAAGATGTCAATGAGGTATCCGGATAGTCTTATCTTTTGGAATATTTTAGAGGGGGTAGTGTCATAAATTCTTGAGGGCAGAAGAGTTAGGAGTCAGGAAGTCTCATCTCCCCCTCTTCTTGAGTCTCACATTGACAATTTATAATCTTAGAGCAAATGGTCCTCAGTCTTAATGGACTAGAGTGGGGTTTTACATCTAAGGGGATTGAGGCAGAACAGTTAAGGAAACTGAGAGAACAATTCAGGGAAACTCAGGACAATAAGGGAAACTAGTGCAGGGAAACTGAGGTAGAACAGTTCAAAAAGATTGTGGCATAACAACATGAGTAAAAAGAAAAGCCATCCCTGCCCTTAAGGAGGACAGGCCCTTAATGGGGAAAACACATACTTGGTGATGATTTTGGCAAGGTGTAAAGGTCAGCGTTGGAGAAATAAAAGGGAGTGAAACCTTGTAGGAAGGGAAGAATGAATCTAAAGAACTCAGTGATGGTGGTTAGATTGTACTCTATACCTATGGATAGATTTCTTTCCCTTGCACTAACTGTTGTCTAGCTTTCCATCCTATACATGTGCAGTTAATTATCTGAACATTTCTTAACTTTTTTCAGAAGTTTAATTCAAAACAATTCAAGACTTAAAAAAAATATTTCTATTCAATCTATTCTTATTCAAAATGACTCAAGTGTTCTAATTTGCCAGGCTCTTTTTGCATCCTAACCCTGCCATCCGATGTTTTAGCTACTCTCCCCAGCTTTGTGATATCTGTATATTTAATAACCATACAGTCTGTGCCTTTATCCAAATTTAAAACATTCAGAGTAACAAGACTAAGGAAAGACATTACTCACTTCTCAGAATGACTATAATACTCATTATAAAACAGATCTTTTATTTTTTTTTGACTGGCTATTTATAGAGTTACAAATCTATATAACTATACTGACATTGAAAGTATTAAGAGTTGTAATTTCTGCAATATTTTAAGGTTTGTGAACTGTTTTATACAAGATGTTTCTCTTCTCTCTCTCTCTCTCTCTCCTTTGTCGTGCCACAGTTCCCTTTTATTGTCCCGACTCAGTTTCCCTAATTGTCTGCCTCAGTTTCCTTAAATTGTCCTGCTTAAGTTTCCTTAATTGTTCTGCCTTAGTTTCCTTGAATTGTTCTGCCTCAATCCCCCTGGTTGCAACCCCTCTTTTCCACTCATTAGAACTGAAATAATTAGGGCTGTGGAGATGTGGCATTCCAAAAAATAAAACTCCAGATGTTCTATCTCAGATACCTAATTAATATCTCTTAAGTTTTCAGACTTTCCTGGCTCTAGTTGGACATCTTCTAAGTCCTCCCAATTTGTAAGAATTTATGGTCCTACCTCCAACCTGTCAGAACCAGATTGATGGTCCCTGCCTGGAGATTCTCACTCACCAGAGTTTGGACTTGACTCTCCCCACCACCCCCCCTTCAGTGTACCCAAGTTTAGTGTCATATATATATCACTGAGAACTCACATTCGATGCTGGATGCTTTGAGACATCAGCCCTGGGGGGCAACATGCCCCCAGTACAATCTCTCTTCAGAAATCCAAATAAAATATTAAAAACTCTCTAATCTCTATCTTGCCTCAGTTTCTCCTGCATTACACCTTCTCTCTCTGTCTTTCTATGTGTCTCTCTGTCTCTCCTCTGTCTCTGTCTTTCTCACTCTCTCCCTTCTCTCTCTCTCCTCTCTCTGTCTTTCTTCTTTCTTTGTCTCTGTCTCTCTCCTCTCTCTCTTCTCTCTCTCTCTCTCTCTCTCTCTCTCTCTCTCTCTCTCTCTCTCTCTCAAATCATGACATTTGTAATCAACACTGAATATAATTTCAACATTAAAATAGGCATATTTCTTTTCTGAGACAGTATTTTTGGGATGGAATAATAACCAAAAGGAGAGGTATCTCATAGCTTTGGCCTGGGGGAGAGATCTGATGCAAATTTGTAGTGGGTCCAAGAGAAAGATATTTGAAAACTAAGTATGGGAAAGAAGGGAAGTGCATTCAATTGGTCAATCACTCCTTTATAACTTAACTTCCTTTGCCAGATTGAGACTACCTCCATCAGGTCAGAGGTAACAGCTAGGTGTGAACAAGGCCTGGATATCCCTACTGAATGACAGGTCTTACTCTTGAAGACTTTTAGGGAGGCTGTGTATTTTGGCTGAAGGAACGTAGTCATATCCTGCGGATTCTATGTAAAATAGCTGATCACTTTAGAATTTAGGAGAGTTCATTGGCAAGCTGGGAGAGGACAGTTCTAGGCAATACAGCTTGGGGCCGGTGAGGGGGTGGGGAGGAAAAAGTCTGTGTACCTCCTTTCGTTTTCCCCTTGGCCAATGGAGGAGCTCCAAAATTCCAGACAGAGAATTTGGATGGATTCATCGAGACCTTAGTAACATTACTGGGCAGCTATGGCTGGTGGTTGTGTCTGCTTTGGGAGCTAAAGACCGAGGAAAGGTCGCTTTAAGACTACAAAAAGCCTTCCAGAAAGCTAGATACCATGTGTAAGGGAACTTCGTGAGTACCCTGTCTCTCCCCCCTCCCCCCCAAAAAAAGGTGGGGGTGAGGGGAGAAAAGGACTTCCAGCAGCTGGATCGGTGAGTTTCCCACTTACTCCAAATTGTGTGAGAAAAGGTCACAGATTTATGGGGAATGCTTTTTTGTCAATTATTCTTGAGATACCCACCTTAGTAAATAACTCTTTTGAAAAAAGCTAGTTAAGCCTGGCTGACTAATTGCTGTCAGCTGAGAATCAGGAGGAAGAAAGTTCTCCCTTGGGACTAGATTTCTACAGAATTTGCAAACTGCCCCCAGCCCTTCAGGATTAACCCTTGAGCCCCGAGGGGATGAGGGAGCTGCCCCGGGGGCCCAGCCTTTGGGTTGGATTAGATGTTGGGAAAGAAGCTGCAAGATTTATGCCTTGGATCTCTTGTTTGAGATGATGAATGGGGTATTGTTATTCTAATTAAATGAGAGTCAGAAAATGTGGGTTTAATCCCTTCTTTGCTATTTACTGAGTCATTGAAATACAGCCCCTCATATTCATATTCATCCCTTATATAAAGTGACAAAGTGAACCTCTGAGCTAGCCCTGGAATTGACAATAACTGGGTTCAAGTTTCACTCCTGATACTTATTGGTTGTATGACCATGGGTGAATCTATTAAATTCTCTGTGGTCTGGGCAGGGATTTTTAACCTGGGGTTCACAGAAGGGGTTATAAACTTGGAGGGGCAAAATTACATTTTAATTTTTATTAAACTGTAGTTAAAATTTAGCATTACTTTCTTTTATAAATTTATTTTTATGATAGCTTTTTACTTTTCAAAATATATGCAAAGATAGTTTCCAACACTTCTTGCAAAATCTTATGTTCAATTTTTTTTCTTCCCTCTCTACTTCCTTCCTTCCCTAAACACCAAGCAATCCAATATAAATTAAACACATTCAATTCTTTTAAACATATTTCCATATTTATCATAGCATTACTTTCAACTACCTAAAAGCATTCTTCTGAGAATGAATCAAAGATTAGACAACAATAAAGGTTTAATATCTGAAGTAGAAAGATTTCTAATCAAGTAATTTGATTTTCTCATTAATTTCTCATTATTCTGTAAAATTATTCCAATATGCTGGAACAAGGCAGATGTCTGCTCCAGCTTCCTTGGGTGGAGCAGATGAGCAAAGAGAGCGAGAATCTCTCAAAATTCTTTTTGTCACATGTCTCTTAGATAGGAAATATCTATTAAGCATCTACTAGGTACCAGATACTGTGCTAGACCCTGGTGATACAGACCCAGCTTTCAAGAAGCTAATATTCTACTTGGGAAATGCAACATACTTATAGAGAAGTGAATATCCTATGTAGAAAAAGCTCATACAAAATGAATTTTGGAGGTAAAGAGGCACTAGCAAAGGACTCTGGGAAGAGGTAGCACTTATGCCAGGACCTGAAGAAAGAAGTTAAAAAAAGATGGAAATAAAGATTAGGGAGGGCATCCCAGGAATGCAGGACAGCCATGCAGAGGCAGCTAGTGGTACTGAGGATGGGCCTGAGCGCAGACACTTACTAGGTAGGTCAGCCTAGGCAAGTCACCTAACCTCTCTTTGCCTCAGTTTCCTCATCTGTAAAATAGAGATAATAACACCTTCTTCCCAGAGTTGTCATGAGAATCCCAAGTGATGATATTTGCTAGCCTTAAAGCTCCACATTAGCTCTTTAAGAGTCAGATTTGTACTTCAGGAATATCAAATTAACAGCAATGTGGAAGATGGGTGGGAGAGGGAAGAACCTTGAATGGGGAAACAAACTCAGGGACCATTTCAATCATCTAGGTGAGAGGTGATAGAGGGCTGAGGAAGGTTGTGGAATAAGGGGAGGGATGAGAGAAAGCTACAGTATTGACTAGACTGGGGCAAACTGATTGGCTGTGGAAGGGTCAGGCCTCTGCAATTGGGAGAATGGTGTATACACTTACATGAAGGTTTGCTATATTGAAAAAAGTAGTGCCCATTTAATTGACACAAGATAAGGACTTTGAAAGATTTTCTGTCTTTGCTCATGGGCCCCACTGAGGGAAGCTGGAACAGATATGCCTGCCTTTTCCTAGCATACTGGAATACTTTTACAGAATAAAATTTTATTAAGCTTAATGAGAAAAGGAAAAAGAAAGAAATGGAAAGATTTCTGAATGAATAATTATTTTCCTCAAAGATGAATTTAAATTCTCAGAATATTATCTCAGTAGTTAAAAATCCAGGGCAAGTTTTATTGTGTTCCCTTAGGAAAAGCTGCTTGAGAACAGGAACTGTTTTCATTTTTGCCTTTGTATGTCCAGTACCTAACAAAGTGCTTTTATACTTAGTATGGTATTGTTTGTTGAATTTTTAACTCTGGAAACTTTTGGTCTGGAGATCTTTCAAGGGGATAGGAGATTTAGAGACTGAACCAGGTGAGGTAGATTCAGGAACATTCCTACCTTAAAGAATTGCCCTGGGGGGGGGGGAGTATGTTAATTTTCTTAGGAAGAGTAACATGATAAAAGGTTGGTGATTTTGATTTGTGTTCATCTGTATTATTGGCACCATCATTCCAACAGAAGAAATAACAAGGGAACAAGCATAGAATCAAGGGAAAGAAATGGCAGTGTCAGCTATTACCCAGATTTTGCTGAAAACTGATAAAACAGTTATAAGAAATCCATCTAGCAGTGAGACAGAGAACCTGGAGACACTTTGACCTTCTCTCTTGTTTTTGGTGACTTTGGCTCATGACCTTTCCTCCAAGAGCTTTCCTCTGGGCATTCTTCAGCCCAGAAGAGTTGAGGGAAGGAGAAATAAAGAGGGAAAAAATTCATCAGAACTGGAGGGAGTGGGGATAACTGTTTATGAAACTGTAATAGCCTGTATGTTGCTAGCTTGACTCATTGGGTAGAGCAGTTGAAAGAAACTGAGAGATAGGATTATCCCAAGGAATAGGGGCTGAGCCAAGATTATTGAATTAGTTATTACTTTAAATATATTACTGATTTCTTAAACATGAACTTGAGAAGTTGTCATGCATGAAACTGAAATAACTTTCAAGGGCCGAAAGGGAAAGACAATTTCCTAGCTGCCAGAGTGAAACAACTCAGGCTATGAGCGTCTGTAAATAAATTTAACAGCTTGAGATGTTAAGGGCCCCACCTGGTGGCTGACTAAGTTATTGTAGGCTGAGTTACTCCAAACCTCTTGAATTCCATTTTAACCTATATATTATAGTTATCTCTCAGTGTTTTAAGAAGTACACCACAGAGTCAAAAATGTCATAAACTGAATTAGATTAAATGAGGTGGATTGACCAAAGGCAATTTCCTCAATGGTCTTCATGGAGTGGGGGGCTTAAACTTGGTTTCCATTGGCTCAATTCTAGAAGCAAACCTGACTTTTTCCAGGGCTGGGACCATCCAGGAACATACCTGGGAGTGGAACTCAAGTGTTATACGAGATACTGAGGAAGGAAGTGTTTTTATTTCTTCAAGTATCCAATCTTGAAACTGGAAAACTCAAAAGTAAAAAACCAAGGACAAGAATCTTATTAAAATGACATTTGCATTTTAATTGTTTTGTAAATGAAGTTTCTTAAATGTTATAAAAATCTAATTTGCTTCACATGCAAAAATAGTTTGGTGTTATATTATCTTACTTGGGTTGAAGATGCCCATGGCTGAGCAATTTCCTCCAGTAATTGGGTGACTGAGCTTTACTATGACTGGTATCATCTAAGAGTTCTGAAATGCAATCTATAGGGCATGTCCTTACTGCTTAGAGAGCTTATTCTCTTGAATATAGAATCATGGAATCAGAAAATCAGAGTTGAAGGGGATCTTTGAAGGCATCTAGAACTGTCTTATTTTACAAATGAGGAAAATGAAATGACTTGACTTGTCCAAATCATATAGGTAATAAGTAACCTTAATCTTGGCTCTGAATCAATCAAGACAAAGTATCCCACGAAAGGATATTTCTTATCTCAGAATTTAGATGAAACAGGGTACCAAAAATGAAATTCATGTTGATAGATGGCCTATAAACTGTATTATTCTTAGCACCCCTCGTTCCCTTTTCCACTCCCCTGCCATGGTCACATGGAGTTGTTCATAAGATTCAGGGTTGTTTATATTTTTCTTTTCTCATATTTGTTACTCAGATTTAAGGATTTGTCCTCAAGTGGCCAGCTTGTACTGGGTGATGGGTCTCTCTGTTCTTCTCTTCCTGAGGTTTTTCATAGCCTGTGACCTTCCTCCAAGCCTTTCCTTCTTGGAAGAACACAATAGAACTTGCATGGCCTGAGAATCCAGTATCTCTCCTCACAGGACAGTGAGGTGGATAGAGTGATAGGCTTGGAATCAGGAAGAATCATGAATTCAAATTTGACTTCAGACACATAATAGTTGTGTGATCCTGAGCAAGTTCCATAACCCTGTTTGCCTCAGTTTTCTCCTCTGTAAAATGATGTGGAGAAGGAAATGTCAAATCACTCCAGAATCCCTGCCAAGAAAATCCCAAGTAGGGTCAGGAAGAGTCAGACATGGCTGAAAAATGACTGAATAATAACAAAGCTACCACAAGTCACTGTTAGTAGATATACATTTTTAGAAAATCCTAGTGAATTCACATTTAGCCAGCACTTTTCCCTGAAGAAAGCTGATGAGAAGAGAGAAGCAAAAGAGAATAAAGTGGAAAAATATTGAATAAAAGAGAAATGAGTCTTTATCCTTTTAGTTGACCCAACTGCTACTATCCTACCTTCCCACTCTCTTCCGGAACTTTCTCCATTACTTTATTTTAAATAGTAGGAGAAAGGAAGCAGGAAATCTTGAAGCAGAGGAGGCTGAGAGAACAGAGATTTCCGAAGCTGTTTAGTACTATTGGAAAGGCAAACTTGGATCTTTCCTTTAATTACAGTGACTAATCTAGGCAGGGTGAATAGCTTGTGACTAATGCAAAGATAATTTGCCTCTCACTGCTGATTTGTGAGCTTTGTGACCGAGAGAAAGTCCAATATTAGGTGACAACCTGACTGGAAAGCCTAGGTGCTGTTCCAGAGGGCAGTGTTAGGTAGAGGTTACAGAAAGAAACATTTCAATCAGGTTGAGAGTAGAAGAGGAGAGCAGCCTGGAAAGAAGGGAAATTGCATCTCCCTCTTACTGAATCTACCCACAGCTGGAAGAGGCTATCTTCTAAATACTATTGTCTTAATGATTCTGCAAACATTGGAACACCCTCAGGTGAATTGAAATGACCACGATTCAAATCAACAATGAAAGGTCCATGGTGGATGGAAGTAGACCACAAAATGTCAGCAATGATAAATTGTACATTAAGTGCAGCATGAAGGATCAGATCTAGGATATTTCTGTCTAGGAAGAGAGGTGGGTCATTCAAATACCACCATGAGGGATAACAAATGGAGAGTCCAAATGATAATGTTCAAGATACTAAGACTACACAAATTTTTATTGCATTGAGTAGATGATTTATGATGATGGGAAAACATTAAGAATCAGGGGATCCTGAGTGTAGAGCTAGAAGAGAATGGAGAGATCATCCAAATTTTATAATTCACAACTGTTGTATTGAGTACTTGAGTGGTTAAGTGATTAGCAAATTTGGGATTCAATCCCAATCTTCTGACTCCAGTGCTAAGGGACATTTTCCCATCTTCCTCACATGGAAGAGAAAAAGAAGAAAAAGGGAATAAATATTCATATAGTGCCTACCATATGTGCCAAAATTTATGCTAATTGCTTTTTACAAATATTTCATTTGCTTCTCACAACAACCTAGAGAATTGCTGCTATTGTCCCCATATTATAGTTGATGAAACTGAAGCAAACAGAGGTCAAATGACTTGCTCACGGTGACACACCTGGAAACTGTCTGAGGCTAGGTTTGAATTCTGATTCAGTTCTAGTATTCTATCCACAGAGCCACCAGCTACCTCTTAATTACCTCATTAATTCCTCAAAATATTTAGCATTTAGCATAGTAATAAAAGTTGATGGAAAAAGAAAAACCAATAATCACATACAATCACTGCTGCAGTTTGGAGTGGTGCATCTCAATTTTTTTTTTTTTTTTTTTGAGATCAGGGTCCCTTTATAGTCTTAACATTTTTTTATTTTTTTGTTTATGCAGGTTATATCTATTGATATGTACCATTTTAGAAACTGAAGATCATACATTTAAAAATGTTAATTTTATTTAAAATAATAAGCCCATTACATGTTAACCTATTTCTGTATAAAAAATAACTTTGCCAAAACAACAAAAAATAGCAAAAAGTGACATTATTCTACATATTTTTGCAAACCTCTTTTAATGTCTAGCTTAATATAGAAGACAGCTTCATTCTCATATCTGCTGCTAAGAGTCAATTTTTTGGGATATGTTGTTTTGATTGAAGTCTATGAAGAAAACTTGAGCTCACATAGATATATAGATGGAAAAGGGGAATATTTTAAAAGGAGAATAACATCTTCGTGTTATTATCAGGATTATACTGGAGTTAGGTTATATACTGTCTAATAGCTTATTTTTAATTTTTCAGTATTAATATATATCCCTTAGAAATTGAGGATTGCTGCAAATCAGGCCTTCGTTTATTGTTTTGATGATTTGTCTAAATTTAGACTAATGGAGAAAATATAGATTAAAATTAAAAGTATGTTATGCAGATATTCCCCATCCCCATACATTCAGCTATTAAACATTTACCAGTTTTGCAATTCAATAAATATTCAGTGCCTATTATGTGCCTGGACAGATAGTCGGTACAGCAAATAGGGCACTGAGTCTGGAGTGAGGAAGGACTCTTCTTCTTGAGTTCAAATATTACCTCCTGGGCAAGTCACTTAACACTTTTTGCCTCAGTTTCCTCATCTGTAAAATGGGCTGGAAAAGGAAATGGTAAACCACTCCAATATTTTTACTAAGAAAACCCCAAATGGAGTCACAAAGAGTTGGATATGACTGAAGATGATTGAACAACTGAAAAATAGCATTTATTTCCATTATGAATTTAAAAAAAAATCTGAGGAGGTCCATAGATTTTCAGCAAAGGGATCCACGACCAAAAATGGTTAAGAGCACCTGAGTCGGAATAACACATTTATTGTATTTTACATAGTAAACTGTAATTTATTTCTAGGGGAGAGACTTGCTTTAGGGAGTAAAATCCCTTCAAATCCATGGTCAGATAGATTGAGTGAAGTGTGCTGTATTGGAATCACTCCTACTCAGTCTGAAAAAGACAGCTGACATACATAGCATCTGACTCATCCCAGCTGTCAGGAATATTATGTCTGTCAGAATGCCATGATCTCTCTAACTAAAAAGGAAAGTTTGAAAAGACATACGTGCTTCTCTTAACCTTGACATAATAGAGGTGACTTCTCATCTTTTGAGTGCCTCTTATTCCGTTAATTTATTTTTTATTTTTTAAAGGTATAAAGCTGCATTCCATAATTTTCACTGTTTAACTGCTTCCTCTTGGGAATTGTCTTGCTTGCAAAGATATGAGTTGGAAAATATTTTAGAGATTTAAAATGTAAAACATTTAACCTTAGAGGTGTTGAGTGTAGATGAGAACTATGTATTGCATTTTAGCTATTTTAGTCTTTTAAGACTCTCATATATGCAGTTTTGCAGGGATCATAGAATCTAGTCTTACCACTGCATCCCAAACCATTGTATTCCCTACATTTGTGAATTTATGAATAGTCTTCTGTAGTCTTGGGTTTTATAGTTGGTTGCTTTCTTAGAAATGAAGACCTGGGTTGCTTTGAACCATGTTTTTCTTTGACTCAGATCCAAAAGCTCTCCGGTGAGAGGAGGAGGAGGTTCTCACGTGGAATGGATTGCCTTCTCTTCCCCACAATGATTTTCAGAGAGAAGGTCAGAAATGGAACTCTGGCTTTCCACTTACCATTGTAAGAACAGAATCTGTGGGTAAACATCAAGAGGAAAGCAAACAGCTTAAGAAATTAAAAAAAAAAATCCATGTAATCTGGGGACACCAGAAGCAGACTATTACTGAATCTCTGTTTTGTATCCCAGTAAGCTTTCTCACTTGTTCTATTTGCTATCATTTGGGATCATTGGAATTTTAGCCTAACAATAAAACTATGTGTGGTCTCCCACAAGAATCTCAAAGGGTGTAGGAGGCAGCCATATAGAGTAGCTTTAGAATGAGGGAATCTAAGCCCCACAAAAAAATAATAGCTGCCATTCATAAAGTGCTTTAAAGCTTGTTAAATGCTTTATGTAAATTGCTTTATTTGATAATTTTACCATAGCTACAGGATATTTGATAGATGAAGTGACGGGGGAGGGGAGAGAAATCTAATGACGACCAAGTTTATCTACCTAATAAATTGCAGAGGCAGAATCTGCTCCAGATTTCTTTTTACCTCCAAAATCCAGGACTCTTTGCTCTTTATCACATTAAATGTACACAGAAACTGGGTACTCATTAGCCTTATGGGACATATCATTATATTTTTGAACTATTCCAAATGTTAAGAAGTTTTTTATTCTGAGCTGAAATCTGTCTCCCTCTAATTTCACCTGTTACTCATAGCTGCCCTCTGAAGCTACATAGAAACAACTTGTTCCCTCTTTTACATCAGTTGTGTCAAACCCAAATAGAAACAGGGCACCAAACCATTCATAAGGATCTCTGCTTAGAAAATCATAGATCAACATTAACTGTGTTGTATCATATTTTTATTTATGTGTTAAATAGTTGTCAATTTAATCTGGTTCTCATAGGCCTCTGGAGGACAAGGGCCAACCCCCTGTAGATGACAGCTTTTAAAGATGATTACTATGATGTTTCCTCTCAGGCTTCTCTCCTGGTCCAGGCTTAACATTTCCAGAGTTCATTATTTTCTCTTAGGGCACAATTTGGAGAACAACAATTTATACATTAACAAACAACATTGTAAAAATCAACTTTGAAAGACTCACTGAGGTAATGGACTCTACTTTGGATGCAGAATGAGAGCCATTATGTTTTCAGACCATACCAGTTATAGGAATTGCTTTGTTTGACTACATGTATCTATAAACATCTTGAGAGCAGGAACTATTTTTGTTTTGTCTTTATATTGTTGGTTTCTAATACAATATCTTTCAAATATTAGTTATTTAATAGGATTGTTGGATTGAATTAGATGATGGATTACTAAAGAAAGAGACTGGAAGCAAGGATTCTAATTAGAATTAATCCTGCTGAGTCCTGATGAGATAAGGATCTGAACTCAGATGGTAACTTTATAAGTAGAGAGAAGGGACTAGATGGCAAGATTTGGCAACTGGTTAGATATGGGGGGAAAAGATGGAAGAATTGAGGATATTTTTAAGTTTGCATATGTAGAGCATTATAAGGATTGAGATGCCCTCAAAAGAAATAAAGAAGTTTAGGAAAGCATTGGACTGGTGGTGATTGATGGAGATAGAATGTAATCTATTTTGTTTTTGAGATGGCAATAGGACATACAGATATGTCGTTAGCTAACTGACGATGCAGAACTAAAGCTCAAGAATAAAGCTCAAGTTTAGCTGTTTAGTCTGTCTAGTTCTTCATGATTTCCATGAAGTAGGCAAAGCTCTTTTGCCTTCCACTATCTCCTGAAGTCCGTCCAAGTTCATTTTGCTTTCAATATTTCCCAGCCTCAAAGTCTTTTCTAATAAATCCTGTGCTCTCTTTATATGGCCAAAGTATTCAAGTTTCAATATTTGTCTTTTCAAAGAATAATCAAAGTTAACTTAAGTATTGATTGATTTGACCTTGTTAATGTCCAAGGTTACTTTCAGAAATCTTCACCGCTAAGTGAAGTCCAACTTATAGTCCAACTCTCACAGCTATACAGCGCTACTGGAAAAAAACTATAGCTTTGACTATATGGACCTTTGTTGGCAAGGTGATATCTCTGCAGCTTGGGTGTCCAGAGTTGCCATACCTTTTCTTCCAAAGGGCAAGCATCTTTCAATTTCATGGCTACAGTCAGTCTGCAGTGATCTTTGAGACTAAGAATATAACAACCTACGCTGCTTCCATTACTTTTCGCCTTAGTTTGCTAGGAAGAGATAAGACTAGATACTATGATTTTAGTTTTTTAATATTAAGCTTCAAGCCAGCTTTTTTTACATTCTATTCTTTCACTTTCATCAAGATGCTTAATTTCTTCATTTTTTGCTATCAGAATAGGATCATTTGCTTATCTGAAATTTTTGATATTTCTTTCAGCAGCCTTAATTCCAGCTTTTGATTTGCTTGGTCTGGCATTTTTGCAAGATGTATTCTGCACACAAATTAAATAAATAAGGTGACACTATACAGCAAGGGTAGAAAACCTTTTTTCTGTCAAGAGCCATTTGGATATTTATTACATCATTTAAAGACCATACAAATTGATCACCTTAAAAACTTAGCAGTGGGAGGTAGTTGTACTAGCTTTCAGCTCATCATTGTCTGTGGTTGTCTTTGCAGAACTAGACCAGGGCCTAATGTGGCCTGTGGGCTAGTTGTTTCCCATTCTTGCTATATAGTCTTATTTTACTCCTTTTCCAAATTTGAATCAATCAGTTGTTTCATATTTGTTTCTAATTATTTTTTCTTGATCCATATACAATTTTCTCAGGAGACAAGATGATCTATTATTTTCATCTCTTTGAGGATTTGTCATAATTTGTTGTGATCTCAATAAAGCAAAAATAGATTTTTTGGGGGAATTCTCTTGTTTCCTCCATAATCCAATAAATGTTGGCAATTTGGACTTCAGTTCCTCTGTTTCCTTGAAAATTAGCCTGAAATTCTGGTAATTCTTGGTTCCATATTGAGGCCTAGCTTGCAAAATCTTAAGCCTAACCTTGCTGGCATATAAAATGAATTGTTTGGTAATTTGAACATTCTTTGGTATTGCCTTTCTTTAGGATTGGGAAGTAAGTTGGCCTTTTCCTAGTCTAGTGACCACTGCTGTTGATTTTTACAAATTTTCTGGAATATTGAGTGCAGAACTTTAACAGCATTATCTTTTGGATTTTGTAGTTTATAATACAACTGGAATTTGGTCATCTCCCCAGCCTTATTGTTAGCAATGCTCGTAAGGCACACTTGACTTCAATCTCTAGGATGTATGGTTCTAATTATACCATATCATTGTGGTTTTTAGTAATGTTAAGATCTTTCTTGTGTAGTTCTTCTATATATTCTTGCCATCTCTTAATCTTTCCTACTTCTGGTAAATCACTACTGTTTTGGTCTTTTATCATGCCTATTTTTGCATGAAACATTCCCTAGATATTTGTACTTTCTCTGAAGAGATCTCTTGTCTTTTCTCATCCTGTTGTAATTTTCTATTTCTTTGCTTTCCTCTTTTAAGAAAACTACCTTATCTCTCACTGTTGTTCTCTGGAATTCTGTATTCAGTTGGGTATATCTTTTTCACTTTTTGTTTTTCTTCTTTTCTCAACTTTTTGTAAAACTAAAATTAGAAATATATATTTCAGAGTCAGTTCCACAGAGATGACAATTGAACCCACTGGAGCTGATCACATTGCTAAGATAAAAGATATAGAAAGAGAAGGGCCAGTATAGAACCTTGGGGCAGACCAGTGCTTAGGGATGGGACAGGGATAATATTTCAACAAAGGAGACTTCAGTCAGAAAGATAGGAAAACAACAAAGAAAAATCTCAGAAAATCTGAAGAAGATAATTTCTAAGAGGAAGCCATATTCAATAATATCAAAAGCGGAAGAGAGATCAAGAAATTTGAAGATTGATTAAAGATCAATGGATCTGACAATTAGGAGATCATTGGTAATGTTGAAGAAGTAAGTAGGAGGGTAGTGTTGCAAGTAGCCAGGAAGTTGATGGGAAGTGAGGAAGTGGGGACAATAACATTTACTCTTAACTGACACTTGAGGAAATCACATACATAAACCACCTTCTGGCTGGGTCCACCACCAAGTTATGGTATCTCTTTTCTGCTGGGTACTCACTGTTCATGGCAATTCTATTATTCTTCCCTGACTGACTTTATTACATCCCAATTAGCTACATAAAATGTTTTTTGTTTGTTTGCTTTTAGCGATTTGGCTATGAAAGAGCAAAGATAGACAGGATGGCATGGTCAAGTCAAAAGTATTGCTTTTTGATCCCTTTTTAAGTGGGGGAGAATAACCCAATAAGATAGACTGATGATAGGAGAGAGGATGGTCTTGGTCCAAGATGTAAGCTCCAAGAACAAGTGGGAAGGAATGAGATCAAGGGCACACAAAAAGGGGTTGACCTTGGCAAGAAAAGACAGCTCTTTGTCAGAGACCTGAGCAAAAGAATGGAGAGCAGAGGTATCACACGTACTACAAGTTTTGTTGCCCCAGTTTAACAGTGGTATCAAACTGCAAAAAACTTTTGTCATATACCTTGCCAAAAAAGACTTGGAGCATATGAGCCTTACTGGTTCAAAGTGATGACATAAAAATAAGTACAGAAGTGGAAAGTTCAGATTAAAGGGGACAAAATTTTGGATATATCGAATTTGAGGTGGTAATAGGACAACAAAAGATGTCTATTGGACATTTAGAAATGTTTCCTCTCTTCTCCTCTTCTTGCCTCCCTCTCTTTCCCATCCTTGAAAACATAGCTCACTTATCATTTTCTCCACTGAGCCTTACAATTATGATTTTTACCATTCTTTATTCTGGAATTATTTTTAATCTGTTATATACAATTTAGAACAAAATTATATCTTATTATTTAATCAATTCATTTGCTTTAATTTTTAGTATTTTTTGTTATATTTATAAACTCCTTGAAAGCAGGTATAATATCTTAAAGTTTTGATTTTTTTGGTAGTCCAGAATGGTTAGCCTGGGGTGCACATAATGGATATTTAATACATATCTGTTGAAAGTGGTATTCACTAGATGGTCCACAGCTTGTCTGAGGTACCATGTTCATGTGCTGAGTTCCTGCAAATTTTGATATACTAAGATATAGCCATGTTATACTTAATATCTTTAAAGCTGCCTCATTTGTTGAGGTAACAATGAATCATGAAAGTTGTTCTTTTATCATGTATCTTTGGAATTTTTGCTTTTATCTAATGGCACATTCAAATGATCATTATTAATTTATTAGATAAAATGGAATGGTTTAAGTTTAGATGGTATAGCTATTACTGTGCTCCTAATGTGCTATTGGGATGTAGCTGAAGAAATACTTTAGCAATACTCAAGGGCAATTGTATAATGTCAATTTCATTTTGAATTCAGATTGCTTTTAATGTTCATCAAGTATATAGATTAAGCTATTTGGTTTTTTTCTTAGAAAAGCAATAGATTAAAAAATAAAAAAGAAACTTGTCTAAATGAAGTGCTGACAAAATGTGTGTGGGGTATTCTGAGAGGCAGAGGTGAGGAAGTATATTATAGGCATGGAGGATATCCAGTGATCAAGTGTGAAGAAAAGAAGAAAAATTTAGTTGGATCTGCAGAGTGTAGAAAGGGAGTAACATAAAAATAAGAAATGTATGTCTGGGTCAGATTGAAAAGCTAAACCAAGGAGGCAATATGAAATCATGGAAATTTATTAAGTAGGGAGGGACATGATCAGACATGAGTTTTAGGAAAACCATTTTTGTAGTCATGTGGAGAATGAAGTGAAGTAGAGGGAGACTTCTGGCAGGAAGAGCAAGTAGGAGGCCACTGTAATAGTCTAGGTGAGGTATGATGAAATGATCTACAAGTGGTGGTTGTGTGAGTGAACAGAAGGGGTCAGATTTGAGAGTCACTGTTGAGTTAGAGATGGGAAGCTTGGCAACTAAAAGGCTATGTAGGGCGAAGGAGAGTGAGAGTTTACAGGAACTTAAGAGGTTGCCAAGAGAGGAGATGGCCCAGGAGAGAGCCTTGGGAAACACTCTCCCGTAGGGGTTGTGGTTGTGATATATAAGATAAATCAGCAAAGGAAAGTGGGAAGGAGTGAAAAAAAAACCAGACACTAGTAGCAGAATAGAAAGTGTCATGAAAATCTAAAAAGGAGAGGGTAGGTGGTCAGCAGTGTTAAAGGGAGGAGAGAAGGCAAGGATAAAGATTGAGAAAAGATGATCAGATGTACAAAGAGGATAGGACATAGTAATAGGTAATAAGAGGTTTTTAGTTCACTTTAAAAAGCTAACATTGGTTGCAGGTAGCTGATCTACACTAGCTGGTTGTAATTAGACTGATAATTAAGTAGTACTTTGACTTAAAGATATCCATAACTTTGAAAGCATGAATCATTTCTTCTCAGGTATTAGTAGAGAAGTGTGGTCAAATACTCATCTAGGGAGGGAGCCAGGAAAGGACAAATGAGGTGGAAAGTAACAGATTCACTTCTACTTTTAGACTGTCTGTAGCCAGTACACACAAATGGGCATAATTAGATTCTCTGGATGAGTTTTTGCTATGGGCCTGACCCATTTAATAAAAGTTCTAAGAATTAGTTGCCATTAAGGTATGTGTGAAGGTGGGGAGCTGAGGATCTGCAGCCCACATCTCTTCTTAGCAAATCTGTGTTTCTATGGCTTTAGGAAAAGGCTTTCTATGTGCCTTTCCCTATGTGTCTGTGTTTTGTCTTCTCCCATATGATGATTAAGTTTATTCCTAGGGAAGTTTTGTATACTGAGTTGAGCTATGAGCTTACTGAGATATCAAGAGTACTGATAAATCCAAAGGTGATATCTGTGTTTCTGATGAAATTGCCTGAATTCCTCACTCATTCTTAAGTGTGATTATCAGCAGTTGGGAGACCAAAACTATGCCATGTAGTTATTCCCACCTGTTGGTTAAAGGTCTTTGTAAGTCTCATCATGAAGCCACAATGAGAGTGGCCACTTGTAATAAGAATATGTACTTGGGTGGTCAATAAAATATGGTATTGCACATATTTATCTACCATGTTGTCAAGACTTTCTTATAAACAAAAGCTTTTTTTTTTTTGGTAGGGTGAGGTTAAGGATTTAGTTTGAGCATGTAACAGAGTGGAATTAAATGATCCATGAGGGAATGGAGTTTGAGTTTGAGATCACTTGTTTTGTGACAGAGCAATTATTTCAAATATAGCTGTATCCCAATTAGTGCAAATAGTGAATCCTGTGAAGTGAAATTCCACTTAGTACGACCTGAAACTATAATTATCTCAGATAAGACGATTGGTTCCAGCCCAGTGGAAATATGTAGTGCATAATCAAATGATGTGACCGCTTTATGGGTAGAATTCACCATTTGCACTAATTGGCATCCAGATATAAGCAGTTTTTCAATGATTCCTCCCAGAAAAAAAGATACTTAGGAACTGGAGAGTTGTAGAGCCTCAGAATAATTTTTTTAGTTGGTAGAAATGTAGTAAATATTATAAATTTTTCACCAAAAAGCAAAAGATGACAAAAAAATTATATGAGTGCACTGAGCACTGCCAAATACTTTTTAAAAGAGTAACTTGATTTTGATGTCAAATTGCCAAATATTGCTATACTATTTAATATGCTCTAGGATTTTCCAACAGCTGCTAGTGAGAATGTATGCAGGTGCCTAAAGGAAGAGGTAAATCCAATACAACATAAATAGCTTTTCTAGGCCTACATAAAAGATGTTGTAGAGAAAGATGGAAGCAACTTAATATGGCATGAATATTTAAAATAACCCAAACAAAAAGTGTTCCAAGCAACACAATGTGATAAAAAAAAATCACTGCCAAGAAGAAAAGAATTTTGAGGATAAAATTTAAAGTCTCTGGCATAGGCTTCAGAGAAAAGTACAATTTACTTTTGTCTTCCTCTTTTCTAGGGAGCATCTTGGAAAAACATCACTGAATAATAATTAAGCACTTGCTCAACTTATTCCTTGAGATAATTGTTAATTAACTAGTTTTGCCATTTTTATTGTGGAATCTCACCAGAAAATATTCAATTTATTAAACCAAATATTTAATTTTAAATTTAATGTAAGATTAAAAGGGTGCTTACTGAACATGTAAAAATGTGTACACACTGTGTAAATGGAAAAAGGGAGATAGATTAATGAAAGACTCATGAGAAAATCCAGCAACTAGATAAAGGGTATTTGTATGAGGACCAAGAGAAGTGTTATGGAAGAGAGCATACTACAGACCTGCAAAGAAAAGAAAAAAAAAAAAAAAAAAAAAGAAGTTTCATATTGCCATTTGTTGGGGTTGTGTCTCTGGCAAAACAGATATTACTTTGGAGAATCTGATGTCATTGATGTGTAGTTTCTTTCCAACAATATAAATCACAACCCAGTTCATCGTCCAATTGCAATGTTTGTCCTAGATGGATGTATTGACTAGTTTTGAGTTGTCCATCAAACTTTTATGGTTTGGACTTTAAGCATTCTTCATTTACTGTGTGTGTGTGTGTCTAATTAGTCCTAATTCTATGAAGGCTATAAATCCCTTCTCAGAATGTTTTAAATGTAGAAAATGTTTATAAATGCAAAATTTTTATTTTTTTTTATTTAATAGCCTTTTATTTACAGGATATATACATGGGTAACTTTACAGCATTAACAATTGCCAAACCTCTTGTTCCAATTTTTCACCTCTTACCCCTCCCCCCCTCCCCCAGATGGCAGGATGACCAGTAGATGTTAAATATATTAAAATATAACTTAGACACACAATAAGTATACATGACCAAAACGTTATTTTGCTGTACAAAAAGAATCAGACAATGCAGAATTTTTAAATGTAGAATGTGTGACTATGAAGGAAACTGGTTATATTGAATTATTACTTATTAAAAAACAAGTTCAGGGACCACGAGTTAGGAGCCCTTAACTTTCTTAAATAGAGACCCTGTTTAAAGTTGCTTCTGGCAGAACCTAAGACAACCTCTTGGTGTTTTTTTCTGAGGCAATTGGGGATAAGTGACTTGCCCAGGATCACACAGCCAGGACGGGTTAAGTGTCTGGGGCCAGATTTGAACCGACTTCAGGGCCGGTGCTCTATGCACTGCGCCACCTAGCTGCCCCAGCCTCCTGGTAGTGCAAGGAGAGTGTGCCGTGAGGGAGAAGAGAGGCCTTGGCGCAGTTTGCTCCGGGTGAGACCGAACTCATCAGCAGCCCTTGGTCGGTCCCAGAGCCGGGGCCTCCCGAAGGCGAGTGTCGTTCCTGCTACCGCCGTGGGAACGCCAGCACACAGGGATTAGGAGTTGCATTGGGGGACGCTTGCCCCTCCCCCGGGCCGCGGGCCTCTTCCCTCGGCATTTTCGGCAAGCACTGGCTCTGACGTCGGAGAACGTGCGCCTGCATCCTGCTTCGGTCATCCTACCTGGCTGACTCTGGGTCCGGCTTCCTTCCCCAGGCCGCGGCCTCCTCAGTTAGACCGCGGGGGCTTGGGTTGGAGGTCTGGGGGCCTGCAGCTTGGGTCTGCGACCCGGACTCATCGGGTCGGGGATTCCGAACTGCGCGGGTGCGTCACGGATCCCTTGCGGTCCGGGGGAGCCCCTGGGCCCGCTAACGTTCGCTGGCTACGTTCATAGTCGGAGGCAATGAGAAATCTCGTTCCGAGGCTGTGGGGAACAGAGAGGTCATTTTCTCCAGAACGAGCCCCTAGGCCGGAGCTCCGTGGCCCCTGGCGGGGGAGCCCCTGGCCTAAGCCTCAAGGCCCATTCGGGGGTGGTAGGACGCCAGGGATGGGCACGGGCCGCGTGTATTTTTTCTCCGTCCTACCGGGTTAGCGTCAGGAGGCCGCGGGATAGGGTCACGTTCACGGCCGCCGGTGCGCGCCTGCGCGCTGCGGGCGTGCGCGAGCCGCTCGGTCCCAGCGCCCGGGAGGCGGCGGCCGTTGGAGGCGGGTCGGGGGAGGCCCGGAGAAGCTGGCGGGGCGGGGCGTCTCCCGAGGCTCGGCGGGCCGGCCGCGGCCCGCTCAGTGTGGCTCACAGCGGCGTCCGGCGGAGGCGGCGCCGCCTGCTCTCCTCAGGCTGGGGCTCCCTCCCCGCCCCCGCCCCCGCCCTCGGCGCGGCTCCCCGAGAGAACCCGGAGGAGCGCAGGTGGGGGTGGGGAGCGATGGGAAGCGGGGCGGCCGGGCCGGGGCGCGCGGAGCGTGCGCGGGGAGGGACCCCTAGTGAGGGTGCGTGCGGGCCTCTGGCCCGGGCTGGGGACGGCCACGGGGCGTGGGAGCCTCAGCATCCGACCCGTCCGGGAGCCTGGCTGCGGCGAGGGGCGCCCCTGCCGCGGGCTTTCCCGCAACATCTCAGCTGGCGGCGAGCTGGGACGGGGAGGGGGACCCGAGGCCCTTAGTCCAAACCCGTGCGGAACTGCAGCAAGGGGGGAGGGGGCTCGAGGTGACCTGCCAGTGTCGCCCAGGCGGAGCTTGCGGTCCGAACCCGCTCCAGATTGAGTGCTCCTTGCTTGGTGAAGGAGACCCAGGAAGCCTCATATCTGGGTTTTGGGTTGTTCCCGGGCAAAAGGCCATAGAGGGGTCGGTTCCCAGGTCCAGCGCTAGAAGGGGTCTCGCGAGCCGTCCAGTCTTGTTTTACAGATGGGATTAGAGATCACGCCGGCGGTGATGTCACAGGAGCAGTCCGAACCTGGCTTCTCAGACTCCAGCGACGCCGCGCATCCCCCTGCGGTTTGTTAAAGTGAGTCAGTGGGGGCAGCGCAGTGGCTTCGGAGGAGAAAAGACCCGGGTCTGAGGCCCGCCTTTGACAAGGAGGGGGATGGCTCAGGGTTATTACTCTTGAGTAAGAGAGAGACTGCTGACTCGTATGGGGGAGGGCGGTATCTCATTCTGTACAGGTACAGATGCGTGCAAAGGTGTAAGGATAAAGGAGCATAAAACAAAACGGAAGCATCTGGGAGCTCCTTTTCTTGTGCCAGGTGGCTGGTTGCTGACAGAATTTTTCTCTCCTTCCCGCTTTGTGTGAGCCGCATTGACATTTTTGGGTTTTGACAAGTCACCTGCATTTTGACGGGAAATACTTGCTCTTGGGACACCTTGACTTGTTCTTTTCTGTTTTCTTGAATCAGATTAAGCAACTTATAAAGTCAGTGTCGGACTGAATTGATATCCATCAGTGAGTGGATCTATTCATTAAAAGAGATTTTAAAAAATTTGTTTTGTGAAAGTGGATACTCATTGCTTAATCGGTACCTACTAAATCGTTTTATAATCTAGGATCATACCGGGATTTGCTTTGAAGTAAAAACAAAACAAAAACTGCCATGATAAGTGAAAGGAGAATTTTACTCAACACTATTTTTAATGACATTCCACCTTCACAATTTACTAATGAGTTTATTTTTTTACTTTTTTTGTTTATTCTGAATGAGATTATGAAAAATGCAGACTTCCAAGTTTATTAAATTGCATTGTTTACTTTTAGGATCAAAAGAACACAGATTTAGAGCTGGATTGGATATTGACAGATCTTCTAGTTCAACTCTTTCAATTAAAGACCAGGAAAAGTGAGGCCCTAAGAGGTTAAGTGGCTTCCTCATGGTTATACACTGAAATTTTTATATGGTTTCTGTGAAGTCTTTTAAAATTTTATCCAGCAAGCACTTATTAAGTTTTTATATATGCCAATCGAATTGGGCCTTTGGAGATAAGCATGAAAACTGAATGGTCCCTGCCCTCAAAGAACTTCTATTCTATTGAAGGAAATCAACCTGTGCACAAAAGGGTAATGAAAATATTTATAAAGTGGCTCTTGTGAAATCATTTAATGTGAAATTTTGATTTGACAATTGCCCATACTGGTTGTTTTAGGACATTTGTCCTTTTGGGAGGAGAACAAAACTGTAGCATAAAGGGGAAAAAAAAGTCTTTGTAAGATAAATTCGTTAAATTATTGTTATGCAAGCATATCCAAATCCTTTCTGTTTTCAAGTGTAATCAGTTATGTGGATGCTTTTTAAAAATGCTTTATTAAATTTGACATGTTCTATGTGTTCATGCTAGAAAATTGATTCTTGAGATGTGGTGACTACTGTCTCCCAAACTGCCTAATATTTATGGTGTCTATTTCTAAAAAGATGACATTGAGTTGAATAAGTTTTAGGATTTTAAAAAAAAGTGACCTTAAATGTGTTGCTTTAAATTGTTATAAATGGTTATTCATCCTGAAAAATCTGTTAGCAGTCCTTAAGTTATGACATTGACATGCTGTCTTCTCCCTGAATGACTGTGTCCCAGTGTGATTATTTTCATATATATATATATATATACATATATACACATACATATGTGTATATATACACATATATACACCCATATATGTGTATATACACACATACACACAAGTCTATATTTTGCAACTTTGGATTGAATTACAGGTGGCCTTGTAAGAAATTTTTTAAAATCAGGAATGAGAGCTGCTTTTGGGCAGGAATAACTCATTTATTTCTTCTGTACTTTTTTTTTTTTTTTTTTTAAACAATGACTGGTATTATTCTGAGCATATAGAATAGATTCAACGAATGGTGGTCAAATAAATTAAACTTTTGTGTTATAAGCAAATAAATAGGTTTTTGATTGTGTACCAAAATATCTGTTTTGGTGGTACTACTTTGAAATTTCTTGGGGATGATAAAGAATAATGATTGGTGGTGGTTAATAAGCATTTTGAGTAAAGGAATCTGATCTGTGCAATTCTCTGTGAATGTGACAGGAAACCCCTAGCTGCTGGCAGACAAAAGGTATACTCTCTTTCCAGAACCACTGCTTGGTGGGCTCCTGGCATTACTAAGCTATTTTGGTGAAACCTGTGTTCTGCTTCTGGATTAGAATTTAACTGGGTATTGACCAGGCTTCCTTGAAGCAGTCCCTCAGAGCAACATTGTAGGATTGTGGTGTTCATGATGGATAAAATGAAACTGGAATTCTCTCAGTATTTTCCAAATTGAAACTTGGGAGAAACTTGGGAGAGTGAGGGACATAATAGTTCTACTGTATTTAGCCATGATTAGATCACAACTAGAAAGAAAAATTATTGATAAGCTGGAGGGTGTCTAAAGGAGGGCAGTCATAATGATGAGGAGATGAGAAGTTGTGCCATATGAGGACCTAGGAAAGAAATTAAACTACTACTGAAACAAAATACTCAATTATCTTCAAGTATTTAAAAAACTGTGGTATCATTTGCATAGTAATTTAGAACAAATACTACCTTACCTCAGCAGATGTCAGCTATTGCTGTGTTTCATGTACATCATTATTTGCATAATATTGTCGCTGTTAATATATTGTTAAAACATAACCACACTTTACTGTAATGCTAGGATTTTTACGGAGGTAGCCCTGGCTGCTTCTCTTTCCTTCCTTAGCTCCATATTGCTTCCCATAGCTCTTTCTCAAAAAAAATAAGTACTCTCTGTAATGCTATGCCATCTAAAGGGACAATAATTGATTTTACAAAGCTAAAGCATCAGCAAGAAGTGCTTGTGATTAATTGCTGTGTTTACTTGCTTCTCTTCCCTCCACTAAAAAAGCACATGAGTAATGTTGAGTTGCACATAATAAACCAACATCTAGTAAAAGAAAGTGTATGTGGGTAGATGCAACAATAAATATTGTCATTTTACCTTTTTTTCTTGTCATAACTTTTCATAACAAAATCAACTTAAGCTTTAAATGGGTAATTGCTAGCAAGTGATGGACTATTATACCCCACAAATTCACTTTTTCCCCCTTAAAACTGAAAATAACTTTTTTTTCCTCTTGTAAAAATATATTGTTCCTCCACAATCTCCAGAGAAAAGTTTTGCTGCCATTATGTAAAAAAGTTTGACCTGAAAGGAAACATCAGCTATAGCCTACATACTATTTTTTGAAGCTCCAAATTTATTTGTCTCTTGAGTCTCCTTTTCTTTTTCCCAAAAGTAAAGGCCATCAGGTTTCAGGAAGTTAGGGATAAATTGTAGTGTTGGAGAAAGATGGTGATTACTAAGACCCCCTGCTACCTGGAAGGCTGTGGTTGGTTGATATTTTTCCTTGAACTTGAGAATTCTGAGCTGCAGTGGGGCTCAGAGCTTAGGCAGGAACCAATATGGTCAATCCCCAGCACCGAACTGGCCTAGGTTAGAGATGGAGCAGGTTAAAGTTCAAAAGAGCATTTGTATCAAAAGAAAAAGAAACTTTTAAGTTGAAACCTTGATTTTCTTTTCTATTTGGTTTTAAAATGTAATTTAATGATTTTCAGTTGCCCACAGATGTGAAAATACACAAAAAGATCTAGGAAGCTATCCTTATTCCATTTTTTTCCTGACCAAAAATTTTGTTTCCTTTTCAATTCCAGGAATGAGTGGTATCCCTCCTCAGATTATGATAAAGCACCATATGATTGTAGGATCTCAGAGTGGGAAGAAACCTGAGAGGTCATTGTTTTCAACCTGAACCTTTCAGGTAGAAATCTCCTTTATAATATCCCCAGAAAGTTATCTAGGATCCCTTCAAAGGACTGTAGTCGTGGGCAACTCTTTTAGACAGCACAGTTTATTAGAAAGCGTTCCTTCATACTGATGCTGAATTTTGCTCTCTCCAGCTTCTTCCTGTTATTTCTAATTCTCCCTTCTAATGCCAACCAGACAAAATGTAATCCTTCTGTCACACCATAGTTCTTAAAATACTTGAAGATAATTGAATATTTTGTTTTAGTAGTAGTTTAATTTCTTCCCTCGATCCTCATATGGCACAACTTCTCATCATTGTCATAACTGCCTTTAGACACTCTCCAGCTTATCAATATTTTTTCTCTCTAATTGTGATGTAATCCTGGCTAAATACAGTAGGACTATTATGTCCCACACTCTGGACATTACTTCTTCCATGCATTCTTTGGATTGGATTATTTCTTTTTAAAATTTCATTCTATTAAATCTGTTAAATGTCTTTGAAATCTATTTTACGAATATGTGTTCAATTATTTGGTCCTATGTAATAATAATGGCTGATGGCTCTATAGAATTTTGAGGTTCTATAGATCACAACCCCAGTGAGGTAAGTAGGACAAGAATTAATATCCCTGTTTTACAGATGAGGAAATGAAGTTATTTTGAGGTTAGGTGACTTTCCCATGTTCCTATGGCCAGAAAAAGTCACTTAGCATTTGAGCCTAGGACTTCAGACCCAAAGTTCAATGTGATGGTGGACACTAAAAAATCATAGCCCTTTTTTTTTTCTTAGACAAGTAGTTTCTTAGCAGTGTCAGTAACCATTTTCCTTGTCCCACTTGTTTTTTGAAGAATGAAACAACCATTATGGCAAACTAGACATTTCTTGGCTGTTCTTTCAGCAGAAAGCTAAAAGAACATATATCAGGTGTTGATGAAGGCCCCATCACTTATAACCTGCCTCTCGGGCAGGTTTGTAATGTTTGTTGAGCCCATCCATTTTCTTCTCTCTAGGGGCTCAAAGGCATTCCAGCCTTGATACTGCCTCTTTTCCTCTCTTTGTTGAACTCAGCTCAAATGGTCTTCACTATATTTAGTCCCTGTAGTTCGTGGATTTATTCATTTGAATATGATAATGTATATAAAGATCTTTGCAATGCTAAAAGCATGATATACATGTTAGTTATATGTGCTACTGCTCAACTATTCTTTATTTCTTTTGATAAGTTCGTTAGTTTCCATATTCCAGTTAAATCAAACCCACCCAAATCTCAGACTTCTCTCGTTGCATTAAGGTCTTTGGTTTCCTTTGTTTCCTTCTCATGATTTTTCTATTTCATAAGTTCATAGTTCTAGAGCTGGTAGAAACCTTAAGTGCCATCCTGTCTACTCTGTATCACATGGGAAAGTTAAGTGCTCAAGATCATTCAGGGAATAAATGTCAGAGGTGAGATTTAAATCTAAATCTTTGGACTCTTCAACTAGTGCTCTGGCTACTGAGGTTCTGAATTCTGTCATCTCTTATTGCCTCTTTTGACTTTTGATTTGTCCAGTGTATTTTTATAAAAGCCTGTCGTTCTTGTGTCTTAATCTCTAGCATAGAAATCCAAATACCTCCTTAAGCAGCTGTTTGTTTCCCAAGTTTGCTTTTCTCTTCTGAGGCCAAACCTTCAATCAGCAATGGTGATGAACGTGTTACCTATGCTTCAGAGGTCTTAAGTTTCCTGCCTAGAATTCACAGTCCCTTGTAGTACTTTCCAGGGTCCTTGTAATATTGTTTGTCCCAAGAGAAATAACAAGGATTGAACAGTGATGATCATGTTCTACAAATCTTAGAAGGCTCTTGGTCCCTAATATGTCATGCCTGAATTTGTCTTCCAGGAAGACTCTTCAACTGTCTTGGGAGGAAACATGGTTGCCTGTTATTACCATGCAGCTTGAGAATAAGTCTGTCAAATTCTCCACCTCATTATGCTGGTCAGGTGCTGAATTAAGTAACTCACCAGAGTAGAATGAATTTACTGGTTATTAGTTCATGTTTCCTGCGGACAGTGAAGCAACATGCAGTTGTTTCAAAAAGTCCCTATTTTCAAACTCTTTCATGGCATGGAATCAGCAGAGATCCTATGTAGTATACACAAGAAATTATGACTGTAAGACAGTATCAATAAATACTTTTATGTGACTATAATTTTCCATAAGTTTTACTTGGATGTTGAGACAGAATGGAAATTCATCATAGAAGAGATTCTTTGTATGTGAAGAAACACAAGCCTATTGTATTGCATGCCATATGTGATGATAGATATCATCCCTGTCAGCATTTCGGAGTACTAGGCCTAAATAGCTAACTTTTTGCTAGTGGATACTTTGTGGTGTGTCTTAGTAAAACTGAGAGAACACCAACCCCACCCTTTTAGATTAGTCTGGAATTTTGAAACTGGTTTCACCTATTATTTATTGTGAAATATTATGTGTCATCACCCATGCCTCTCTGGGAAAAATTTCCTTTGTCATTGACAGAGATTGTATTAGAAAAATTTTTTTATTATCTCATATCAGTATGCTGAAAGGCCTAGGAAAAAAACAACCCAGCAATTGGAAACTGAAAACGCAAGATCCATTAAAAGATTGTCCTTTTTTTTTTTTTTTTTTTTTAAAGCCACCACCCAAAAAATCCCAACAAAAACAAAAACAAAAAAATGATATAAGAATTAACTATTATAAGTTTTATGGGAATAATTTTTTTTGCCTTAAAGGTGGCTTTCTAGAGGATGACCATAGAAGACCTTCCAGATCTTCCCTCAGAAGGAAATTCTTTGATTGGAAGATACCCATTTTTATTTTCAGGTTCTGATACACCGGTTATCTTTTCAGTTTCTGCAGCACCAATGCCTTCAGACTGTGGTATGTAGTATAGTAATTTTAACTTTTTGTTAACTGGCAAATTGATTTGTTTCAATCATTCTAAAACTATGTACAGTATCCTGTACAAAATTCAAAAGCTGTTTTTATTATAGTTTACTTTAAGCTTCTGCATTCCCATACTGATTGCTTTATTTCTTGTGTCAACACTTGCATTTCACTTAAAAATGTATATATTTATTTTAAGCAATAGTAGCAGACTAACTGAATTTGCAGTTTAGAAAATGACATAAACTTCCAGAATTCTTCTGAGATTATAGAACATTAGAAGTGGAATATTACTTTACAAAATAGCAAAGGGCAGTGGAGGGGGACAGCTTTTTATAAGATCTATCTAGATCATCCCAAAGAATAAGTACACAAAAAGAGAATAGATATGCCATCATTTTTGATTATGATGTAATGTTATCTTCTCAAGATGTCAGAGGGGCAAGATACTTTTATATAACCTTTCCATAAAAAAAGGCTTTAATGTTCTTAAGGATTATTTCATCATTAATAGATTTTATTGGCAAGAATAATATGTCTAGGAAAGGTGAAGATGAATTTGGTAAAATGGTGAAATATCCCAATTTTGCTAAACATTTGAGATGTAATTTTGGTTCTTTAGGAAGAAACATGTGTTCAGGAGACATGAGTTTTTAACATTGTGAGTGAATAAATAAGTTTTCATTCATCTTTATCTTAGCAGTTTGTCTTTCCTGAAATCTAGATTTTCTATTGTGTACAGATTTTATTGTGCTTTTTTAACCATAAAGTTGCATGTGTTACAAAAAGATATAGTTTGATACTATTAACAATTTCTAGCTTGTAATCATAGTATTTTAGAGTTGAAAGAAGCAGGAAGTATACCTGGAAGGTTAAATTCATTGTTGGGAGAATGAGACTTGGATTTCCATTTTCACTCTTTCTCAGACTAACCTGGGCAAGTCCCTTAATTTCTCTGGGCTTCAATTTCTTCATTTATAAAATTGGCATTGGACTAAATGAATTCTGTTGAATCTTCCTTCTAGCTTTGTAATCTGTGAAATTTATTGTAATGAGTGTTAGGGGATTGATTTTTGTTGTTTATCTTTTAAAATAATATTTTCCTCTTTTAAACAGAGTTTTCTTTTTTTGATCCTAATGATGCATCGTGCCAAGAAATCCTTTTTGATCCTAAAACATCAGTATCTGAATTATTTGCCATTTTAAGACAATGGGTTCCCCAAGTCCAACAGAACATTGATATTATTGGGAATGAGGTAAGCAATGTATACTTATTAAAATATAATACCTAAATTTGGGGATTTTACTAGAATTACATTTGCTTAGTAAGTAGTATCCTATTTCAGACCTCATAAGAAGAAAGTTAGGAAAGGAAACTTAATAATTATGCTAAATTGTAAACACTATTTTATCAGGGGTAATGTCTTATTTATCCTTATAATAGTGCTCTAAACACTGTAGGCATTTAATAAATGTTTCTTATATAAAAGATCCCTTTTTCACCCTGATGTTTTACTTATATTTTGTATTCATCTGTTCCTTTATGAAAATCTTACTTCCTTAGTGAAAATGGGTTCTTGAGAATGTAGCTAGGTGAACTCAAGCTTGGGTAGTTTCCAATATTTTCTAAATTTTTTTTGAGGATATTCCTGGTCATTGTTTCTATACTCTGAAGATTGTTCTAGTATAGAAAGGTAATCCTACAAATGGGCTGATGATTTGGTGATGAAACTTTTGTCCAAGTGAACCTATGAAACAATGGAAAATATAGACCAACCCTTGGTGTCCTTTTGTGGTGGCAGTGACATTAGAAATGGTATTTAAAAGAATGAAGTTAATGACACTGGAAAGAATAACTGGGCCAGATCAAGTATACACAGAAGAAAAATATTTTGGAAGGAAACCAATCTTAAAAGCATTAAGAGGGTTATGTTCAAGTTTCAATCTGCAAGAGGAAAAAATATTGAATGAAGAGAATAAAAATTTGCTTATTATTTAGAAAGAGGTGATGAAGGCAATGTTGGTAACTATAAACCCTCATGCCTAACTTCCTATTTTCCCAAAATCTATGGAAATTAAAGGGTTTTCATTATGAGAATAGAATGGGCAGTTTTTTGAAGATGATTTTCTATAGCATCTCCAGTCATGCAGTTGCTTGAAAGATGTAGTGAATGCAAGATTTTATTCTATTGTTGATTTAAAAAAATATTCAGTATCATAAAATATAGCCTTAAAAGTTTTCCTCTAAGATCACACACATTGTGTGTTAAGATCATACAATGGATTCAGCCACAGAGATAATTTTGTTCATCCATCCTCTGTCAGTATTGGGTGAGTCATAAATTAATGAGAAAGTCCTTATTAAATTCCTCACTTCTGGCAGAGGCTTCTTGTGAAGTACTGAAATGGAAGAAGGATTCTCTATAGATGGTGAGATCCTGTGGACATGCTCATTTGCAGGTAGTCTTGTTTTAAACCTGAAAATAATAAAGGGCATCTATCTTCAAGTGAGCTCCAATGACAAGTCAACAGAAATAGATATAATAGATTGCAAAGGAAAAACCAGAGGTGAAGAGGCAGCATGTTAGTGAGTGAAAACGATTGTTTGTAATCAGAGGCGTTGCAATTGAATCCTATCCAGGTGCTTAGTAGTTGTGTGACCTTGAAGAAGTCATTTCATTTTTCTTGACTGAAACCTCATCTCCTCACTTATAAAATGAAGCAATTGGACTTCATCTCTCAAACTGTACTCTTTTGAGTATGCTTTCCATCCAGAAAATTTAATAAGATTGCCCACCTTTAGAGGGCAAGGGAGGAGAAGATGCATGATGGACATATAGACTATTGGGGAATCTGAGTGTTCTATTGCTGTCTTTGTGATGGTAGGAGAAAGTGAGAAAGTCCTCTAGCACATAGAGTGGACCTCACATGGAGAGACTGTAGGATTAGGCCTTGCATAATTGGAGGGAATGTCTTTAATGATGTGATCAGATATTCATTTGAATAGTGGGGTGTGTACAAAGTAGAGGACTGAATGACCAATAGGATCATGAATGTAGGCAAGTTTTATTTGATCATTTAATTTTTCCTCAGGCTCTCTTTAGGACATTTGGTATATATCATTTCTGAAATATTCATTAAAAAATTACTCATTAAAAATGAGCTGTTAGAAGCACAAATTATATAAGGAAAAAAAGATAAGGTAAGATTGAAGAAGTGGAATCTATAATCCTAGATTTATAACTTATTTTCTCCCTGACTACAAATATAAATTAAGGATACTAAAATAATTGCCTAAATTGAATTTAACAACATTTTCTCATTTAAACCAGGATAGTGTGTTATTTTGTTATTCATATTTCTAGATTTGCGATGCTCTCAGGAACTGACTTCATTATTTTTTCAAGCACATTTGTGATGAGAAGATATAAGTATAGAAATGTTCTCTAATGTAGGGATAATACCCTTTGTAATACAATGACAATTGTTAAAATTGGAAAGATTAGACTATGATACCTTTTGATGAACATGAGTGAGCAGAGGAAACTGTTCTATAAAAATATAATTGTGTGAAATCTGATTATGAGGAATATCATTTCAAGGAAGGTTTCAGCATAACAAAGCCACTGGCTTTGATTATTACAGTCAAAGAAATTTTATAGAAATAATTGCCCTTGTGGCAGGTTGTAATTTTACTATAGCTAAAAACTCTTGTATGTTTTTTAGAGATTATTAGGCTGGGATTTGTTCTGTTGTAGTTTTTCTCTTGACTGCTGTGACTTAACGTCGGCTATTTTAAAAAATATTTTCCTAAAGAGACAGACAGGCTTAACTTTGGTGCTGTCTCAGACTGTGCCTTTTTTTCTTTAGTTTTGGTATTATCTGGTAGATATTCCTACTTTCCTGGATCTATTATTATTTCAAAGAATTGTCATTAAGTAAGTGCCAGTGGCTCCCTATTTATCTCCAGGATCAAATATAAAATCTTCTGCTTGGCTTTAAAATATTTCATTATAAAACAAACAAATCCTTTATAACCTATCGACATCTATCTTTCCCATTATCTTATTACACCTCATTCCCTTCTACATATTCTACAGTCTTATGATACTGGCCTTTTTTCTGTTCCTTACAACAAAATATTCTCATCTCCTACCTGAATTTTCACTGATTATCTGCTGTTTAGAATTCTTTCCCCTCATCTTGGTTTTCTGGATTCCTTGGCTAAAATTTTGCTTTCTGCAAGAAATCTTTCCCTGTCTCCCTGATGTCTTCCCCCTGAGATTATCTCTAGTTTATCCTCTGTATGTCTTGTTTGTTCACAATTGTTTGCATATTGTTAGCTTTACTATCCTGTGAATTTCTTGAGAAAGGGGACTCTCTTTTGTCTGCCTTTGTGTCTCCAGCACTTAGTGAAGTCCTTGACATATTGTAGACACTTAATCAATACTTGTTGTTTTGACTATAAAACGGCTGGCACAATGGGTAGAGTGACCTGATATTTTTTATTTTTGTTAACATCCCTTTGGAAATAGGAACTTACTCATTATTAGTGAAAGTCAAAAAGAATATATTTAGAGAGGACTGTTTTTAGCTATTTTGTAATATGTTTTACCTTCTTTCTGGTGATGTCTATCATGATAAAGATTGTTTCATGAGATCAGATTGAAAAGTATTTTGAGGAATTGTCAGTTCTGTGGGAACATGTTAGTTAAACACTAAACTGAATATATTGGACTAGCTGTGTTCTTGAGTAAATTGATTTAATTCTTCTAGATTTATGGTAATTTAAAAACAACACTAGTAATAACACTGATTTTATTCTTATTGGTTGTTTAGATTATCAAGAGAGGATGTAATGTTAATGATAGAGATGGACTGACTGATATGACTCTTCTCCATTATACCTGCAAATCTGGAGCTCATGGTATTGGTAAGTATATAGCAGATTTAACAGATTTGTTAACAGACAACCTTTTTAGGACTTTGGAAGTAGAATATTAGATCAAACCACATGTTCCTGGCCTTCACTGGCTATAAAGTGTGTTGTCATATGATCTTAAAAGTGGAACTTGCATCTACCCACATTGTCTTTGTGGAAAGAATGCTGACTTATTAAGCATAATTAGATTATGGAGAAAGAGGATTCTGTGAATGTTGGGAATTCCTGATGAAGTAGGGTCAAGTTTAAGATGATCCTGATTATTTAAAGGTAAATTCTGCAAATTTTCTGTTCTGCCAGATAATTTCTCTCAAGTTTTACAAATTGCAGTTTCTTGTTTTAGTACACAGCTTGGTCTCTGTAGATTGCTTGACACCTATAGGACAAATTGTTGAAATGCAGTCATCATTCACCTTTTCTGCTTCAGAATGGGAACAATTGACTAAGCTTAATGTTTTGCTTCACTCTGAGATGGTCTTAGAGTTAAGTGGGTTTTAGAGAGAGTTTACTTAAGTCATGTTATGTGTGGCTTTATTGATTTACTTGAATTGAATTTCCAGAATAACAAACAAATGCATATTCAGATTGTAAACACTGAAAAATAGTATTCCAAAGACAATTATGAAGTTTTATATTATCTGTCATCATCTTGATTAGCGTAAATAATAGAGACTTGAGAGAGTTATCACTCATAACTGCCCAAAGTTTGTTGTCATGTCTCATCTGGAGGCTAGTGTATGTTTACATTTTTTGGCTCTTAGAAGGGAAGAAAAATTGATTTGGGAGTGTTTCTTTTTGAAAAATACTCAGTTTTGAGGGTATCATTTTGAAATGTACAAGTTTTAGTATGCAATTAATGTTCTGAAATTTATTCTTTAATTCTTGATTTCATAGTGAAGTTTCAGCTCAAAATTTCAGTAGCACTTTTTTTTATTAGAGTCATTGAAAATATATAATCATTAAGACATGATATATTTTAATGAATGATGTATTACAATTTATTTTGTTAGAATATTTTTGTGACAAAACATGTAAGTTAACAATTTACCTTCGGGTGATTTTTCTTTTTAAAATTATACATATTTGTTTTGTTTGTGCTTTTCGTATGGATAAAAAAGATGGGTCATTGGTGGCATATACAGTTTTTCTTATCTGGTGAAAATTAATTTGAAAACTTCTTTTTTAAGGTGATGTTGAGACAGCTGTAAAATTTGCCTCTCATCTCATTGAACTGGGGGCAGATGTCAGTTTGAGAAGTCGCTGGACAAACATGAATGCTTTGCATTATGCTGCTTACTTTGATGTCCCAGAACTTATAACTTTAATTTTGAAGGCTTCAAAACCAAAAGGTAGGTAATGTCAGAACATTATTATTCATTATGCATCCATTGAGTAAAAAGGATTAAGTGTGCTAGGCATTTTAATAGAGTGGTAAAAGTTCATAGTTGGAAAACATTGTACTTCAGTTTTTAAAAACTAGACTTGAAATTTCATTGTGGGATCTTCCAGTGAGCAGCTTTCTTTACTGACTGCAAATTGCCATTTTTCTGGGACTTTACAGTCTTAGGGGGAAGTGTGTCAGGTATTCAGAAATTGTTGCTTTTCTAGATTCAAATGGAATATTTATCTGTGATGGGACTTGGATCCAAGTTTTCCTGACATCAAGGCCAGTTCTTTATTGTCTGAGCCATGTTACATTATAAAAGGTGATGTGATAAGTTTCTTGGGGAATGACCAGCATATATTGGCTTGATTGGATTGGAGAATTCAAGCAGGAAGTGACAAGATACATAGTGTTGTTGTTGATAAAGCTTTTTAGTAAAACGCTTGGAAGGAAGCCTAAGTTAAATGTTTGAATGTCATGTAATAGGTAACTACTGTAGTTCCTTGTGTATAGGAATGACAAGATGAGATGATCTCCAAAGAAGGTTCTTTTAGTAAGTTGGCATAAAGTGTGTTGAGGGGTGGGTAGAGAAGGTAGAGATGGGAAGGCCCTTGGTGGATATTCCACATAGAAATCTGTTTCAGTAGTAGTCCAGAATAGAATTTATGAGTGTGTGGGCATAACTTTGATTCACTATTGGCCTTTTAAAGAGCTTCCTTTATTTCTTTTCTGACTTCTCCCATTCTAGGAATGGAATTGAATTTAAGGAATGGAATTATGACTGTGAACCTAGAGTCACACATTGTATTGTTCTGGTGGTATTTGTAGAATTCTTTAAAGTTTTCAACCACCCACATCATCTCCTTTAATCCCTACAAAAGCCTCGTGAAGCTAGCTGCTTACAGGTATTATTATTCCAGTTTCATAAATGAAGAAACTGAAGCTCAGAGAGGGATGGAATTAAAAACCTCAGAGGCATAACCACATGGGAGATAGGTACCATTTTAGCACCATTTTACAGTTGTGGAAACTGGATTAATAGATTAAATGATTTGCTCAGAGTCACACAGACAGCAAGTGTCTGCCATTACATTTGCATTCAAATCTTGTTTTAGGCCCAGCATTCTTGACTATTATACCACCTGAGTTCTTTTGCCTAATCATATCACCTGAATCACAGTTCAATTAAACTCAAAACATTTAGAGAACAACTAAGGGGGTAGTATATTCCCAGCATTATGAGGATATAAGGACAAGCATGAAATTGTTCCTGCCCTGAAGGACCTTATATTTTATTGGGAAGATTCAACTCATATAGATAAATAAATACAAAACATACACAAAAGAGATTTAGAGTAATTTTTGTAGGGCCATGTGTAAAACTGGGATATCAGGAAAGGCCTCTTGGAAGAGGTGGCACTTACAGATTTATACATAGATGTAGGGTTGAGAGACTCCCACAGGTTTTCTGGTCCTGTGCACTCTTTTTACAGATGAGATAATTAAGGCCTATGGAGGGTAAGTACCTTCTGTAAGGCTGCACAAGGGGGCTATGACCCATGTTCTATGAATGCAGAACTCTTTTGATTTTTATGTTGCTATAAAGGGATTAGATATCCAAGAAGCAGAAATGAGAAAGAAGAGCACACATTACTGATTTTGCATATATCTTGTCTTTATTCATCTATGTACATGTTGTTTCACACATGGATGTTTTGTGCCCTTTCAGCCCTCAGTATATTAGGGAAAAAGACTTAATTAGATAATTCACCTGTCTGTGATAGATCTCCTTATCCTTTTACAGTGAGGTTTATTATCAGGATAATGAATGTACCCAGTTATGTTCTCAGGGATGAGTGAACATCAGATAGATAGATTGTTAAGTATAGGTTTGATACTCAAGCTCTTGATTTTAGAGGTTTTCCTCTATTTAAGAGGAGCATAGGGTGGACTGTCAAACATGTATGTGACCCTCCCCAGCACATCCTGAATTAGATTAAAATGCAATCTGGGAAGATGATGGATAGGTCAGAAAATTCCAAACTCTCCATGTTTCCCTCACAAACAAAACAAAATTGTACCTGAGGGTGTACATAGACTGGCAAAAAAAACAAATAAGACATGGGGCAGAACAAGGGTCCTACTGGGACAATCTGAGAAGACCTGAAGAAAGATGTCAGGACCGAGTTTTAACTGGAAACACCTTCAGGCTAGCTCCACAGAAAAAGCAAGTGGGGAGTTCTGAGGCTAGCGGAGTTCTGAGGTAGCATCACTGAAATCACAGGAACTTTTACTTCCCAGAGTGGGGGAGCCGGTGGTGTGAGTCCTGGATGACTCTCCTGATAAGAAATGCCAATCCCAGTTATGCAGCAGAGATAAAATCCTGGGCAAGGAGGAACCAGGACACCTAGAGAATTCAGAAGCAGTACTCTGCTGGCTGTGGGCCAGCCTGCAGGAGGGTGGAAGTTTTGGTTTGGGATTTCAGGTCCTCATCCCAGGATTAGAAGTAGTTATATTAAGTTTTCATTTTAAAAAAAAATGAGCAGGCAAAGGAGAAAGAAAACCTAGTCAAAGAAACTTACTATGGGAATAGGGAAGACTAGAGTTCATCTTCAGAAGACGATAATAAAGAAAGAAAAGCCTCTCTAACCCTAAAAAGTAATGTTAAATTACTACCTGCCCAGAAAAAAAATTTATAGAACTCAAAAGAGACTTTAAAAATCAAATGAAAGATTGCAGGAAAACTTTTTTAAAAAAAGGAGTCATCCAAGAAAAACAAGATTATGAAAAGAAAGTCAACCAACTAGAAAAAGAGATCCAAACTCTTAAGAAAATAATTCTTTGAAAAATAGAATTGGGCAAGGTGAAACTAGGAAAGCTATTAGACCAAGAAATAACAAAACAAAATATAAAGAATGAAGAGTGTGAAACATAAGAAAAATAAGAAATCTGGAGAACAGATCAAGAAGAGAAAACATAAAAATAATTGGACTACCTAAAAGCTGTGACCAAAAAGAGAACCTTTACACAAATAATATGAGAAATAATCAAAGAAAATTGTCCTGGAGTGATAGAACATGAAGGTTAAGTAGAAAAAGGAAAAAAAACCTACCAATCATCACCTCAGAGAGATAATATTAGGAAAACAAAAATGAATGTTGTTAAATTTTGAAACCCCCAGAACAAAGAAAATTTGACAAAAAAAAACAAAAACAACCCCCTCCAACAATTAAAATATGCTAAAGTTTCAATTAGAATTATACAGGATTTATCAGCAGTTACAGTAAAAGACCACAGGTCCTGGAATAATCTATAATTACAATCAAAAGATTTTCTTTGGAGAAGAGCTGGGATATGAATCCAGATCCATATGAATCTAGGTCTAGAGTCATCTTTTGTTGGAGAAGCCCTGGTATGTAACTGCCCTATAATAACTTTGGTGAGTGCTTTACTAAGATTTAAAAAAAAAAACAAACTAATTTTTTTATGATTTATTCCTGTTTGTGAAGTAATGTTGTTGATAATATTTCATCAATTTAATTTAAAAACTTTTTTGTATTTTCAAATAATTTTTTTATTAACCTTTTTATCTATAGCTATATAGATCTATAGATCTATATTTATAGATTGATTATACATCTATATTATATATAGATATAGATATAAACATATCTATAGATCTATATAGCTATGCCTTACATAGACATCGATATGTAAATCTCTCTATATAAGATATTTTCCTATTATATGTAATTTGAAAAACATTTAATATTTCTATAAAAGCTTATTAACTGATCAAATTTGATCATTAGTGATAAGATAAAAAAAACTTTCACTTGTTGAAATAAGTTGAGATAGAGTTGTTTTAACTGTGTGCCACATCTTTTTATCATTCTTATTTATTTTTCTGGTTTTGTTCATTTTGATCTTTATTTTAACAAGGCAGTGGCCTAATTATGCATAGACATTTGCCACAAGAAAAGTCCTATATTAATAATGTGTTGTTTCTTCTGTGTTAAAATATAATCATTCTTTTTTTCTTTCTTTCTTGTTTTTTTTTTTTTTTTTTTTTGTGATGAGATTTAATCTCCAGGTGTGGTACTTCCTGATTCTTTCTTCAAGAAAAGTATTAATGATATGTAGACATGAAGCTTTTGTGTAGTCTGTGATACTAGTCTTTGGGATTCTCTTTTTTTCCTTGTTTTGCATCCATATTTTCTAATTATTTTTTGCCATCTATATATTTTTCTACCTTTATGTTAGTCATTGAGAATCAGAAGGTATGCTAATTTAATTTGGAAGGTTTTATTGACTTCTCAGTATAATATCTTTACCTCCTCATCCTCTTCTACCTGTTGTTGTTATCAGCTGCTGTTATTTTCATGGTAGTGTTTTTTTTTCCCCCTCCGATTTCTTTTAAATGTGATATTGGATGACCAAATATCTTGTGAAATGGTTTTTTTTTCCCCTTGTCTTTGAGGCACATATTAGAACCAAGTCTGCTAGCTCCTTTATTTGCCTTTCCAAGGAGAATCAGTGAACCTTCTTTTTATCTCATTGTAAATTTCTTCTGCCTGCTGGCTTTGTCATATAAAGAATGGTAAAGACTGGTAATCTCTTATATACATTTATCTACTTAATGGCCATTGAAGAAGGATCTCACAGAGGAAAGTATCAACAGCTCAGGGTTTGCCACAATAATTGCAGAAGCAGAAGGACCTGCATTGGTTTGAAGACCATTTTGTATTTTTCTTTGCCATGGTGAGATAATTCCCTGAAATGACAAGTCTTTTTGGTGTTGCGTCTTTTTCTACTTACCTAGGCTGGCCTTCTTGGATTGCTATCGTACTTGAAACCTTAACTGCTGGAGTTTGTGCTCTTCGGATACAGCCTTCAGGAACTCAGGCCATCATGAGACACTGGAGTAGGATTTAGTGGAGGGTGGTTAGGATAGGTGCTGTGATGTCTATTTTATAGATGAATAAACTGGAAGTTGTGACTTGCTCACACTTGTGATGCTGGTGTAATTTTAATAGTTTGAACCCAGCTTTTCTTGATTCTAGCTCCAGCCCTTCCTCTGTTTTGTTTCAGAATTCATTGTTATTACAGTCTCAAAATCTTAACTGTTTCTCACTTCAAAAGTTAACTCAGAATTTTAATGAGATTTCACATGGGTAAAAATTCCATTATATTTTTTCCAGTTAAAAAATTATTTAAAGTTTTGAGTTTCAAATTTCAAATTGAACTTCAAATCCCCCAATAAGACAATAAGCAATCAGATATAGGTCATACATAGTAATTATGTGAAACATTTCTGTATTTTGTATAAGATACTGTGAACAATAGGAAAAAAATGAAAGTGAATAATACGCTTCAGTTTGTATTCAGTCAATATTAGTTCTTTCTCTGGAATGGATAGTATATTTCATCAGTCCTTTGGGATTCTTTACATCGTTGTATTGCTGAGAAAAGTAAAATCACTTACAACTCTTCATCAAACAATATTGCTGTTACATTTTTCTTATTGTTATAGCCAACATTTCTTCTTACTATTACAGCTTTTTATTGACAAAACATATGCATGGCTAATTTTTCACCTTTGGAAACTCTTCTGTTCCAACTTTTCCGTTCCTTCCTTCCACCTCTTCTCCTAGATGGCAGGCAGTTCCATACATGTTAAACATGTTAAAGTATATGTTAAATACAACATATGTGTACATATTTATACAGTTCTCTTGTTACACAAGAAAAATTGGATTTAGAAAGGTAAAAATAACCTGGGAAGAAAAACAAAAATGCAAGTAAACAACAATAGAAAGAGTGCAAATGCTGTTGTAGTCCACACTCATTTCCCAGTGTTCTTTCGCTGGGTGTAGCTGGTTCTGTTCATCACTGATCAATTGGAACTGAATTGGATCCTCTCATTGCTGAAGATAGCCACTTCCATCAGAATTGATCCTCATATGGTATTGTTGTTGAAGTGTATAAGGATCTCTTGGGTCTGCTTATTTCACTTAAGCATCACTAGTAAGTCTCTCCAAGCCTCTCTGTATTCATCCTGCTGGTCATTTCTTATAGAACAATAATATTCCATAACATTCATATACCATAATTTACTCAGCCATTCTCCAATTGATGGGCATCCATTCAATTTTCAGTTTCTAGCCACTACAAAGAGGGCTGCCACAAACATTTTTGCACATACAGGTCCCTTTCCCTTCTTTAGTATCTCTTTGGGGTATAAGCCTAGTAATAATACTGCTGGATCAAAGGGTATGCACAGTTTGACAACTTTTTGAGTATAGTTCCAAATTGCTCTCCAGAATGGTTGAACTGTTCACAACTTCACCAACAGTGCATCAGTGTCCCAGTTTTCCCACATCCCTTCCAACATTCATCATTATCTTTTCCTGTCATCTTAGCCAATCTAATAGGTGTGTAGAGGTATCTCAGAGTTGTCTTAATTTGCATTTCTCTGATCAATAATGATTTGGAACACCTTTTCATATGACTAGAAATAGTTTCAATTTCATCATCTGAAAACTGTCTGTTCATATCCTTTGAGCACTTATCAATTGGAGAATGGCTTGATTTCCAATAAATTAGTCCTCCATATATTTTGGAAATGAGGCCTCTTAGAACCTTTAACTGTAGAAAATGTTTTCCCAGTTTATTGCTTCCCTTCTAATCTTGTCTGCATTATTGTTTGTACAAAAGCTTTTTAACTTGATATAATTACAATTTTTTATTTTGTGATCAATAATGATCTCTAGTTCTTCTTTATTTATAAATTCCTTCTTCCTCCACAAGTCTGAGAGGTAAACTATCCTATGTTCTTCTAATTTATTTATAATCTCATTCTTTATGCCTAAATCATGAACCCATTTTGGTCTTATCTTGGTGTACGGTATTAAGTGTGGGTCCATGCCTAATTTCTGCCATACTAATTTTCAATTTTCCCAGCAGTTTTTGTCAAATAGTGAATTCTTATCCCAAAAGTTGGGGTCTTTGGGTTTTTCAAAAACTAGACTGATACAGTTATTGACTATTTTGTCCTGTGAACCTAATCTATTCCACTGATCAATTAGTCTATTTCTTAGCCAATACCAAATGGTTTTGGTGACTGCTGAATAGTTAGCATTTCTAGCCCAATATTAAAGATTAGAGGTGATAATTGGGCACCCTTGCTTCACTCTGAATGTATTAGGAAGGCATCTTAGCTTATTCCCACCACAGATAATACTTTCTAATGGTTTTATATAACAAGAGGAATTTGGTATTACTCTTCTATTTTTCTAAATAGTTCATATAATATTGGGATTAATTGTGTTCTTTAAATGTTTGGTAGAATTTACTCGTGAATCCATCTGGTCCTGGGAATTTTTTTCTTAGAAAGTTCATTGGTGGCTTGTTCAGTTTCTTTGTCTAAGATTGATCATTTCATTTCTTCTATTAATTTTTTTTAAATCTTTGTAGATATTTTTCCACTTCAATTAGATTTTCAAGTCTATTGACATATAATGGGCAAAGTAGCTCCTAACATTGTCTTAATTTCCTCTTCATTGATGGTGAATTCATTCCTTTCATTATTGATATTAGTAATTTAGTTTTCTTCTTTGCTTTTTTAAAATCAATTTTGATTTTGATTGATTTCCTTCTGTAACTCATTCAAATTATTCAAAAATTTAGATGCATCTGTCTTTGGTAATTCGCGCTGAAGCATAATAGACTTTGTTCCAGCCCCTTACACCTTTATGTGTAGATCTCTCTGCTTCATATGTTTTTTCTAAACAATATGTTTTAGAATTCTGGTTTTTAGTCCATTCTGCTGTCATTTCTATTTTTATGTGTGTTTGTCCCATTCACATTCATAGTTAAGCTGTGTGTTTCGCTACATACTATTTCTCCTCTTATTTATCTTCCTCTTACCCACCAACCCTTTCCTCCTCACATGTGTTTTACTTCTGATTATCACCTTCCCCAACATGCTCTCCCTTTTATCAGTTCCTTTCCCCCTTTCTATTATCCTGTTCCTTTTTACTTCCTTAGCATGTAAAATAGAATTCTGAAGGTGTATGTTAATTTCTACTTTAAACCAATGTTGATGAGAATAAGGCTATTCCTGCCATCTTTTTCTCTATTATAATAGCACTTTTATGCTTCTTTTTAATGGAATAATCTAGCCCTCCTTTCAATGCACTTTTCTTTCTCTTTATTGTGTTGTTGTTAAGTGTTACAAATTTCTTGCCATATAGAAATATGAAGTTTAACCTTATTGGTTTTCTTATGTTTTTTTCTTTATTGTTTCTTTTCCAACTTTTAATGTTTCTCTTCAGTCTTAAATCTGGAGATCAAGTTTTTTAAAATTCAGTTCTGGTCTTTTAATTAGAAATGCTTAAAATCTTCTGTTTTGTTAAATATCCATTTTTCTCCCTGAAAGATTATATTCGTTTTTGCTGGATAGATGATTCTTAGTTCTAATCCTAATTAATTCCTTTATCTTCTGGTATATCAGCCCTCTAGTTCTTTAATATGGAAGCTTCCAAAATCCTGCTTAATTCTGACTGTAGTTCTACAATATTTGCCTTTTTTGGTTGTTGTTGTTGTACACAATACTTTCTCCTTGATTTTTGAGCTCTGAAATTTGACTGCGATGTTCCTGGGAATTTTCATTTTGGGATCTCAGGCAGTGATCAGTAGATTCTTTCACTTTAGTTCTAATATATCTGGGCAATTTTTTTTTTTTTATAATTCCTTGAAAGATGTTGTCTAGGCTTTTTTTGTTTTTAAATCATGGCTTTCAGATAGTTCAGTAATTCTTATATTATCTCTCCTGGATCTATTTTCTAGGTCATTTGTTTTTCCAATGAGAAATTTCACTTAAAAAAAGAAACTTTTTTTGATTTTCATCATCTTTTGATGTCTCATAGAGTATTAATTTCCACTTAGTCACTTCTGATTTTAAAGGAATTATTTTCTTCAATGATCTTTTGAATTTCCTTTTTCATTTGACCTATTTTTTTTAAAGGTGTTATTTTACTCAATAAATTTTTGTATATCTTTTCCTGTGCTATTAACTTTTTTTTTTTGGGGGGGGGGATTCTCTTGCATTATTCATTTCTTTTCCCACTTTTTCTCTTATTTTCCTAATTTGCTTTTAAAAATCATTTTTTAACCTCTTTTAGGAATTCTTTTTGGGACTGAGACCAAATTTTATTTTTTGAGGCTTCATATGTAGACATTTTGACATCACTTTGTCCTCTTCTAAGTTTATGCCTTGATCCTTCCTATATAAAATAGTAAGCTTCTATAGTCAATATCTTTTTTTTCCCTCATTTTTTCTGCCTTTTTTGTGACTTGGGGTTTTTAATATGAGAAGTGGACTCTTGTCTTACATAGTCCCAGGCTTTTTGTACTGGGTCTCAGGTCTTACTGTGTTGACTTTGACTGGGCTCCAGGGCAGGCTTTCCTTATGGCTAGTATTGGTATGTGGAGCCTCTCTGTTGATCTCCACTGTGTGTGCTGGCCTGCTTTAGGAGTGAGGCTTTGCTCCTGGGTTGCTTTAGTAATAGTCTTTCTGGTAGTTGGCCCCAGGAGAGTTCTAGTTGCTGGTCAACCTTAGGGTGGGACTTAGCTGGCTTGGTACAGGCCTTTATGTGTAGCAGATCCTAGAGGAGTAATTTTGCTACTGATCTGCCTGAAGGGTGGGACCTTACTGCTGGGTTGGTATGGAAACAGTCTATCTGCTGATAGTCCTGCAGGAGCAGGGTCTCCCTGTTGGCCCATGAGGGAGGAAGGGCTTCCCTACTGGTCAGCAGTGGGGTGTTAAGCCTTGCTGGTGGCTTATTCTGGGGATGGGAGTGCTGGGATGGGAATTTGTTGGGCTGCAGACTGCTCACGTTGCAAATCAGCAGGGGGCTGCTGATTTGCTGGAGAACATGGGTCTGTGGTGACTTTCCCCAAGCTTGGAACCTAGCTGCAGACCCCCTATTCTGAGGCTAGCTGTGGCAGTGCTGCTTTTAGAACTTGTTTGCTTCCCATGCCAGTGAGAGACAGATTCTTTCTGCTGTACCGGTAAATTGATTCTCTGCTCCTAGTACAATTCTGAGGCAGTTTTGTAGTTGTTTGGAGGGGAATTTGGTAGGGCTTCAGAAGGCTTCTCATTGTACCATCTTGTCATTGGAAGTTACATTGCATTTTTTACAAATGTGAAATAGTGAAAAATCAAAATTGAATCTAATATTGGACTCAGCAGCTAGAGCTTATGTTCTTTTTTTTTTTTAATAACTTTTTATTGACAGAACCCATGCCAGGGTAATTTTTTACATTATCCCTTGCACTCACTTCTGTTCCAATTTTTCCCCTCCCTCCCTCCACCCCCTCCCCCAGATGGCAAGCAGTCCTATACATGTTAAATAGGTTACAGTAGATCTTGGATACAATATATGTATGCAGAACCGACCAGTTCTCTTGTTGCTCAGGGAGAATTGGATTTAGAAGGTATAAATAACCCGGGAAGAAAAACAAAAATACAAGCAGTTTACATTCATTTCCTAGTGTTCTTTCTTTGGGTGTAGTTGCTTCTGTCCATCCTTGATCAATTGAAACTAAATTAGATCTTCTCTTTGTCGAAGAAATCCACTTCCATCAGAATACATCCTCATACAGTATCGTTGTTGAGGTATATAATGATCTCCTGGTTCTGTAGACTTTATGTTCTTAAAGAGTAGTTTTGTTGCTGACTATTGAAAAGCCCTACATAGCCTCTACTCAGATAAATGGATTCCATCATATGTTCTGAACATCAAGAGTCCAGCTGATCATAATGGGGAATTCTTATCTCTTTTGGTTAAGTTGTCTTTCAGGGAGTATGGTCATACTTTATTTCATCATGATAGAGTTCTTCAAAATAAAATCCTATATTGTTTTTTTCTTATATCTACGGATGAATGAGTTAACATGTTTGTGATATTTAATTGCAGATGTGGATGCTACATGCAGTGACTTTGCTTTTGGAACAGCTCTGCATATTGCAGCATTTAACTTGTGCACGGGGGCTGTGAAGTGTTTACTGGAACATGGAGCAAATCCTGCATTTAGGGTAAGGGTCTAGATTTTTAAGGAAGAACTACTCCTATGCCCCCCTAAACTTATTATCCCCAACCAAATGGATAAATGGAAAAAAATTAAATTATCAACTATAATTGTGTTTAAAAATTTTGGCTAATAATTAAGTGGTAATCCAAACTTTGTGTTTGGATATAGGATAGCTCACTGAAAGTAATGACAGATTGTAATTTAGGTTCGGCTTTCCCAAGGTCTAAGCCAGATTTCTGCCATCCCAGAGTGTGGACTAATTGCCTATCTTTTATAATTGATAATAAAATCCAGTTCTCAGAAATTCAAGGAATGACTGCTAACATTAAAATGTAATTAATATACCATCCTCAGCAAAAGATCAGTGCTGCATATAATATTGTTGTTGCTAAAGCTACTTTGGGTTTCTTTTTAGCCTTTCCTCCTTTCTTTGTCTTGTATCCCATTTTAAATAGAGTTTCTGTTGCTTAATGCCTATAGCCAAAGAATGAGTTTTTATTTACTAAATATGATTAATTAAAAGTGTATATCTGCAAGAGAATGGGAAGATATTTCTTTTATTTTTGGTATAGTTGTGGATAAAGTTTATATGTTAGGATTCTGAAATTGTATGTTTAAAGCCCAAAGGGATCTAGAAGCCATCTAGTCCAACTCTTTCACTTTAGAGATGAGGAAATTGAGGCCTTAAGAAGGAAAATGTTTTATCTAGGCTATATGAGTAATGTCAGAGCCATGATTGGAAGCTGGTCATGCTGCCTCATAGATAGATGTGTTATTGAAAAGTTTCATGTTAAGTACAAATTTATGTATTAAATCTCAGTTCCACTTAATTTACTTACCTTATAAAGAATGAGAATTAGCTTAGTGGACATATTGCTGAATTGGGATCAGGAAGCTCTGGTTTCAAATTCCATCTTTTGATACTACCATTAAGTGAAATATCTGTGATCCTCATCAAGTTACTTAACTGCAGTCTATTTCCAGTACCTTCCTCAGATTTATCTCCTAAATCATAAATTTTCAGTTTGTTCTTAGGAATTTGAAAAGTTGAGGTGACATTCTATAGCTTAATATTCAATAATAAAAATTGACATATATTTGTGTGTGTGTGTGTGTGTGTGTGTGCGCACGCGTGTGTATGTTGGGGAATTTATTCCAAGATGGTTTAAGAAAAATTGCATTTAAAAGTTTAGTACATTTTAAAATATATTTTGAGAAAAGAAGATAATTTTCTCCCTTTCATAATGTTCTCACTTGCAAAAATAACAGTGAAGTAAGATTGAAATCATAATCTGGAACAGAAAATGTAATATATAATAATAAAGAAGAATAATTGAATCTTTGTGAAGGGTCTGACTGGTTTTTTCAGACCTTTATCTGAATCATAAATTCTCTCCTTGCTGCTTACACTTCTAGGGAAGAAGAGCTTATTACAGGTGGTACAAGGGAGCCCCTTTTGGCTTTTGACATTTCTAATTGTTAGGATGTTCTTTCTTATACTAAGCTGAAGTCTTCTTTCCTGTGCCTTTCCCTGCTTGAAGTTCTGCATATATCAGGGCTCAGGCAAAATAAGTTTAATGCTTTCAGGGATGTAGTATCATACAATGTAAAGAGCACTGAACTTTAAGGCCTGGTCAAATCCTGAATCTATTCCTCACCTCTGTGATCTTAGAAAAAATCACTTCACCTCCCTGGGCCTCAGTTTCTTCATTTGTACAATGAAAGTGTTGGACTAGATGATTTCTTAGATCCCTCCCAGGTCTAAATCCGTGCTCCTTTGATCAGTGTGATAACCATTCAAATATGTGGTGACAGTAATCAGTACTCTTGCTATCATCTTTCTTCTGTAGGCTAGCCAGTCTTAATTATTCCTTATTCAGGGGTCCTCAAACTATGGCCGTGGGCCAGATGCAGCAGCTGAGGACATTTATCCCCCTCACCCAGAGCTATGAAGTTTCTTTATTTAAAGGCCCACAGAACAAAGTTTTTGTTTTTACTATACTCTGGCCCTCCAACAGTCTGAGGGACAGACCCCCTATTTAAAAAATTTGAGGATCCCTGCCTTATATGGTTCTTTATATGACCTAGTCCAACTGGCAGACAGATAAGAGTGGAAGGCTTATCTATTTCAATGATAAACTAAATTCTTTTTTCCCCAGAGTGTATGCAGGTTTCCAAAAAGTGCTAGTAGCTATCCCCTTGTGGTATTTAGCTCATGGAATTTCAATTTATTGTTACTATGGACATTTTCTTCTTTATAAGCATTCTCAGATTAATTATTTATGTGACTGAAATTTTCACTTCTGTCAACTTTTGTACCCTATGCCTGTCAACTTTTGTGCCCTATGCTTTGCTTTTGATGCCTCCTTTTTTTCGATTTATGTTTCCCTTCCTCCCCACATTCTTTTGTGTTGCATTTTATTTTTATAAGTCAGCATTTATTTTTTATTTTTTTCTCCTTAGATTATACCATTTTAATTACTTTATTATAGTAAATCAGATAACTGTTTTGGTCAGTGGTCATTTAAATGTTTCCTTTTTCTTAATACCAAAAAACCCCCAACACACCAAAACTACAACAACCCCCCCCCCCCCCCAAACAAACAAAACACTAAAAAACACAACATTAGAATCTAGGACATATGGACATTTAGTTTGTTCATTGTCACTATAACTGTCCTACCCTTACTACTCTTCTTAGAGGAGCATGTTCTGGGCTAAGCTATTTTCATCCTGTTCCTGAAATGCAAGGATGCATTCTGAGTTCTTCCAAAGTTACTTATGTGCAATAGAATAAAATTGCAAGGTTTGGTAATGACTATTTAAAAATAAACATTTTCTTCTATTTCTGTTTTTATTACACATTACTGGGGCAGAAGGGACTATTTCTCATTTATATTTTTATCCCTTTGAATAGCTAATATAATTCTTTGCATAAAGTAGATATATCTTTTTTGTCAATTTTAAGCTGTGACATTTGTCTTTCAATATTTGTAGAATGACAAAGGACAAATCCCTGCGGATGTTGTTCCAGATCCAGTCGATATGCCATTAGAGATGGCAGATGCAGCAGCCAGTGCTAAACAAATCAAACAAATGCTATTGGATGCTGTCCCTTTGTTATGTGATGCCTCAAAGACCATGCTCCCAAATTATGATCCTACAAGTGGCAAAAGTATGCTTACATCATTAGGCCTGAAGTTGGGAGACCGTGTGATCATTGCAGGACAGAAGGTAAAGTGATAGAAATCACCAAAGTAATCTTTAAGATTAGCATGCCTATTTATTTAAGAAAAAAAGTAAAAAAAAAATATGAACTTTGATTGGGAATAGCAATGTACCAAAGGCATTTTAAAACCACAAACTGTGTTTAAAGAGGTAATGAAAACAAATGGAAGAAGATTGAGTTAAGGTTGAGGCGAATAGAGGGGGATTTAAGAGAGTTTTCTTTTACCCATTTGAAGAAAGGATTTTTTTCCCTACTAATCCAATAAGAATTTTTAAGTATAAAGTTTTTGTGGGGGAATTCTAGGAACCTCACAAATGAGGAAATGGGGAATGTTAGAAATAAAGGATGATGTACAGAGGATATCTTTTCCCTGACATAAACTTTGACATTCGATTTCCCTTGAAAACTTTTTCAGTGGTCATTCCATTTTCTAATTTTCTTAGCAAAGGGAGTTTATTCTCTCCTCTTGATATTGGGCAGTCTTCATTTAGAATAGGGCATTAGAAAAATCTCATTTAAAACTTGTCATTGGAGTAGGATAGAGAGAGGCTACTTACAAAGGTTACTATTTTGTGTTTGTGTTAGGAAAGGGTTAGCAAATTATAAAGATTATAAACTTAATGATTTAAATTCGATTAAACAACTTTAGTTCAGAACTCAGGTATTCTTATGCTTCAGAATGGAATTTTATTTTTTAAAAACAAAGTAGTTGGCTATAGGCATTTTTCTGCCTTCACTATAATTATAAAAATAATCTATATTTATATCCATAGGTTGGAATATTAAGATTTTGTGGCACAACTGAATTTGCCAGTGGACAGTGGGCTGGCATTGAGTTGAGTGAACCAGAAGGAAAGAATAATGGAAGTGTTGGGAAAGTTCAGTACTTTAAATGTCCTCCCAAATACGGTAAGATATTAATCTTAATTGTAAAGAATTTACAATAACTAAAAATAATTTAGAAGCCTCACACTAGATTGGTAGCATATTACGATTACAGTTAGTCTTATATTATCTGTATTAATGATTTTGTGTGTTATCCATGCTAAACATTCTCTAATCTGACAGACACAGAATTCTTTATAGATCAAGGTTGTGTTTTCCTTTTACCTAAGAAAATAGTTCTTGTTCCATTCATAGACTATGTTTTTGGAATTGACTATAAATTTAACAGCCTAATAGTATATATTTTGTGTGTGTGTGTGTGTGTGTGTGTGTGTATAATGTGCATCATTTGCTAGGAAAAATAATCTTACATATTACTTATTCCTAGAACATCTGGGACTGCAATGAATAGAAAATCCATATTCTCAAGAGAAATACAGACTTTATTCATCCTCTTATTTGACTTTGGTTCTACTCCATTTCTTTGCTATTTCATTTTCTTTTCCTCTTATTTTTTTAAAATTTATTTTATTCTGAACTTAAGAAATGAAACAAAATTTTCAGTTAAGTGAGATAGAAAAATGGATTGACCTTAAATTATAAGTCTATTTTGCACAACTTGCTGTTCCTTTTAAAATGTGCAACAAAGTTAACACTTTATTTTTTCTCCTTTCCCCTGTTTCTATTCTACCAGACTTCAAAATGGTTACCATTAGACACAAATCTGTATCTATATATTTTTTTCTCTTAATTCAGACAGAATTATATAGAGATTATATCTCTAAAGTTAATTTGGGTATTTATAATGATGTAAAATATTGGTCTGACCAAATTCTTCCATATTGCTTTCTAGCTTTCTCAACAATTTTTACCAAGTAATGAATTCTTAACCCCAAAACTTAAGTCTTACATTTGTCAAACACCAAGTTACTCTGTTGATTCTATTTTTACAGTGTTCCACTGATCAACTTTTCTGTTTCTTAACCAATAATCGAATAGTTTTGATAATCACTACCTTATAATATAGTTTAGTTCTGATACTCCTAAACTTTCTTCCTTTACATTTTTTCCCCCCATTAGTTTGTGATATTCTTGATCTTTTATTTTTTCAAAATGAATTTTATTATTGTTTATTTCTAGCTCAGTATAATTTTTTGGTAACTTAATTGAGGCAGCATTGAATACATGGATTAATTTTGGTAAAAATTTTCATTTTTCTTCTGTTGACCATGCCTGTTCATGAATAATTGCTATTTCTTATTTATTTAAATCTGGTTTTATTTGCACATAAAGTTTTTTTATGGTTTTATTCATATAGATCCTAGACTTGTTTTGGTAGGTGTATTCCCAGGTATTCTATGCTGTCTGGAGTTATTTTAAACAATCTAATTTTATAATTAAATAGTTTTAAATTAATTATTAATTAGTTATTAATAAAATTATTAAATTTTATCTGATGATCTTTGCAGAATCCTGTTGGTGATACATAGGAATACTGATGATTTATGGGGATTTACATTATATTCTGCTACTTTGCTTGAAAGTATTATTTCAGTTAACTTTTTAGTTGAATCTTTAGGATTTTCCAAGTATATCATCATATCATCTGCAAAAACAGAGAGTTGTATTATCTCATTCTGTATTCTTATTCCTGCTATTTCTTTTTCTTTCTTATTGACACTGCTAGGACTTCCAATATAATATTGAATAATATTGGTGATAGGCTTTTAGATATGATTTTGGGTATATACTTCAAATCAGTTAAAGGAAAAGTCCATTTATGCCTATCCTTCCAAGTGTTGGTTTTTTTAAATAGAAATGTGTTATATTTTATCAAATGCTTTTATGCATCTGTTGATATTCATCCCTGTATTCCTGGTATGATTCATAATTTATAATCTTTGTAATATATTGTTATAATCTTTTAGCTAGTATTTTATTTAGGGTTTTTATATTCATATTAATTAATGAAACTAGTCTATAACTTTTTCTGGTTTTTACTTTTTGTAGTTTAAGTATTAGTATCATATTTGTTTTTATAAAAGGAGTTTGGTCTCTTAGAAAAAAAAATTCCATTGCCAGATGGATTTACAAGTGAATTCTATCAAACATTTAAAGAACAATTAATTTCAATATTATATAAACTATTAGGAGAATCGGGGAAGGAGTCCTAAAATTCCTTTTATAATACTGATATGGTACTGATGCTTAAAGGCCAAAACAGAGAAAGAAAATTTTAGGGGCGGCTAGATGGCACAGTAGATAGAGTACCAGCCCTGAAATCAGGAAGACCTGAATTCAAATCTGGCCTCACACACTTAACACTTCCTAGCTGTGTGACCCTGGGCAAGTGACTTAACTCCAATTACCTCAGGGAAAAAATTAGACTAATTCCCTTACTGAATATTGATGCAGAAATCTTAAATAAAGTATTAGCAAAGAGATTATAGAAACTTATCACTAGGATAATACACTATGATATCTAGGGGTATTTATACCAGGAATCCTAGGCTGGTTCAGTATAAGGAAAACTATCAGTATAATTGGCCATATTGATAACCAAACAAATCATATGATTTTTTTAATAGATGCAGAAAAAGCATTTGACAAAACATAACATAATGGGACAAAACCCATTCCTATTAAAAGTGCTAATAAACATAGGAATAAATGGCGTTTTACTTAAAATGATAAGGAGCAACCTAGAGAGAGAACTGTGGGAACTGAGTGTGAATCACAACATAGTATTTTCATTCTTTTTGTTATTGTTTGCTTGCATTTTGTTTTCTTTTTCATTTATTTCCTTTTTGATCTGATTTTTCTTGTGCAGCATGATTTTTGTGGAAATATATAGAAGAATTGCACGTCCTTAACATATTGGATTACTTGCCGTCTAGGGGAGGAGGTGGGAGGAAGGGAGAGAAAAAACTTAGAACACAAGATTTTGTGAAAGTGAATGTTGAAAATTATCCATGTTTAAATTTTGAAAATAAAAAGCTTTAGTTAAAAAAATGATAAGCATCTATATAAAATCATCACCAAATACTATATGTAATAAGGATAAGCTAGAAACATTCTCAGTAAGATCTGGGATGAAACAAGGGTGCCCATTATCACCATTATTATTTAATATTATACTAGAAATGTTAGCTTTAGTAATAAGAGAGAAAAAAGAAATCGAAGGAATTAAGAGCAGATAATGAGTAAACAAAACTGTCTTTTTGCAGATGATGTGATATATTTAGAGAGTCCTAGAGAAATAAAAAACTATTAGAAACAATAACTTTAGCAAAGTTGTAGGATTTAAAATAAACTCACATAAATTTTTTAAATCTGCTTTTGGTCTCTTACTCCTGTTAAAATTCTGCTCCAGATAATTAGATATGGGACTTTGTTAGGATATTCAGCCTATATAAATTACAACAATTATATTAATATTTAATTCCAAATTTAATTTGCTATTTATCCCATTAATAGATTTCCATTGAGCAATCTTAAAACTTTCTGTACTTAGATTCTTTAAGTTTATTATACTTTATTACTGTATTAAATTATTTTGAATCTTTGTTGGTGAGCATAGTAGAAGCAACCAGTTGGGTATTTTGCCAAGCTCTAAGACACAAAAAAAGCTTCTGTTGCAATGAAGGGGGGAGATAACACAAAAAAAGAGTCAGAGATGGAGGTTGAGATATGAGTGAGGAAATGGCTGAGAAATGGCTTGGAAAGGACATCCATCTAAAATTGAGAAAACTGGTTTATTTGTACAAATGGTACTTATTTGCTTGAATCTTAGCTATATGTGGTATTTACAAGGTTGCAAATGTAACAAATTCTTCTTAGAAGGAAATCCAAAAATCCTAATTGTCAAGTTAAATTTATGTGAAAACTACAATGTTACATTGATCCCTTTATTCTGTAAAGCTTTCTTTTGGCTTTTAACAGCTTCATTAACTTAGACTTTATATATTACTTTCTTGATTTCTTATGTTTTTGCTCCCATTAGATATAAAAAAGTCCTTGAGGAGATGCTGTCTTACATTTCTTATGTAATAACCCTCATGGCACCTTACATCATAGCATATGACTTTTTAAAGTTAAAAAATTTTTTTCCTAAATCAGTTTCATCCTGATTAATAGTCTTCTGGTATATGAATCATTCCCATTCTCACTTGTCATTTCGGTTGCCATTGGTAGAAAACGAATACAGGTTGTTTGTGAACTCTATTGCGAGACAAGAGAAGAGTGCTACTACTTCCATCAGAGCTGATGACAGCTAAATGGAAACCTGCTTATATTATTATAGGTCAGCCTCTATGTCAGGTTGTCTCTGACCTTGTGATTATACCATGGTTTAATTCCATTCATAAAACTAGTGTTAGTTTATTATATATGAGTTACTATGTTAGGTTTCATATAGAATACATAATAACATACCATGTTGTATCCTATAGTTGAGTCTAAAAAATACCATAATTGATTATAGCTACAAAGAAGGTTGAATAGTGAGATGATATTAAGTGAGAAGGTTAGGTGTATACTAAAAGCTCAGCCAGGAATTCTCCAAATTTTGGAATTTGGAGAATTAGAAATCACAGTGTTAGTGATCAAGAGAACTCAGAGGTGATTATATTTTAATGTTAAAAAGAGGCTATTTGTTGTATTTTCTATTTCATAATCTCTTCTCTTCTCCTCTTCTCTCCCTCTCCTCCTCCCACTTCTCCTCCCCTTCTCACTCCCTCACCTTCTCCCCCTCTCTCACCTTTTCCCCCTCTCCCTCCCACTCCCCTTCCTTCTTCCCCTCCTTCTCCTCCTCCTCCTCCTCCTCCTCCTTCCCTTCCCCTTCTTTTCCCCCCTTTCTTTTTTCCTCTCCCTCTCTTTTCTATTTTTTTTTCTTTTTTCCCTACTTCCCTCTTTCTGTGTGTGTTTGTGTGTGTATGTGTGTGTGTATATACATGAACACGTCTATTTAAAGCCTAAAGATTCTCCTACTGGAACAGAGGGCTAAACTTTGTGGAAGATATTTGTATTTTATATATTGTTATTAAATTAACTATTTCTCCAAATGAATTTATTGAAAATTCTGGCTTCTGTTAATCTTTTCCTTTACCAAACTTATATTTTGCACCATACTACTAATTGCTAGACTGTATATTTGTGTTATATGATTAGATTTTCTTCCCAGTTTTTTAAGCCCCTTGAGGACAGGAACTACTTCTTAAGTTTTCTTGTCATCATTCACAATCTCAGTACTAAGTTAAGTGCTAACTAAATGTTCCTTGATAATAATACCAAATAATTGAACTCGGCCTTTTTATTTGAAATTCTGAATTTGGTATTTAGTAATAATCAGAAACTTGCATTTTCCTTTAGGCATTTTTGCACCTCTTTCAAAGATAAGCAAAGCTACAGATCGAAAGAAAACTATAGGACGAACACCTTCTGCACGCACTACAGTATCCGTCAGATCCCAGAAAATTGATGTTACTCATGTAACTTCAAAAGTAAACACTGGTAAGTAATACTGGAAATTTCATTACCTCCTTAAACATTAACACTTCTTTTGTATAAAAAGATTTTCCATATAACTTGTGGTTTGGAATTTGGGGTATGTAGTTTGCTCTGAAGCCTGAGGTTGGTAAGAATTTAACATTGGATATGTTTAGCATTCCCTATTGCTTCAAGATTTCTGTTTCTAATAATAGTAACAAATCCCTTCCTGTATTTTTACCCTAATTTTTTTTCCTACTGCTTCTGAGAAGAGGTTGCCAGGATTCACCAGACTGCCAAAGGGGTTTATGATCTCTATTTATGAGGTTATGAACCTTTGCTTTAGAATCTTCTTTTCTACTTATCTTGAAAATTACTGCCAGAATAATCTTTTCATAGCACAACTTTCACCTTTCTATTCTTTCTCTAATTAGGTCCCAAGTCCTCTATAGTCTTCTTTTTTCATAACTTTATTCAGCTTCATCTCCCCCACCTTCCCCACATATATACATCGGTTCAGTTTTATTCTTCCTATTGCTTCTCATAATGCAATATTCATGTTATTTTTACCATTGGAGCTTTGCATATTCTGTTTCCCCTTAGTATTCAATCACTCAATTAATAAACTTTTATTAAGCACCTACTGTGTGCTAGAAACCGTATTAAGCACTTTAGAACTTGACCCCCTCTTCACAAACTTAACTATTAGTTAGTAATTGATTCAAGTCCCATCTCCTTTGGGAAGCCATCATGGCTGACTTTTAGTTTTTGTTAATGCCTTCCTTCTTTGTATTTATTATCTGAACTACATAAATTATATTTATACCCTATATTTTTACTGACTATGGTTTGGCTGACTGCTGTGGGGATAAGGGTGGGAGCTCTTCACACAATGCTTTGTTCTCTGGGGAAGGCACAGAAGAGAATAGGTAGAAGGGCAATGCAAGTGTTGTGTTTTTGAGCTGCCTGAAACGATGGGGCTTTCCCAGGTCCCTTCAGAATTGGAAAGGGGAAATGTTTGGAAATTAGTTACTAAACTCTCAATAAGGATTTCTGAACAAGTTGAGGCCTGTTACAGAGAATAAAGGATAGCTTATGGATGATGTGAATGGACAACTGGGGGGGAGAGGACCTCTTGTTTGAGCAGTGATCTACTACCAACTTGGGCCTGAGAGAGACTGTGAGAGGCTATTTGCTATCCATTGTGTGCCGGTCATGGGGCAGCTATGGACAGTAGCATGTCTCATGGCTTACTTGGAGGATCGTTTTTGATGGCTGGCTAGAACAAAGCATAAATGGGATACAATTATGGCAGTTTACTCACACATGAAAAAGTAGGCGATAACTCATAGTGCTTGGAAGGCCTGTAATCAACATTTTGTGAAGGTTGAACCTAGGAAGTCTCAGGGTTATCAGGTTTGAATGTCTTTGCAGGTTGGATGGATAATTTAGTGATGCTGAGTTCCTCGGTGGGATTCCTGCCCTCCTTTGTGCAGGAGGGAAAGAAGGCCTTCCACCTTATGCTAAGGAGAGACAGGCTACTACAGAAGACACTTATCAGGGATCCTAGATTCGTAGGATTATAGCTAGAAAAGGATCTTAGAACACATTTCCTCCAACCTCTTGATTTAAAGATAGACAAATGAGGTGAAATGAAAAGATCACACAAATAATGTAGCAGAAATCTGAAGGTGGGGAGGAAAATAAGCATTTATACAACACCTACTATATGTGAGGTACTTTACTGAGCACTTTTACAAATGTCTTTGATTTTGTTAATACATCTTGTAGGTATGTGCTGTTATCTTTATTTTATAATAGAAGAAATTAAGAGGGGCAGCTAGGCGGTGCAATGGATAGAGCACCAGCCCTGAACTCAGGAGGCCCTGAGTTCTTAACACTTCCTAGCTGTGTGACCCTGGGCAAGTCACTTAACTCCAATTGCCTCAGTAAGGAAAAAAAAATAGAAATTGAGATAAACAAAGATTAAGTGACTCACCTCAAGTCACACAGTTAGTAACTGTCTGAAGCCAGATCTCCTGCTTCAGGGTTGGTGCTCTAATTATCGGGTTGCATCAGAGTAGTAATGGCTATAGAATTCATGAATTAGGGTAACCTTACTCAAGTTGCTCAGTAGACAGTGTCTGAAGATGTGTGATTAGTGCATCTTTGCTTGGATAGAGACTGCAATCTGGCTTGTTGGAATGTTGGAGGTACTGTCCATACCAGTGCAGTCACAGAGCCATTGAAGCATTGGTCTTATTGTCTCTTGGCTTTAATATCTGGAAGTGTATTTATCCAATGAGACTGATCTTCTCAAGGGTTGAAAGGGACTTCTTTGTAGGTGTTAAAGTCATAACAAACTCAGTGTTAGAAACAGAAGTACATGCTGGCTGTCGGGTGGCTGATAGAAAGGAATGTTTATTTTTGCTACTCTGGGCAGCAGTTAAAAACTAGAGAAGATTTTTTTTTTTCCATTCTTTCTAAGCTACTCAGTGGTCAATACTTGACCTTGGGTCAAATTAGTATTATTCCTCTCTTGGAAATCCTCTACATTCTTCCTATTTTTACATTGATATAGGAAGTTCATCACATTAGAAATTTGTGAAGAAGAATAAATGATTAAAAAGCATAATCAATTCTCAGTGAACTATTACATTGGAGTGATGGTGGAGGATATCCAAAACAATAGTTAGCCTTGGAGTTGTTCTTAGTGATTTCTAAATTCATTTTATGGTATCTAATTTTTTATCCAGAAGATTTGCCTTTCTAATTAGAGTTCACTTAGGCTAATACTAAATGAATTGTTATTCATTGAGTACATATTAACTGGCAGTGAAGGGAGAGGTTCAGGAACTTGTGAGGGAAAAGCTACTTTGGGATTAAAAAGTCAGTCATTTATTGGGTATTTATCATTTCAGACACTTTGCTAAGCACTGGGGGAACAAAGAAAAGCAAAATTATGGTCCTTATTATCAAAGAGCTTTAATGGAACATTAAAAAAAAAGTACATACAAGAAATATGTAGTTTGTGTAGATTATGTGGTAGATTATGAAGGGCTTTGAAGACCAAACAGAGGATTCTATATTTGACCCTGGAGATAATAGGGAGCCACTGGAGTTTATTGAGGGGAAGGTAACATTGCTGAACTAAAGTTTTAGGAAAATCATATTAGTTGCTGAATGGAAGATGTATTGGAAGGGAGAAATTTGAGTCAGGCAGATCTACTAGCAGGCTATTGCAGTAATCCAAGTCAAGTAATTGAAGGTAATGAGGACCAGCACTAGAATGGTGGCAGTGTCAGAGTATACAAGAGAGCATTTTAAAAAGATAATGCCAAAGTAAAGTCTAGAGATCTTGGCAAAAAATTGGATATAGGGGTTTAGAGATAATAGTAAGAATCTAGGATGACTTCTAGGTTTTGAGCAGGGCCTGGAAAACATGGTAGTGGCCTCTATAGATAGAGGGAAGGGAAAGTAGAACGAAAAATTAGGAGGAAAAATAACGAGTTCAATTTTAGACACCTTTTGGATTAAGATGTCTCCTGGACATCCATTTTGAGATGTATGATAAGCAGTTGGAGATGCAAAATTGGAGGTCAGCAGGAAATTTAGGGCTAGATGGATAGATTTGACAGAATCATCAGCAATAGAGATGGTAATTAAATCTATGGGAGTTGATGAGATCCCTGAATGAAATAATATAGAAGGGAAGAAGGCCCAGGACAGAACCTTATGAGGCACTCAAGAGTTTATGGGCATGATCTAAAATGAGGAGAAAAGGATACTTAAGAGTGGTAAGAGAAGTAGAGAGGAGGAAAACCAGAACAGTGGTCTCTTAAAAACCTAGAAGAGAATATCAAGGAGAAGAGGATGGTGGACACTGACATAGGTGCAGAGAGGTCAAGGAGAATGAGGACTTAGAAAAGGCCACTAGGTATGGCAAGATTATTGGTAACTTTGGAGAGAGCAATTTTAGTGGAATGATAAGGTCAGAAGCTACACTGTCAGGTTTAAGAGAATGAGAGGAGAGAAGCAAGACCCCTTTTGTCAATGGCCTTTTCAAGAAGTCTAACCACAAAAGGCAGAGGAGAATATCAGATGATCATGAGGATGGAAGGCTCAGATGAGGGATTTTTGAGGGTGCAGGAGACATAGACATGTTTGTAGTTAGTTAGGGAAATCAGTAGGCAGAAGTTAGGGAGCAGTCTGTTGGAGGAGATGGGACAGAATTTGATCATTTGTGCAGGTAAGGGTTTGCCTTAGCAAGAAGTAAGGCTACCTCTTCCTGTAAGAGGGGGAGAAGATAGTGACCAAAGGTGTCTGAGTCATAGGAGATGAGTAAGAAGGGGAAAAGGGGATCTCACGGTCAATGGCTTCATTTTTTAAAAAATAAAATAAGAGGATCTCAGGGAGAGTCATGGGAGGTTTAAGGAGGTATTACCAAAAAGGCAGGATAGAGTACTTACAAGGTTGGCCTCAAAATCAAGAAAATCGGTTCCAGACCCACTTCTGACACTACTTACTGGCTGTATGACTCCCCCCCACCCCAAGTCCCTTAACTTTTAATTGTTCTTCAATCAGTTCCCTAAGAACAGTTGCTGATCTGCATTTATAGAGAGAGTATCCTTTCCAGGAACTCCCTACACTAATGAAATCACAGGATTTCTGTGTTTCTTCTCTGGATTGATATTTTGTTTTTCTCCATTGATGATAAGAGGAAGTAGGCAAAGTAGACTAGTCTAGAACCTTGACTATATAATTATAAAAATTCTCAGCTTTTCTTATTCCATGACTTTCCAGAACCTGATCTCATCATTTCATCAAAATAATCTGGTTGTTTTTATAAGATCAGAGCTTGCTAAAGTATCACCCACAGAAAGTCCGTACTTGCAGTATGTGTATATGTGCTTGCATTTATTATTTTTAATAAAATCTGATAATTTTGTTGATTTCTTTTATCTTTATGTCATCTATGTTTTCCCATTGTATTTCTCCTTCCCTCCCAGAGTGTTATCCCTTGTAGCAAAGAATTTTTAAAAATAGGAAGAAAAGAAGAAAAAAAAATCAAAACTGATCAGCACACCTTCCAGGTATCCTTCTTAGAGGGAGAAGTGAAAAATCTGAAGCTGCCACTTGAGGGGGGCCTTCTTTATATTTGAGTAGGTGGAAAACAGAATCCAGAGTCCCCAGGATAAACTCAGTCTGAGTGCTGCTCTTGGAGATAAGGCACGTAGGACTCATATGCCTTCATATGGAAACAGTGAGTGTGATGGCCTTGCAGGGATCAAAACAGTGTTGGACCACATGTCTGTTGCAGTCATACTCCTACAGCACATTACAGGCTTCCCACATCTGGGAAATCTGCGAATCTGTGACTTACCTGGAGTTTATGTTTAACTCTCTTGTGTACCATTTCTCTTTCTCTAGTTTAAGAAACACAGTTTAAACGGAAAGATAATGCATTCCTTATAGGTTTATTCTAAAAGTCTCACACAATAGAAGTTGATCCTAAATTGATAAATGGTTTATGTAAAATACAGTGAGGGAGGAAATTCCACATCTTTTCCCCAAGAGGTTAGATGTGCAAATGGTATAAGTCGAGCTCTTGTCTTAAGATGTACTTGTGCCAAAGGACCCATTAGATTTAATCTAGGTAATTGATTAACTGGTAGTGTGGGAGGATGTCTTAAAAATTCAGAGCTTTTTTGAAGTGTGAGTGTATGCTGATGATTTTAATTTCTTGCATTCCCTTGATTTTATTTCTTTATTAAAAGATATGAAATTTAATCAGGGCACAGTTTGATAAATTTTGTTCAACTTTTAGCTTTAATTGGAGTGCTGCATCCAAAAACAAAACCGCATGTTGTTGTCATTTATGGATACAGTTATTTGCTTCCTAAAAGCATTATCTGCTTAGGTCAAATCACTTATCAATTTAACTATAACATGTTCATTTTCACCCAATGTGAAATGGAGATAATATTTGCCCTTTTTGCTATCTAGGGGTGGGTGTTGTAAGGTAGTTAGTTGTGTGTTAAACTGGGGGTTTTGAGCTATTAGGGAGGAAATTAAATTCTCACACTTAAGGTGATGGCATCCTCTTTCAGTCCTTTGACTTAGAAATAAATAGAATCAGAATTTTGAAGTAGGGATGCCAGTGGGACTACTTCTTGAAAAATTAGCTGTTTCTTTGGGGTCTTTATTGGTATAGGGCAGCCAAATCTTGCTTAGTGTATGGATGCTGGCTAAATTCAAGTTTATGGCATGATAGGAAGTCGGTGCTCACAGCCAGTCTTTTTTTAAGCATGTATTTTATCCAATGTAGTAGATAATAGAAATAAGCTTAAAATAGTAGGAGAATTTGAGTTCAATTTAACCTTCATTTATTAAGTACCCTCTATATGTGGGGCAGCTTGGTGGCACAGTATATAGAGTGCCAGACCTGAATTCAGGAAGATTTTCAAATCTAATCTCAGACACTTCCTACTTATGTGACCTTGGGCAAGTACCTTAACCCTGTTTGCCTCAGTTTTCTCATCTGTAAAGTGAGCTGGAGAAGGAAATAGCAAACTATTCCAGTAGCTTTGCTAAGAAAACTCCAAATGTCATAAACAGCAACAAATGCAGCATCACAGGGGAGATGCATAGTTTAGATGAAGATAGGACTTCATGTCCCCATGAAGTTTATAGAGGGAGGCCATGGCATACACCAAGCATTATTTTGCCTTATAATGTCTAAATGTATAAAGAAGGTGCCAAGTGACATGTGAGGGTAAGATGGGAGGTCATTGCTGTTTTTGAGAGAGAGTAGCATAAAGGTAGGCTTTAAAGGATTATGGAGGGTAATGGAGAATATTGTAGTGTTAGAAAATAGCAGGGGTGATGGATGGCCCTCTATCTGATTTGTTAGTGGATCCCTGATCTTTTGATTGTAGTCACTTCTACCCGCTCAGACTAAAAGTCCTTTATGCCTTCTTGTACTTGTTTGTGTGTGTCTATAAATCTTTAATAGAGAAATCATCCAGTGTGGGAGAGACTTTTCTCTGCTTCTGATAGTTTTTAAATTTTACAGAGTAGGACTAAGGCTGTCTTTGCAGAGATTATAAGAACTTATTGTTTTTACTGTTAGATGATTTCAAGAGAAGTTTTGGCCTATTATAACAGAAGGCATCTTCAGAGACTCTCCTCAAGTATGTTATCTCCAGTCAAAATCATACATGATTCTATAGTAGATATGATCACAGAGCCAATCCTATCAGCATTTAGTTAGGCTTTATCAGGGAACCATTCTTTCAAGGTATTGGTAAGTCTGAGGTGGGTTTTCTGTGTAGAATCTGGCATTTCTTACCTTGAGCCCCAGAATACCACAAAGTTTGCTCCATAAAAACTGACCAAAAAAAGGGGGGGGGGGAAGGAAGTATCATTACATGCAAGAAAAACAAAATGGACAAAGTAGTGCATATTACTTCTTTCTGAGGGAAGAGGTGGCCCATGGAAGCCAGCCATTAGTATGTATGTCCAGGGAAAGCTATATATACACTATTTTCTCCAAAGTCTTTGTCTTTTTATACTCTTATCTTCCCAGTGATTCTTTGTGACTGCTACTTTCAGACTCTGCCATGTTCTCTGAAGACTTGAAATTATTGGTGGCATAAGGGACATGTCTAGTGGTTAGGCTACAGAATAGTACTAGTGGTAATCTATAAGTGTGAAATATCATTGTGCATAACATTTTTTCAACTAGCTTTTATTCTTCATATATTTTTGTACCCATGTTAGCGTTCACACTACTTGATAATATAAACTCTTCTGCTTAGATACATTGGGCTTATGTTCTTTCATTAGGGTTATGTATTTTACTTTAAAAATATATTTTATTGATGCCTTTCAACATTATATTTCAGTCATTGCCACCCTCCCTTGTGACAAATGAAAAGTTAAAAACATTCTGTATAGTGAGTATATGTGACAGTATATACAATATTCTGGTCATGGAATCCTCCATCTCTCTGCTATATTGGAGGTAGAGAGGAAGGAAGGATAGATTTTATCATCTGAAATTGAGCCAGGAGGCAGCATATGCTAGGCAAGTCGAATCATCCCTATTATTCTGATTATCATCTCCTTTCAGACCCTGATGAAGATAGCCCAGGCCCTGAGCCCAACAGCTCGGGAATAGTGATATGTCCACCAAACCACCAGACTTGCTTCTATCATAAGCTCATGACCATCACTGAGTGGAGAAATTATTGTAGAGAAGGGGTCTATGTAGTGTGGAACATGAACCATGTGTGGAACATGTTCCATACTACTTTACCACATGCAACTGCTAGCCAGTTGACATAAAAGTAGAAAATCCCACTAACTTCCATCTTTTCAACTCAGCCCTCAGAGCCATTATCTAGGGAAGCAGCCGCCTTGCAAGAGGCCTGTTTCCCCCACCATCCACCAAAGTAGCTCTCACACACAGGGCAGACAGACAGTTTATTTGGAGAAGCAGGCATCCTAAGGCAGAGACAGGAGGGCAGCATGTGCCAGGTCTGGCTAATAGTACCTCTTCTGTCCCCCACCGTGCCGGTCATTACTTTCACCAATCAAACCTTTGGATATAGCATTGTTTGTACCCAGGGTCCACAGAGTAGATCTTGGTACATCTTGGAAATTAACCCCAGAATAGACACAGGCTGGCAACTGTTCTTGCCCCCAGCTACTCAAGAGTTAGAAAAAGAAGCTGTTACCACCAAAATTCTTCATGCCACTCACTCACTTGGTTCAAATGTCAGAGACTGATAAGAGGTAGCATTAACAAGGGATTTTTCCATTTAACATGCAGTTAAAACTTTATGTGTATTTTCTTTTTTAGAACGTTGGGAGCCTGAAGGGGAGGGATTGTATTTTCTATTTGTTTCCTCAGTAATTAGCACAGTGCATTGTACATACTAATTGTTTAATACATTCTTTTTTCATTCATTCAGTTCATTCAAAGAACTTCATTGATTTTTCTATTACTCAAAGTTTGATTTCCTTTTGGTAATTTATATTGGTATTGCTTATTTCGCTGCATTAGTTCATCTAAATATTCCCATACTTTTTGAGTTTCTCTTAATTCCTTATTTTATTGTTAGATTCTGTTATATTAATCTATCAAAAATTTTTCAACAATTCGCCAGTCAATGGCTATGCATCCCTGTTTTTAGATTTTTGCTACTGCAAAGAGGGTTGCTGTGAATATTTTCCTAAGTAGTGAATCTTTGTTCCTGACTTTGAAATCCTTGGAGTTTAATGCCCTGTAGTGAGAGCAGTGGGTAAAAGAAGATGGGCAATTTATTCATCTTGCAAAATTTCATATCAAAATTCCTAACCGTGGGACCAGTTCATAGCTCCACCAAGAATATGACACAGTATCTATTTTCCCATCATTTCTCTTGAATTTACTATCTCCATCTTTGATTACATATGCCAATTTTCATAGTATAAGGCAAAACTTCAGAGTTGTTTTAATGCTCATTTTTTCTTGGTTTTAACAATTTGGAGTACATTTTCATGTGGTCATTTATTGTTTGTGCTATTCTCTTGGAAATTATACACTGTGCTCACTGATTTGTTTGGAAAAGTCTCTTGATATTTGTGTCAATTTCTTATATATTTTGAATATCAGAATTTTATTGGTGATATTTGCTGCAAATACAGAATGTGCCCAAAACGATAGTGTACTTTAAAGCTATTAAGCTGCCAAACAGCTTAAAACTGCATTACGATTTTGATACCCTGTATCATTTCTGTTCTTTGATTTTTCTTCTACTTCTGTATTCTTTGATTCTATTTGTACAAAAACTTTGAAATTTGATGTGATCAAAATTCTCTCATGTCTTTTGTAATCTCCCCTTTCTCATGTTTGGTTAAGAAATAAAAGTTATCTGATCTTGTTCTCTTGTAATTTGTTTTTAATGTTGCATATTCTGGTATAAGTCAAAATAGTGTGTGTTTTTATGGTCTTGTATGTGATGTTGGAATTCTCTTTGCCAATTTTCTCTATAGTTCTTGTGAGAATAAAAGCCCTTCTTTTCCCAGTATTTCTCATTTCTTACTCTTGACCCATATTTTTTAGTAATTTTTCCATCTTTCCATCTGACTGTTTTTGCATTAAAATAATTATCAAAGTATAATTGATCTAATTTGGAAGGTCTTATAAGGGAGTGTCAAGGGAGAAAAAGTAAAGCCTCTCCCTCAAAAATGTTTGGTGAATCCACTGTGACAGACTCTTAGGAGGATATATCTATATCTATATCTATATCTACATTTATATATATATATATATAAAACATACACGCGTATATAGTTTTCTTAGTTTTGTTTACTTCATTTTGTGTCATCTCATATAAATCTTTGCATACTTTTTTGAATTATTTATATTCATTGTTTATCATAAAATACTGAAAACTTGAGAGCTACCAGAAGAGCAAGAAGCAGTGTGGTTCTAAGATGGCATTTTGAATTTTGCTATTATGTTGTGCACATTCTGTTATCCCATGTTTTAGATAAGGAAAATTGGACTCTTAAGAGTTTTAAGTAAGACTTGTCAAGTGATACAATTAATGTCTATCAGAATTAGGGCTTATTTTTAGGTCATATAACTTTAAACATTTGAAAGACTGAAGGTAGGAATAAAATAGTTGGCTGGAATAGAAATAATGAGTGGACATAATGTATGTTTTTGGCTTTAACTTCCCTGGAGTATGTATTTGCCAATTTTCTTCTTCTTCTACCATTTCTTCTCCTACCCTACTTAAAGGGATATATAGATATATATTTATGTGTTTTTTCAGGATGTAGTAAGACAGGAACTGTCTTGCTTATGGATGTCCCCAGTGATTAATATTGTGCCTGATATGTAATAAATATTTAATAAATACTTTGTATCTTTATAACTTAAAAAATAACTTTTAATAACAAGCAATGAAATGTTTAACTTGTTATAACGATAATGAATCCTCATTGCTACCCTCCTTTGTGACAAATGAAAAGTTAAAAAACATTCTGTATATTGAGTGTATGTGACAGTGTATACAATATTCTAGTCGTGGAATCTGCTATCTGTGAAAAAGCTAGAGAGCTATATATATCAGATATGTTCTGTAAGACTTTTGTCTTACATTGACTTTAGTGGTTATATTAAACCATTTGCTGAGTGCTTTCTAAGTCAAAGATGTTTTGCTAAGCATTGTAGGTCCAGGTACATGATTATCACAGGATCTATAGCTATTTCCAAGGAGTTTACAATATTGTTGGGAAAGAATATAAATGGTCATCTTCACAAATAAGTACATACTGGAATAAGCATTTATGTGGCACCTACCATGAACCAGCTATTATACTAAGCCCTTTACAAATTTGATTCTTACCACAATCCTGGGTGGGACATAGGTGGTGTTGTTATTATTTTACAGTTAAGGATACTAAGTCGGAAAGCAGTGGTATTTATTAATGTGCCAAGTATTATGCTATGTGATGCTATGAAAATCATATGATTTTTACCACAACCCTAGGAAGTAGATGCTAATGTTATCCCATTTTACAGTTGGGAAAATAACGAAATCAGAAATTAAGTGGCTTGCCTAGATTCACACAGCTGGTAAACTTCTGAGACTAGATTTGGATTCAGGTTTCGTCCTGACTCCAAGCACAATACTAACTACATTTGTTGTGCCACCAGCTGCCTCCTTGATAAGAAGGCTAAGGGTCATGAAAGTTGGAATCAGACAGAACTCACTTCTCATTTAGATAGGCAACATGATCTAACAATTCCAAAGTGCCAAGATCTATAAGATCATTTGGTTTTTTAAAGTTGTTCTAAAAATACTTTTATGACATATTAATAATTTAAATTTTGATCCAAGAATTGTAAGACATGTGGAAGAGAAATGCTTTGGGATTGTAATATGTGACTATAAAAGTTTTTTTTTAACATAGATTTTTTCATAAGTTTCTCTTGTATAGGTATTCGGTTATTATTTATTTATTTTAATTTATTTTTTTTTATTATAGCTTTTTATTTACAAGTTATATGCATGGGTAATTTTACAACATTGACAATTGCCAAACCTTTTGTTCCAATTTTTCCCCTCCTTTCCCTCACCCCCTCCCCCAGATGGCAAGTTGACCAATACATGTTAAATATGTTAAAGTATAAATTAAATACAATATAAGTATACATGTCCAAACATTTATTTTGCTGTACAAAAAGAATCAGACTTTGAAATAGTGTACTATTAGCCTGTGAAGGAAATCAAAAATGTAGGCAGACAAAAATAGAGGGATTGGCTATTCTATGTAGTGGTTCATAGTCATCTCCCAGAGTTCTTTCACTGGGTGTAGCTGGTTCAGTTCGTTACTGCTCTATTGGAGCATCTCGTCTCATTGCTGGAGATGGTCAGGTCCATCAGAATTGATCATCATATAGTATTGTTATTGAAGTATATAATGATCCTCTTGGTGTCCTGCTCATTTCACTCAGCATCAGTTCGTGTAAGTCTCTTCAGGCCTTTGTGAAATCATCCTGCAGGTCATTTCTTACAGAACAATAATATTCCATAATATTCATATACCACAGTTTATTCAGCCATTTTCCAATTGATGGGCATCCACTCAGTTTCCATTTTTTGGCCACTACTAATGCAGTACTTTAAAAAAGCAATCATGCTTACTATTTTTATTAAAGACTCATTTGTGTGTTCAACTCCAAACTATTTGGCAATCTTTTCCTGTTTTCCGAAAAAGTGTTGATTTTTTTTTTTGACTCCAGGATTAACAACATCCAAAAAAGAAGGTGGTTCTGAGTCAACATCTTTATTGTCTCCTGGTGAAGCACTGAAAACTGTACCTGGGAAGGAAGGTAATTTAAAATATTCTGTTCTCAAAATGTTTGTTGTTTATTATATTAATCTGCTTTTTGTCACTTTTATCCTACCACCTTGTTCCTTTAAACAGAGCAAACACCATCTCTTTTATCTTTTAATTCTTAGTAATATCGCTTTCCCAGCAAACACTTGGCAATATTTATTTTTGTTCTTGTTAATGAAATGCATTATTTACAAGTGATATCAACATTTACAATCCATTTAAGAAAGGACATTCATTTTTGTTGCTATGAAGTTGACAGTGTTTTCATATATATTCTCATTTGGTTTTAATAAAACTCCTGTGAACATGCTAATGAAATAGGGTTGGGTAGCAGTTATTGACATTTCAAAAAGGAGCCTTGCACAAGGAAAGTGAGGCCTTGATCAGTATAGGTTTTCATTGCACCACGCTTGACACCTGATATCTCACCTAATTGCTGGAAATCCAAGAGGAAAGTTCTTCTCATTGCAATATTTTCATGCCATCTCTTGAAACTCCTTTCTCTCTGTTTCAGCTGTTCCACCTGTTTCTATCAGTTCCTCCTCTTCTATCTCCTCCTTGGACAACAAACAGATGCACCCCAAGAAATGGAATCCAAACAACAATAATAAGGAGGCGTCGATGAAAAGTTCTTCCATTTCATCGAGAGCCAGTGCTGGTACTTGTGACTTTTTTATCCTGGATTTCTTTCCGTCTTTTTAAAATTAAAAAAGAAATTTTTTTTTTTTTGGTTTTTGATCTTTCAATTTCAGTGGACTTAGATTTTAAAATGGGTAGCAGGAAATGCTGTCTTTTTCTATTTGAAGAAGAAATTTCTCACAACTGTGTTCTGTTTTTGTGGGCATAGCTGAGACCAGTTGGTGACTGACAAGTCTTTATATGACATGCATCTGTATAGATGATTTTTTGCTGTCTAGTTGGAGCTATTCCTCACGGAACTTGCATATTTTGCAGTCTTAACTTTTAGATTCATGGTTACTTTAAAAAAAAAAAACTATTATGCATTAGACTTAGTTTTTGCTTCTTTCAGTGTCCTTGTCATAGAATAGCTTAGGAACTTAAAAGTGGGAGAAGACATTTGTGTTGACTGGGCAGTTTTTCTTTAACCTTTGTGCCACATGATTGTCCAATACCTGCTTGAATACTTCCAATATTAGAGTTCACTGCTTTCTTCCATTATCACTTTTATTATTTCATTCCTTAAATATCTGGTATATATAAGGTATCTATAGGATGCAAAGACAAACTCAAATTAGACTCTTCTTTAATAGCATAGAGAAGATAATATACACAAATACTGTGATACAAGGTAAAATGTAATTAAAGAACAGCTTAGCTATATCAGATTTGGACAGCGATAGGCTGGAAGAGATAGGTCTTAGAAGACCTTAGGGGGAGAGGGAATGGATGGCATTTGAGTAGGCCTTTGAAAGACTTGAATAGTAGCTTACATTTATGAAGATCTTTCTAGATCTTTTTTCATTATAACTTCATGGAGCTTAAGTGGATTGTAAAGTATAATCTCCATTTTACAATTGAGGAAACTGAAGTAAAGAGACATTAGATGACTTTCCCACAACTAGTTAGTGTAAGGACTGGAAGTTAACCTCAATTCTCCTGACTTTGAGTGTAGTGATTTTTTTTTACTCCCCATAAGGACTCCCAAGTGACCTTTTTCTGGAAATTTTCTACAAAAAGGAAGTCTCTGTTACATATGGTGATCTTTTTGGAGAAAAACATGTAGCAAAAGTTGAGACACAATAACTCAACATAAAGAGTTTTGAGGTGTGAAACATATTCCTTACAATAGTCCAGTGAGGCAAGTGGTGAAAATGGTCCCTTTTCACAGACGTGAAAACTGAAGCTAAGATTAAAGGGGAGGGACTTTAAAAGGTGCTGATGGGTATGAATAGGGAGAGGTTATTCCAGGCATGAGGACCTGCATGAACCAAAGGCTTAGAGACTGGACATGGCAAGAAGATGTGGGAGTACAGGAGACAGCTTACGTTCAGTAGAGGAGTTGGAAGGGAGAACATTTGAAGAGGAAGAGCAGGAGATAAAGCTGAAAAGACAGAGGGATACCATATGAAGGAAAGCAGTCTAGAATCTCATAGTTGAAAGGGTGATTAAAATGATATGCAGAGATCATCTAGTTCAAGTGAAAAGTAATTACCTGTGGCATCTCTTGACAGCTTGATGACTTACTATCTCCTGGGGCAATTCAAGGACAGTTCTTAGAAATTTTGCCTTGTGTTGAACTGGATTTTTCTGCCTACAATTTGGCCCATTGCTTCTAGCTTTGGCTTCTGGGACCAAGCAGACCGGGTCATATCTTTCTTTCATACAGCAATCTTTTGATTCCTTGAGGATAGATAGCATATTCCCACTAAATTTGTTCTTCTCTAGTCTAAAAATGATTTCTGAACCCTCTACCTAATCAATTTGTTATGGTTTATAACCCCCTCACCTGATATCCTCTTTTGGCCCCACTTAGGTTTATTCTAAACATGACTCTCATTTGGATATTCAGTATAGCACTTCAGATCTAAGTAAGATGGTAGGGAGTGAGAGTACAACTTTTGTGCTTCATTTTTTTTTTTTTTAATGCATCCTAATGCTGACTTAGGTATTTTTTATTTTCACATTCTACTATTGACTTATGTTGAATTGATCCTATACAAAAACATTCAGGTCTTTTTCCTTTTAAAAAATTATTGATAGCTTTTGGTTTTACATTAAATTTTTCCCTTTATTCCTCTCTCTTTTCCCTAAGAGCCATCCTTTTATAACAAATAATTTTAAAAAAGAAAAACAGAAAAAAATCAATAAAACTGATGCGCTTATAGAAAAATCTGACAGTATATACAATGTTGCACTTCTGTAGACCTGCCACTTCTTGGAAGAGGTGTTTTCATATAAGTTGCTGTTTAGGTACACCTCTCATGTCTTCTACTTGTATATTTAATTTTCCCAGCTGAATTGTAAGACTAGAGATGTATATGTGTTAAATTTAATCTTAGTAGATTTAATATATCTTGACTATACAGGTATTTGGGGGTTTGGATTCTGTTGTGTATCAGCTTACTCAACTTAATGTCATCTGCAAATTTGAGAAGCCTATAAGTTATGCACTCCTTCAAATAATTGCAAAACTGTTAAACAGCATATAATTGAGGTCAGATCCCAGGGACAACCCACTAGATACCACCTTTAATAAGATTTTCAGTTTTGCTGTTTGTGGTCTGTTTATTCAATCGGTTGTAAAGCCATATATACTATTATTTTGCCTATGTGTGTCCAGCTACCATCTGTTTCTTTTGTCTTCTCATCTCCAGGTTAACTATTCCTATTTCCTTTCATTATTTACATGTAGTTTTCATATTCCTCATCATCTTGGTTTCCATTTTTTATACATGCTTATTTGTCATTGTTCCTCTTAAAATATGGCATCAAGAATTGAGCATAATTCTTTTAACATGTCTGTCCAGGGCAGCTTGCAGAGGTACTCTCAGTTCCTGAGATATCTGTCACAGGAATTCTATTACTGTAGTATGGGCTTGTTTCAGGCTTTTTAAGAAGCAATGTCTCATCATTTCTCTGCTAAGGTCTTATTTGAACACCTTGTTGTTGAGGTATAGAGCTGCCTCTGAATTTTCCCAAGGCCATATCGGCCTTGGAATGCAGTACAAACTCTGGAATATCTTATTAGGTTGGAAAGGCGATGTCACAGTCTACATTTGGCATCCAAGCCTGGCTTAGCCACTTTCAGAAAAGTTCATCTCCAGACCAGCTGTGGAATAATAACTTTTATTCACATTGACTAGCAAAAGACTATGGCTTAGCCACTTTCAGAAAAGTTCATCTCCAGACCAGCTGTGAAATAATAACTTTTATTCACATTGACTAGCAAAAGACTATATATTAAGGCGTAGAGGAATGCAGAATTCATCAAAGAAGGAACAAGTGATACTCATCAAGACCAGGGATCCTAGACACATTTATAAAATGTTTAATAGCCTTATATGCTTATTTCTCTTCAGATTGGGACTGATAGTGACTTGTTATTTTATTTGTAAAGCAGGGTCGACCACTTCAGCTACATCTCTGGGAAATAAACGGGAAGAAGAGGTTCGTGTTGGTGACCGAGTGTTGGTGGTAGGCCAGAGGATTGGCACTGTCAGGTTCTTTGGCACAACAAACTTTGCTCCAGGTAGCATACCTTGGTTCATTTATTTTTTTAGGTTAAAAAAATTGAGAACTTTGCATCTGAGAAACTGAATTACATTCAACTTTCTCAGTGGATGATGTAGTGGTAACAAATATATATATATATAAAGTGGAGAATCTTCCCTCCATTTATACTTGTTTTGATAACATTCTCCATTTTTCCACAACAGATTTTTCTTTCAAGGTATATTTCTTTTAGGTTTTTAATAATAATGTTGGGTGAGAAAAATAAGGGTGGGCTTATGGTTTTTTCCTGAAATAATTAATAAAATGAATAATTTTCTCTCTAGACAATGAAGAGTTGGCTATATAACTTTGTTTAGAGTAGAGAACAGAAGATTCTGTTTGCAGAGAACAGAAAATTCTTTTTTTCCAGAAGAGTGATTTTGCTTGATTATGCTATGCTAACACAAACTAAAAGCTTATGTAAATACAACTCACTTAAACATTGATATATCCCTATATTTATATCTGGACTTCTCATAAGGTTAAAGAAATATTTAGACCTAATCTTGTGTTTTTATGTAAAAGAAACTTAGACTTAATCTTGTGTTTTTATGTAAAAGAGACTTTATTTTGCATTTTTTATTACTGTGATTAGGTTGTATATTTAATGCTTTACAATTTACAAAGTACTTTCATGTACCATACATTATTGTACTTTTTCAAATGGAAGCTTAGTTTCATGTTGAGTGAAACTATGCTAAAATTTTTAAATGGCAGTATTGCCATTTTGACACATGGTGGCATTGCAATATTTCAAAAAGAAAATGCATGCTGAAAAATTGATGAGAAATAAGCACATAATATTCTATTCTTTTTATCCTTTACTGGTTACCTGTCTGCTTTTGAATATAATACTTCAGGTTGATTGTTGGCTGGTTCCTTTTTTAGAATTCACTTCCCTCACTCCTTCTCTCCTTCTCTCCCTCTTTCCCTCTCTCCCTCCCTGCCTGCCTGCCCCCCCCCCCCTCCTCCCTTCTCCTCTCCCTCCTTCATATGGTAATTGAAATCAGCTAGCATTTTCCTGTTGATTCCCAAATAAAAACTTAGTCATAGGTCATTTAGAGGTCCTTTAGAGTCATGTTTCCCTTTCTAGAAAGGACATTTTCTGCTGAGGTCATGTATCTTGGGTATTCTTTTTATTCCTTCTATAGAGTCTTTTTGGGAGAGTAAGTCAAGTATATTACTTATAATTAATTGAATATTAATGTCTTCTTAGTGCAAGACAATGTGATAAGTGATAAGACTACAAAGATGGAAATGAAAAACATTAGGTTTCAGAATACACAAGGCCTTACCAAGCAATGTGATTTCTGACCCTCAATATCACTACAAAACCTTGATGTGTTAAATATGTTGTCTTTCTGAGCAGTTTTATCTGTCACTTGTGAACTCTAGCAAACAATAAATGATAAATTGGGATCATCAGCAGAGATGATGGGATAGCCTGTTGAAACATCATGATGTTGCTCAGCCTTTTCGAGTTGCACAGGGGCAGAAGTTCTCCTGGGAGCAGATCAGGGACTGTGCTGACAGGATACCTCTGTCTTCGGGGCACAATGAAATGTGACTTCAGTTAACATGACATAGCTGATATGTTATAGAAAATGGCAGAAGCAGATAATGACTTATCATGGAACACATGATGGCTTATTTTTGTAAGACATTAAATAGCTAAAAACCATTGTAGTCCCATCTTCCCTGCTCTACAGCTCCTCATTATTGGATAGCCTGTACATAGAATAGGAATAAGTTATACATTAGTCTTTTCACTGCATTCTCAAATGTGGAAAATTGTCATCTTTGAACATGATACTTGAACATGAACATTTACTAATGGTAAAATATTCTCTGGGTTATTTTTACTAGTTATTTAATTAAATCTTTAAATTGGTCATCCAAGAGAAGACATTGATTTATGAATTTGATAACTTTATAATATTTAAGTCTAACATTTATTTGAATTTTTTAATCATCCTTGGTCCTCCTTTTATATCTTAAAAGTAGCTTCACATTTTGGTTTCTTTAGTGTTTTCCACCTTGAAGTTAGCAGACTTGCTTAGGGTCATATAGCTAATTATCTAACACTTTTTCCACTGTACCTCTAGGTGTTCCATGAAAAATCTGCTAATATAATTTAGGTGTAATTTCCTTCAAGCACTTAAAAACCTGTTATGATGTTATCTTTCTTGTTCTGGATCATTTTAGAATATAATTGCTTGCTGTCTTATCTGAATATTCTTTGTGTACTTGAACTGTAACTGATTTCCTCCTGTAATACTCTGTCATACTTTCTAAAAGCCCACCACAAAGTCATCTTGGGTGACTTTTCTACATGCCCTGTCTTAATTGGGTAGCGTGAAACTAGACATAGTAATCAACCTTAGAAGATGATAGTTACAGTTTTACCTTGTAAGAAGAGCTCCTCAATTTAGTCTTGAGGTTTTAATATCATGTTTGCCTTCTCCACTCTGATCTATTATGGGCTCTTGTATGTACTTTGGTTATATTTATGTAGAGTTAGTGTTTGTCAGACATCTATTTCTTGAGTTTATTTTTCCTTTTCTAATATGCTACCCTACAGTCATGCTTATTAAATCATATTGTTGTTTCTGATCACTTTGTGCAATGTAATTTTTATCATTTGAAAATTTATTGCCTATACTATATAATACATTTCTGAGAATGTTCAGTTGCACTGGACCTAGGACTAATATACTGGTCTTGGGGAAAGTTTAGGTACTTCATAAACTCTGTGTTCATATTCTAGGAATTTGGTGTGGTATTGAGCTTGAAAAACCATTTGGCAAGAATGATGGTTCAGTTGGAGGTGTGCAGTACTTTACTTGTCAACCAAGATATGGGATATTTGCTCCCCCAACCAGAGTGCAGAGGTAAAAATGGAATATTTATATATACACATACATTTATTTCCAGACACACATTTTCTAATTGGCTTTTGTTCTTCCTTTAATATTAAGAATGGAACACTGGGTGCAGTTTATTCTTTCTTTCAAGGGGTTAAGTAGCTACCTTTAGAGAGAGGGCTCATGGGAAAACAAAATTTCTTTTTGCTGAGGATTTGCAATTTAAAAAAAAAAAACATCCTTCCTCATTTGCATAGCATATGAGTACATGTAGGCTATTAGAGCATTGCAGCTAAGAACAGTGAGAGCAGCAAGCTTAATCTGTCATGCAAACAAAAGTTAAAATGCTATCTGATTGCTTCAGTCACATCCTAACTGCATTACATTTCCTGCCAGCAGGCACCCCATTCATTCTCTTACAAACCTAATGGAACCAAAATGGCTTTTTCCTTTGATTCCTTTTGGTCTCAAAAATAGATAGACAGTAGATCTTTGGGGGAAGTGGAGCTTCAAGGATTTTTTTTTAATATGTAATAAACTAGCTCACTATTTTTTGTTAAGATACTGCATTTTGAAAATTGTTTTAGTTCACTTTGGTTTTAAAAAATAAGTTTACTGGAAGCAAATCCTCTACAAATTCTAGGCATCATTATGTGAGATGACTTGTCATATATGCTGATATATTGAGAAACATGGTGTCTTGGTACACACTTCAGTGGAAGGGAAATGGTATAATTTTTAAATGCAAAATAACATGAATGATGTAACCACGAGCTCTTCCAGCTGTTATCTAGCTGTGAGCCTCATCTAATTCAGTAGAAATACTAGATAATAGAATATAAATACAGATACAGTCAAAATAGGTCCCAGATAAATTATTTCATATTTCCTTGTGGTTTTGTTTCCCGTTTTTGTAAATGTGGAAAGCAATTTCCTTTATACCTTATTCTTTTAATAGTACTATTTGTTTTAAAAGGATTACTGTTATTTGGGCAACAAGGACATAAATTCTTAGTCATTTAATAATTATTGAGCTGAATATGGTGCATATTGAACACAGTATTTTGAGAAGAACTGGGCTGGATATGGGAGCATATGCTGGTCATGTATTAATATGGTTACAATATCTTGTATTTATATGGTGATTTAATGTTGACAAAATATTTTATTACACATTTTACAACAACCATGGGAAGTAGGTGATATTATTTTAAATAAAAAGTAAGTTTTGAGTCATTCACCTTGTTTTTATTTCAAAATTTTTTGAGGAGATCTCTGAAATGATTTTATAAATTTGTAAGGCTAACTCTTGTTCCATTTGTGTGCCCCAAGTCTTAGTGCAGCTTTAAGCTTTAATAGCTTTTATATGTATATACATACACCCTTTTCTAAAATTACAAAACTCCAAACCTTTTACCACATCATACTTTTTTTTCTGTTACCCCACTCTTTTCTGTAAATTTCTAATCTTTCCTAAATTTTTTTGTTTTTTTACATTTATGATAACTTTTTTTTCTATTTCATTAACACAGTTTTAACAGAAATTTTAAAACTTTAAATTTAGACTTTTCTTGATTAATGTTTTTTTTTTCTTTCCTTTCTGACATTTTATAATTCACTTCTTATTTAGCTGTCTTAATTATGGCTGGGTGATGGCATTTATATGTTGTATGTGTGTATATATATGTATACACATTTAAACTCACCTATATATGATGGTATTGTTGTTAAGATATTAATAATAATAATGACATAAAAATTGAATTAAATCTCAGAGGAAGGAAAAAGTAAGAAAGTTAGGGGAAATTTAGTACAGGAAAAAATTTTTTTTATAAAATGGTTTTCAGAGTACAATCATAGATATTATTAGCTCATTGGATTGCCACTGAAATTCTGGGAAGAGTTAACTGTCCTTCCGTTATAGCTGAGGATAATTGACTCTTTTCAAGATTATATGACTTATAAGTGGCAGAGGCTAAGGGAATATCTGTTTTCTGTGTGTTACCTTGTACTGTTTCTAATATGATAAGTGACCCTAAATCTCTGGTCATTACGTTATTTTTTCTTTCGTATATATCATATTTCCAAATTACCTTTTCCCTCATAATTTCAGTTACTCTTTATTGATGAAGACAAATCTTTTTTCTTTCTGACTTTTCTCCATTTCTCTCTGTTAAAAATAAAGGAAGAGGGGCAGCTAGGTGGTACAGTGAATAGAGTACCAGCTTTGAAGTCAGGAGGACCTGAGCTCAAATGTGGCCTCAGGCACTTAACACTCCCTAGCTGTGTGATCCTGGGCAAGCCACTTAACCCCAGTTGCCTCAGCAAAAAAAAAATTAATAATAATAATAATAAAATAAAAATAAAAACAAAGGTGGCCATTTCTAAATGGTCTATTTTTTATACTCTATGTTATGTCTCGGTTGTCTTGTCGTCTCCATGTTATTAAATCCTCGTGTAGTGCTATGTGAGGCCATTCCTAAGCAAATAGAATAGATGTAGTCTCTATTTTTGAGGAATTTAAAGTCCAAATAAACTCAAACCTAAGAGACTAAATAGCCTTTAGAATAAAAGATCATTAAGATTTTGGAGAAAACAGATCATTTTCAGAGTGAGGAACCATTTAAAGATTGCTTTATGAGAATAGAAATTAATATCACAACTATTGTCACTTCTACATTGAAAACTAATATCAAATAAATGAATGTCATTCATAAATCAATAGGCTCTTGTTGCAGTTGAATATTAAATACTTGTACTGAAATACTTGCATTTTTTTTTTAACCAATAGACTAAAAGATACTCTTTTGGAGAATGCATCAAGTAAACGAAATCATCCTTTTCCAGGTAAGGCTAAGAATTTTATTAAAATTAAAAAATACCCTACTAATTCTGTATTGCATTATTAACTGTTTATATTCTAACATTTTTAAAAGAAAGAGACTACATATAGATTCCTTGATTGACATTTTTGTGGAAGCTATTTCATTATTTTTAACTAGCAATCGATAGAGCCTCCAGTAGTCAAAAATTGAAGGATATATTGTTAGGATATCAATGCATACTGCTTTTTGTGATACTAAAGGAATTAATTCTTTGAACATGTAAAGAATTAGGTATCTTTACTCTGGGATATGAGTGTGAACCACTATATTGCATTTCCAATCCCTTTTTGTTTGCTTGCATTTTTGATTTCCTTCTCAGTTTAATTTTACCTTATTTCAAAGTCCAATTCATCTTGTGCAGCAAAATAACTGTGAATAGATATGTATACGTATATTGTATTTAACATATACTTTGACATCTTTAACATGTATTGGTCTATCTCCCATCTTGGGGAGGGGGGGTGGGGGGGAGTAGGGGAAAAGTTGGAAAAGAAGGTTTTGTAAGGGTCAATGCTGAAAAATTACCCATGCATATATCTTGTAAATAAAAAGCTATAATAAAAAATTTTTTTAAAAAAAGAATTAGGTGTCTTTAGTGATAAACATTGTTTTTTTTTCTTGGCATATGTACTTTGATTTTTATCTTTAATTTTTGATAGCATATTAAAACCATTAAGTTTGATAGAAAAAAATAGTAGCTTCATCAGTATATAGAGTGATTTTGTTGTCCTTTTAAAATTTTTTTTCTTTTATGAAACTTTTTTAGAAGACATATCCAATGTCTTCTAACAAAAAAAAAGAATGTACTCTTAAAAAATGATTATATTCTTATATGTATGATTAATGAGGATATAAGAAATCATTTTTATTTTGGATAAAATTTTCTCAACAAATCTAAGCTATAATTATGTTCCATATATATATATATATATATATATATATATATATATATATATATATATATATATGCTTTCTCCCTTTGACTTCAGCTTCCAAGGAAATATTTGATATAATGGAACATCTGCAGTAGTAGAGACAGAATATGGGGTTTAATAGGCCTATAAGTTTGGGATTAAAAATTTTTTTTTTCTACTATTTTCCTAATTAGGTTTTAGACGAAGTTTCAGTACAACTTCTGCATCTTCTCAAAAAGAGATAAACAGAAGAAATGCTTTTGAAAAGTGAGTATCAAGTTAATTAGAAATATAGATAAATGAAATAAATATGACCTGGAATGTTATGAAAGAAGAACCTATTATTTTGCGATTTATTCTTTGGTGTAATGGTTGCATTAATAATGGAATGAAATACTTTGTGAGTATATCATCCTTTTGTAAATATTTATAAAAAACTTTAATGTTTTAATATCATATATGCATATACATATATGTGTATATTTAGATATATGCACATATATGTATAAATATTTATATATATATATATATATATATATATATATATGTCTATCAGGTTATCTTTTATGATTTTCTCTTTTTGAAGACTAAGGGGTCTGTAAAAAAAGGTTGCTGTTTGTGTTACCACTGCATTGGATGGATTTCCCTTTTGACTCTCTTTTGGTCAAATATACTTTGGTAACTAATTAGGAAAAATTGATTTAGTGTTTTTCCTATTAAGTGCAAATAATAAGTATGTAAGAGAACCTTAAAACCACTTTGCCTAAATGAAAACAATATTTTGTTATTTGGTGTAACTTAGATATTCTGAGATATTCTGCTTTAAGTTTATCTAAACAGAGAATTTCTGCCTTCTTTAAATCTCACTCCTTTCACTTTCCCTAGATCTACTTTTCTCACATTAACCCTTTTATCCATTTAGATTTGAACTTTTTTTTATAGAAGAAAGCTAAGTGCTTTATTCTGTAGGCACAAATTCACAGCTATATGATAGTTGTCATGTTTCATCTCCATATACATATATTGACTATAATTATATTATTTACAGAAAAACCTTCACAGTTTAAGAAAATAAACTGTGTATCTTTGATGTTTCATGGATTCTTCTAGCCTAATTGAGCACTTATTTTCTTTATTGTCTTTGGGCATAATAATTTAAAATTTTGAAATAATCTATAGAGATACCCCCAAGAAACTTAACACAATATTCTCTTTTTTAAAAAAATGTTTTTAACTTTCCTTTCCTTTTTAAATGTTGAGTTCTCTTTCCCTTCCTCTCAGTTCTTACTGCCCCATCCCAGACACTGACAGTTTTCTTTTTCTTTTTTTTTCTTTTTTTTGTTGAGGGTATTGGGGTTAAGTGACTTGCTCAGGGTCACATAGCTTGGAAGTATTAAGTGTCTGAGACCAGATTTGAACTCAAGTCTTCCTGACTTCAGGGCTGGTGTTCTATCTACTGCGCCACTTAGCTGCCCCCTGACAGTTTTCTTTTAATATTTTATTCAGTTTTGTTTCACGCTTCATGACCCCATTTGGGGGTTTCTTGGCAAAGATACTGGAATGATTTGTTATTTTCTTCTTTAGCTCATTTTATAGATGAGGAAATAGAGGCAGCCATGGTTGAATGACTTGTCCTGGATCCCCCAGCTAGGAATTAAGTGTCTGAGACCAGATTTGAACTCAGGAAGGTGAGTCTTCCTGTCTTCAGGTCTAGCACGCTACTGTACTACCCAGCTGCCCTTCTTTTAATAAAATATATGCCAGTTACCTATTTAAAAAAATTACAATACTACATAAATATATTATTTCTGTTTTCTCCTTCCTATTTCTGTGAACCACACTATATCCTAAGTCAAGAGTATTAAGGATTTTTATTTTATCAAATGTGCTGTCCCCAAGTAAATACAACTCAGATGTTTTAAAGCAAGAATCAACTTGATGTGAATTACTTATATGGAAGTAGGGATATTAATTTCAGGGTAGTTAACTACTTTATAAACATGCTGTAGATAAAATTTTATTTTGTGGACACAAACTGATAGGAAGATAATAGAACTGCCATGCCTTATTTTCATATACCTTCAGTAAACTAGAATTTTTCCAATGCCTCATTGTGATATGGAGCTGACCTCAAACTCTTGAAAGTTATGTTTATGCAAACTCTGGCTGGTTCTAACTAGCTAGTAGACTTTGAATATGGGACATTTCAAAATATTGTCTTGTAGACATCTTGAAGTCAGTGTGTCCAAAGCTGGACTCATTATTTTTTCCCCCAAAACCTGCCTTCTTCTAAACTTTTTTCTTTTCATCAAGATTATCACCATTCTGTTAGTCATTCAGATTCCTACCTCTCTCATACCCCCATATTCAATCTGTTGTCAAGGCCTGTTAATGTTAGCTTTGTAACCTCTGACAGATTCCCCTTCTTTCCTCTAACTCTATCATCACCCAAGTGTAAGCCCTCATACTATAATTTACACACAGTAGTCTGCTGTCTGATCTCCGGGCCATGAGTCTCTTCCCCTCTACTCTAATGGCCTCTTAGTTTTAAAATTGATTTTCCTAAAGGAAGTCTGATCACATTGCCCCACCTATTCAGTGAATTCCAGTGGTTTCTTATTACTACCAGGATCAAATGTTAAACCTCTGGCATTCAGAGCCTTTCATTGTCTGGCCTCCTCCTTCCTTTTTGATCATCTTACATCTTTCTTCACTTCACTTACTCTGCAGTCCAGTAACAGGGGCCTTCTGACTGTTCATCCTACAAGAAACTCCATCTTCCAATTTGGGGTATTTTCATTGGTTGTCCAACAACAACCATTGTGCTTAGAATTCTCTCCTTCTTCATCTCTGCCTCCTGGTTTCTTTGATTTCCTTCTAGTCTTAGCTGAAATCCTACCTTCTTTAAGAGGCATTTTCTAATCCTCCTTAATCCTGGCACCTTCCTCTGGCCATCTATCACCCAAGTAATCCTCTATTAATCTGGTTTGTACAAATTTGTTTACATGTTGTTTCTACCATAAGACTGAGTGAGTTTCTTGATTCCAGAGACTGTTGTTATCCTTTTTTGCATCTCCAGTGCATAGCACAGTGTTATCGTTTGGTAGTCTGACTCTTGGCATGACTCCATGAACTACAGCAAGCCAAGTTCTTCTATCCTTCACTGTCTCTCTGCTTCTATGACAATGTATATCCCTCTCTTTCTCTGCCATCCCTTTTTTCCTTTTGCCTTCAATCTTTTCTAACATTAGGATCTTTTTAATGAGTCTTGTCTTCTCATTATGTAGCTTCAGTATTTGTTTTTCGAGTGAATAGTTTGAAAAGACTGGAAAGGGGGAGAGTTTTGGGGAAATGACTGCCTTGGAGATAAGAAGGGTGTATATGTGTGTGTATGTGTCTGTGTGCCTGTGTGTATATGTGTACTTATATACACATATCTGTGAATGTAGTAATTATGTATTGTGTATGTAGGGGTGCATATACACATATGTATATACACATACTTTTGCATGCACATGTGCATTTGAGTGTGTTTTCATATGTGGATGCATATGTATGTGCATATGGAAGGGTTTGTACTTACAAGTAAGTGCATATGTGTGTGCATATGTATTTAGAACTTGTGATGTCACTAATATGTGAGGAAGCTTCCTTTATCAATGCAGGTCAGTTGCTGATAGCATTAGAAAGCTGCTTGGGGCACCCAAAGGTTATGGAACTTGCCCAGGGTGATAACAACCAGTAGGAGTCAAGAGTTTTCCTGATTCTTAGGCTGGTGTTCTGTCCAGTTGCACCAAACTGCCTTAAAATGCATGTGTATTGTGCATTTGTGTGTGATTCTGCTTATCTGTATGTATTTGGTTATTTATGCTTATATGTGTAGGTGTATACCTACCTAACTGTCCATGGATGTGGGTATACTTGAATGCTTGTATTCATTGATGTTGATGCACAGGTGTACACAGGATGAACTGAGATATGTAGAGATATGTAATTTCATGAATAGAGTACCTCCTCCTCTCCCACTTCCCCAGCCATGAGGAAGCTTCCTTTACCAATGCAAGTCTGCATTTTCTCTGCAATTTAAAGTCTTCTATGTCAGGGCCACTGGGAGGCTACATCACTTAGCCAGCTAGTTGTATGCCAGAAGTAGGGCTTGAACACCAGAGCTTCCTGACTCTAAGGTGGGCTCTTTCTACTGTGCCATACTGCCTTATGATGTGTGAGAGTGTGTGTATGTGTAAGTAATCAACCAGTCAATAAATATTTAGTCTGTGGTCAGTAGGCATTTAATAACTGCCTACTATGTGGTAGGCACTGTACTAAACTCTTGGGGTAAAAAGAAAGGTTAAAATCAAAGTCCTGATTTTCAGTGAGCTCACAGTGTAATAGGGGAGATAATGACAAGATAATGTCAGAATATCTGATTATCAGAGAGACTAGAATTAAGGGGGGATGCTGGATGACAAAGCTTCTTGTGGAACCTAAGACTTAAAGAAGCTAAAAGAGATGAAAATGGAGAGTATTTCAGGCCTATGGGGTATTTTAGGCCTGGAGGGTAAGCAGGTGCTGGGGGAGGAAGTAACATGTAAGAAGACTGGAAAGTGTGTGTGTGGGAGGGTTGTGAAGGCCCCTAGAATGCTAATTTATTAAGTGCTCAATATGCATAAGGTATTGCCCTAAGTACCAGAGATACAAAGAGAAGCAAAACATCCTTTTTTCCTTGAGGAACTTATATTATGATGGTCAGGAAGATATATAAACATTTAGGCAAATGCACACACATCTATTTCTTTGTGTTTACATACCAAGTAGATTGAAGGAAAGCATCAGAGAGTGAGAGGCATTTGTAGCTGGGGACATCAGAAAGACCCTCATGTGATTGGTTTGAACTAGGACTTGAAGAATATCCCTAGCACTTCTGGGGGGAGGGGGGAAAGGAGGAGGTAGAAACACCAAGAAGGGAGGGGAGGGTAATTGAGGGATGATCTGCCAGGTGACCAGGGTTGCCGATGCTGGCATGGAAAGGGCCTCTAGAGGAAGAAAGAACAAGAATGCTTTAAAGGTAGGAAGGGGCCACATTAGGTATAGCTTTAAATGCCAAGCAAAGAGGTCTCTTGCTGTTGGAGGCAGCAGGACAAAGTGACACTTACTGAGCAGCAGGGTGCCATGATCAGGCCCATACCTTAGAAGGATGGAAGAGGGAGCGGAGACTTGAGGTTGAAGATAGAAGGCTCATTATTTTAGCCATCCAGGGAAAAAGTAATGCCTGAGTCAGGTAGGGTACCATCTGTGTGAGTGTGGAGAAAAGCCATGTATAGGAAATACTGTGAAGCTAGAAATGACAGAAATATTCTAAAAAGTGAACAAAAAGTCATCTTAATTTTGTTATAACCATAATTCCTCTCACCCTTATCCTGATCCCTGCAGTAATAATGAATATTTCTGTAAAATGATAGTTTGGTGATCTTTTTTGATGATGGTGTGTTATGGTTTAATTATAAAAAATTATTGAACCTAAAAATTATTTCTGCCACTGAAAATCAATATAAAAATTATATGTTGTGACTACTTAAAAATATATATTATATCCTTTTTTTTTTTTATCCCGAATAGGCCAAAAAATGCTTTACTTCGTCGAAGCTGGAGCAGTACTCCATCAACTGGGGGTATGGAAGGAGCTGTGAAGCTGCACGAGGGCTCTCAGGTTCTCCTGACAAGTTCTAATGAAATGGCCATTATTAGGTATGTGGGCCCCACTGACTTTGCCCCAGGAACCTGGCTTGGACTTGAACTCAAAAGTGCCAGGGGAAAGAATGATGGCTCAGTGGGGGACAAACGTTATTTCACCTGTAAGCCAAATCATGGAGTGTTGGTTCGGCCAAGCAGAGTAACCTATCGGGGGATTAATGGGTCAAAGCTTGTGGATGATGATTGATGAACTTGATCTCTTAAATGAGGTCAGCTGTATTACATGTGCAGAGACTGTGTCACCCTAGAGGCTCTGATATATGTGAGTGCATGGGAAATGGTGACTTACTTAACTGTTACTCACATTTTGATAACACAACAATCTTCATAGTATCATTAAGACAATTTATAGATTAACTTTTAAACAAAAGGAGTATGAAATTTTTAAGAATCATGAATCTCTTAAGATCATTTAAAGGGAACTTATTTTTTAAAGTTTTTAGACCCAAGTGTGGTCCTGAGATGCCAGAAAATTATGCCATTAGGAGACCAACTGATGTATTCTGTTGCTTGTTCTGTCTTTTAGCATATACAATTGGGTTATTGTTAAAAGTATTGAATAGCATATTACTTTGGTATTTCATTTAGCTGTCCATAGTGCTTTGGGAATAATTATCCCTTTCTGCGCTTTCATCAATAAGGGCTATATACGTGAAAACATCTGTTTCCTCTCTGATCCTCCTGAGAGATCCCTGCTCTGAAGATTTGCAGTCTTTAGAATTTTAGGACTGGAAATGATTTATCTAAGCCACTCCTCTTAGTTTATGGATAAGGAAACTGAGGTACAGAAACATGAAGTCATTTCTCCATGGGCTCATAGCTGATAGCAAAGTAGGGAGTGCAGAGCAGGCCTCCTGACCCCCAGTCTTGTGCCATCTGCACCACATATACTTTAGGGATCCTTGGCATTCTTCTGAATCACTTAACAGGAATCACTGACAAAGCACCATGTAGCGAATCAGGTCCTGTTTTAAATACCACCTTATTGTTGCATAAAAGACCATATTGGGAAGAAGCACTTTTAAAATTTGATGCACTTTCATCTTTGTGGAAAGTCCTCGCTGTATCTTGAAGTCCTTTGCCAGTTTTCCCTGCTGGCTATGGAAGTTGAAAAAAACAACCCAGTTTTAAAAATTCACTTAAAAGCAAGAAGCAGATTGACATATCCTAGGCTTACATATAGAGAGCAGTGTGGTTTACCACATAATTTTCTTCACCCAAGAATAGAAGTGAATATTGCACAGTTAGTCAAGGTATATGTGGTACATGTTCATTTAAGTATTTCTTCACGTCTTTGTAGTTCTCTTTGTAGTGTTACTCCTAAGGCAGCCATGACATTTGCCTTAGTTGGTTTTGGATTTTCCCAACTGTAGCAAAGCACAAGTATTTGAGCTTTGGCTAAATGCTACACAAATTTGGCGGGAGAGCCCATTTTCAGTCTGTGGCTTGTGCCCATCTTTGACTTTAAACTTTGTAATAGAATTAATGTTACAAGGAATTTGTGTTATGTCTGTGTCTGGATGTTTGTGTTCCATAAATGTAAAAGATTTATATTTTATTGTACATATTTAGATTTGAAGAGACTACAGAAATAGTAAAATGGTTCACTTTATAAGATTTAAAATTATCCTTAACAATGGAACTGCCTTTGCACTTAGAAATAACATGTTCAGATATTTTGCAATATACTATTTTTAAACTGAATCCTGCTGCTCTGCTGCTCTTTTGAAAAAAGCTGGTATTCGAATACTGCTAGACCTATTTTCCTGAAATCGGTTTGCAAAACAAGGCTGTAATACACTGCCTTTTAATCAAGGAATATTTTTATTGACTAAAGAAAATGAATGTACTGTGATTTTGAATGTAAACTTATTTTATTATACTGTTTCCTAAAAACTGTTTATTTATACTTTGAGATGTATGTGGATTCACTGAACTTTTACAAAGTCCGAAATGTTTCCTGTTGTACATCAGAGCCCTATAAATTAAAATCTGTTATATTGATGTTGACAATGATTTGCTTTTAAGGAAACCATAAACCACTATTTTTTTCTCTCTTGCAACCTTTATTTTCTTTCATGCATATAATATGTGAATAGAGAATATCTATTAAATCCATACAGACTTATACATTCTTGCATAAATACATGAAAACAGTTTTTTTCACCTTTAGCTTATTGTCAGTCTACTTGTGCTCAATTGTAGCTTCTCAAATATAAATAAAATGGAAACCATTATGTTTTGGAATAATGTCTGATGGACTCTTTCTATTTTTCTTTTCTTTTTCCATGTTCTAGGATATTAGAATATACAATCACTTTCTTAGAAAAACAAACAAAACATTTCATAAAGAATTTGGGTTGTTGTTGCTTACTGTTAACAGAAGTTAAACACTTCTCAAAAATGAACGTGCTTTCTTTAATACATCCAAGTTGGTCAAACAAGTCATCTATTGCAGATATTATTTTAATAAATGGAATGTTATTTCACAAACACTTGCTAGAAACAGAAGATAGTCGTTTTGCTTTTTTTATACACATGCAAAGAAAACAGTTTTAGGAAAAATCCATACACATGGTCCTATCAGACTAATTACATTTTTATATTTTATTATTCACACTTTTTTAATTGACAAGATGGTAAACTTCCTAATACATCTCTCCCATTACCTTGTGCAGTATATCATCACTGTTATTAAGTGCCTGACACGCAGTAGGCTCTTCATCAGTCTGTGTTGAATAAAAAAATGTTTTGCAGAATATTTTTGAATTGAATATATTCTTTTACTAAAATTTATGATTTGATGCTTTATCGTGGCAAGGATGTGACCCTGGGTTCTCAAAACTTTTTTCATTACAATGCTAGCTAGCTCTGTTAATTATCTCCACAGGACTTGCCGAAACTTGAAAGACTTTGACTATGGACACTACCCTTTTATTGTCCAATAACCAAGAAATAGCCTAATCAAGTTGGGGAGGTTCATCACCAGGTTATTCAGAACGTGATGTTCTTTTGGGGCCACAGCAACCCTTCAAGAAAACCCTTATGTGAAATCACTGAGAGCTTCTGATGAGTTGATAGGGTTAGTAATCTTAGTGCTGAAATCATGGATCCTTAAAGTGTGAAGTTTTGGGAAAGATTGCAGAAGTTTCAAAGTAACGATCTAAATAGAAGTGCCATTCTATTAGATATAAACATAACTAGTGTGATATGGTCATTTTAGAAAAGAATTACTTAAAAAATTATGCTGGAAAGCAGTGTTTGCAGATTGTTTTAAACTTGTATAGACTGAGATGATTATCCATAAATCCAGAACAAAAGAGGAGAAAATATGTCATTAAAATAAATGACAATACCGCCTCCTCAGACTAAAGATGCAGATATTGTAATACTTCAGAAAACTGCTTTTATTATTTTTATAAGTTTTATTTATTTTGACATCAGTCATGTTTAAATGTCTCTGCCTTCCCCTACTGAATAAACCTTACTTAGTAACAGGAGAAGAAAAACAGTCAAGTAAAATCAACAGACATATTGATTATATCTGGAAGGGTCTGTGATTTTCTGCCCCCATAGTCACTTTAATTTTTTAAAAGTTTTGAATTTGACAGACATAAAATAAAATGAGCATTTCCATATTCATTGTGGAATAGAAGAAGGTTGTACATGAAACTTCAAATCTCTGTAGAACTTAATTTTCTTTTTGAGTATATGATAAATGTAACATGTTACTTTCAAAGCTATCCTGCTTGTCTGATTCCTTCTGGCTGCCTTTCTGCCTTTTTTTTTTTTCTTTTTGGAGATGGGGTGAAGAGAGGGAACTATTTTTGTTTTTTTGCTACGACAAAGTTTTATTGTGAATTTTTTTGGTATCTCTGGGTCAAAGTCTTCTCTTTGGGTTATATGCTTAGCGGTTGAATTGCTGAAATAAAAGGGTATGCATATTTTAGTCACTTGTTTTTGCATAATTCTTAGTTTTTATAGAACAGTTGTATTGAATCATAGATCTGTCAAGAGTGTTCCCTGTTTTCCTGTAGTCTCTCTAATACTATTTCTATCTTCTAGTATCTTTGCTAATTTGTTGAACGTGAGGAGAAATCTGAGTTGCTTTATCTGCATTTTTCTTAAAAGCCATCTGAAACAATCTTTCATATTTATTATATGTCCATGTCCTTTTAAGTACATATCTTGAGGAATGACTCAGGGTTTTATATTTTAATGCTCTCTATAGCTTGAATAGCATATTTTTATAAGAAATATTTGATGGAAAGATTTTCCCCCCCTGAAATTATGATATCCATACTTCTTGATCTATTTGCATTGTTTTTGTGTGCATGAAAGCTTTTCATGTTACCCCAAAATAGTCTATTTTATCCTTTATAGTCACTATTTCTTGTTTGGTTAAGAATTCTCTCCTGCTCATAGATGTGAAAGGTATTTTGTTCTGTTGAACATGAAATTTTTTTCTTATGCTCATATATCTTTTGGGAATTTAATATAATATATGATAGTAGATGCTTGTTTAAAGCTATTAATGATTTTTTTTGGTCAGATAGTTTTATATTTTCTGAGTAGTGATTATCTCATGGGGAGTGTTTTCCTAAGTTGTTTATTCTTGAGCTTATTGAACACTTGGCTGTTAAGTTTAGGTGTTTATGACTCATTTTTCTAGTTTGATATACTGATGTACTTTTCTTTTTTTTTAAACTAGTCCCAAATAGTTTTGGTAATTACAAATTAATAATATAGTTTGAGGTCTGGAAGTACTGGAAGTTCATTCCTACTTTTTTATTATTGTTCTAGACACTTTGTTCCTCCAAATGAATTATTTTCTTTAGCCTTGTAAAGTAGCCCTTTGCTAGTGTGATTTGTACAGCCCAAAATATATAACTTAATTGAGGCAGTATAATTTTCATCATATTGGTATGGTTCAGCCATGAGCAATGACTTTTCTGTAAAGAGTGTTTTATAATTGTGTTCATATAATTCTTGAGAGTCTTTAGAAGTTATTTGCAGATATTTTCTACAGTCCTCAAACAACTTGTAAAAGTCAAATAATGTAAATAGTCAAGAAGAATAATACTTAGAAGAAACTTTATTACATCAGAAGTAATATCAAACTCTTCAAAACTTTTCTATTACTAAATTTCAATACATACTTGTTCACTGGAGTCAAACTCCAAAGAGATGTGTTTCACTCTTGGTGTGCTTGTTTTAGAACAAGTTCAATTTTGGGGGGAGAGATTTTTAGCCAAAAAATTTTAATCTCTTATCTGTCAAATCTAAAAAGGCTCTCCTGCCCTCAAAATACTTTCTATTCCAGTTACAGTGTTTTATATTCCCATGGTTACCCATTTAGATTAAGGGAACTGAAGGCTTTTGTAAAAATGTAAATTTATAGTATTTAGTGAATCAATTCCAGAATAACTTTGGTCAACTTCCAGGGCTTTGTAAGAATCATAGGGCTTTTAATTTTTAGGGGTGGGAAGAGGTCAGAACATATTTGAATTATGAAATGTTGCCTGCTAGTAGGAGGTTACCTAAAAATGCTTTCTGGAAAGGATTAAAATGAGGATGGGATGATTTCAAGTCAGGTATAGGATAGAGATTTTGAAAGGCCATCAGAATTAAATTTGGCTTCCTTGTTTAAGGATAACTGTTGTCCTATTAGGACAGTATTTAAAAATCATGATAAATGAGTATCATTTTCAGAGTCAAGAAACAACTTTTAATTTCTAGTTGACTGATTTATTCATCTGGTATGCTAATTTGTAGCTGTAAATTCACTTACTGAACTTTATAAACTTTGTACTTCTAAGTCTTCTATAGCTTTAGTTTGAAAGAAGTATGCTAAAATAATCATTCAGCACAGAGAATGCGCCTTTAGAAAACCCACGGGACTGAGTAACTCCCCAGGGAATGTCTCCTATAATGATTTTTTTTAGTGGTGCTGTTATGTGAGTATGTTACAGGGTTTCAGAATTAAAAGGTAGAAGGTACCTAAGAGGTCATTTAGTTTAAACTTTCAATTTGATATATGAGGGAACTGAGCCCCACCCAGGAAAACTTAAGAAGGAGGAAGTGACCAGTTGAGGATTGACAACCAGATTCCTCCACACTGGAATTGTCTTGTATTATAAAATCATTCAAACCATATGTATATGTTTGAAAATGGGAGTTGGAATCATTCTTATTGGGGGAATAGATCTGACCATAATTTAAATTTCTAATAATTGACATTTGTACTGTACTTTTAAAGTTTGCAGAGTACTTTATATACCTTATGTTATTTGAGCTTTACAGCAATCTTGGTGAAGTAATATTTTATACATGAGGAAACTCAGATAAGGTCATAATTTGCCCATGATCCTCCCCGGTTTTAAGTGTCACAGGCAACATTTGCACTCATATCATTTTGCCTGTCAGACACAACATTGTTACTCCTTAAAGCTTCTCATTAGGATTCCAGGTTTCCTAATTGACTCAGAGACATTGTAACATAGACCACCACAGTTTGCAAGCCAGTAATGAGACTTTATTTTTCATTTTTCTTCATGCCTTTTGTTTCACTACACTTGGTTACAATACAAATACAATAGTCAATACAAAACTCATTATCATATATATTATTAGTATTATTTGTCTCATAATAGTATCCCTGAAGTACATAGGCCCTTATTTATAAACAATGTCACATAAGCTGCTGTATATACAATAGATGACCCCAGGAAACTTTTCTGTATGGTGGGTCTGAATAAATTAAGCAGGACAAGTTAAGATTTTATTAACAGCAGAGCAGCAAGATATCTTTGTGTAAGCAAAAGGAAATTTTCTACTGAAAATTTTGCTAAAGCTTTTATGGAAGCCATTTGAGGGGGAGAAATTTAGAGCTATAGATAGCAAATGAAGGAATCTCATCATGTAAGACCACTACCTACTTCTTACAACCTCTCCCTCAGTGGGAAAAGGCACAAGGAGGAGAGAAGAAGAGCTTTCTGTCCCTCTTTGAGAATTTGTTCTAATCTCTGTGATGACAACATAACCAAGTGCTTGTTATTGTGCTTGTATATAATTCTGTGACTGCACATTTTGGACAGACGAACTGAGAGTGATTTTTAACTAGAGGGGATAGTGAGAACCATATTTCAGGTTATTAAAGAGAGACTGTTAGCCAAAAATGTCACCTGCCTACCTATGATAACTGGCGTCATTTAAGAACCAGTATGGGTTTTGCACACTACTTATAAATCTATTTCAACCTTAGTTCTTCCATCAGAAATCAGCCTAGCCTGAAGGATGTTGTTTGAATTCATGTATTTTATACACCATTCAGCCTCTTGCTCTGTGTGTGTGTGTGTGTGTGTATGTATGTATGTACACATAGATGTGTGTATACAGGCCATCCTACCTCGATTCAAACTCCAGTAGCTAAGAATCCTTGCTGTTCACTTAGCATATTCTTAAGTAATGCTTTCAACATTCTCCATGGGTTGTATTTTGTGAATTGGTGAAATAAAACCACTTTTCTTGACCCTTGCCTGGCATTGTGTCATAACTGAGTGATCTATAAAGCATTAGAGGGTAATTAAGCATCCAGTGGCTGTGCTGTGTTCTGCTGGTTATGTGTCCATCTTATTGGGAACATGTTCTCTTAAGTTTATCTTGAGTCATTTGTGATTTTAACTAAAGTCAGACCAAGTCATTTGAAAATTGAACTGATAATTTTGTTTTTCTTTATAGTAATACATTGTGTCAGTCCATCATGAAAAAAAGACCCAGGATGAAATAATAGAGAAGAATTCAGGTTCTTCTCTTATTCTGACTCCAATATGATTCTGGAGGCTCAGTTGAACATCACCAAACAGGCAGTGTCAGTGACAAAGTCTGCTTCCACAGAGGTGTTTTTAATAAAGGAAGGCGATTACTAGCAAATACCTTTGGACAGAAAAACTTTTTATGAAAGATTTAAAATATGTTTTAATGATCATGTGTAGTACTGCAATGACAGCTTGGGAGACTATGGTTTAACCTTCATCTAGACAATAGGCCTAGCAGCAGGGAATAATTTCTTTTCTTAAACTGGCCAGGGGAAAATGTATCTTGATAGTAATTCCAATATATTGCGAAAGACAGAATTGGAACTATGATAATTGTTTCAAAAGACTTCTCCCCCCTACTTTGTCTCAGAAAGAAATGCAGACAGGATGTAGAGTTAATGGCTTGAATTAGCATTGGTGTGCTGTGTGACTACTAAAAAACCCAGACCCCTCTCTGCCCATTCCTTTTCAAACATTGCTTTAGTTCTCAGAGACATGAGAATGAGCTCTGTCCTGAGTAATATCTGTTCTTCTGAGAATAGTGCAGTTTCTTAAAATTTAAAGGAACAAGAGTTAGGCTTAATTGAATTTTTTAAATTTGCCATTTATTTTAGTAGATGTACTAAGATGCAGGAAATTGATTTATCAGGCAGATGTGAACACTTTTTGGGAGGAGATGCATAAGATTTCATTTCTTTTGAAAGTTTCCAAATAAACATAATTGTCATCAAGGAGAATTTATAAGAATTATCATCCAATTGATTCTGCAGCTCAATGTATATAGAAATATAAGGGAAAAGATTTTTTCACCTCAGGACCATGACTTCTGAGAGACGTTACTGATTGTCATCACTGTCACTTTTAGTGACTTTCCAATGGTCACAGACAGCATAGCTGCTGTAATGGTGAGAAGATGCTGTACCCTAGTGACATCTGGTTTATCTTGGGTCTTATTGTACAGCCCAAAAGAAGGCTACCCACGAGTTTCTGTGTTGATCTTTTAAGAATAAAATACATAATGTCATAGATTTATAGATGGAAGGGTCTTCAGAGGTCAATTTAGTTCAGTCCCCTTATTTTATACGTGAGGAAACTGACACCTAAGGAGGTCAACTGACCTGCTCAAGATTATCTCGATGAGGAAGATTAAGAGAGTTGAGTTGAGCCAGAGTTTATTTCAGAATTATCTGCATCATACTTTAACTTCCTCTATCAGCAAATACAACAGATATTTTAAAGTAGACATATTTTAAAAAGGGAATATGTAATTTGAAAAATAATAGTGTTTCAATTTGACTTCAAATAGGGTTGCTGTTGTGGTAGCGTCCCAATTTTGATACCCTCCAGGTAGGAGAGAAATAATAATGATCCCTCCAAGACTGGACCACTATTTTCTCATTAAATAGACTTGTTTCTCCTTTCTATCTTGTCAGTTTCATTTAATCCATGAGACCTGTAAAGCCCATGCAGTTTTACTCTCTCTGTTCACATAATTATCCTCCTAGCACTTGTGTATATCCAGTGGGTCAGTCCATATAAAAATCTAGTCTTCTACATTTTTTGTCTTATCTATTAATTCATATTTCTTTTTTTTTTAATTTGCCTGGGCTGTATTGCTTGCCACATTCTAGGCTCCTTGAAGGTAGGGGTCATGTCTTAAAATTCTTTGGTTTGTATTTCCAGCTCTTTTTACAAATGCAGATGGTAAGTGCTCAATGCATGTTGTTGAATTTGGTTCCTTATTCCAAAATCATGCAGTAAAATGTGTGATATGCCATATTGTGTGTAGGTCTGCAAAGGAGTCAAACCTGTCCTTTAGTTCTTTAATATTTTGCTTTAATCTTAAATTTGAATCAGCAGCCAAGGTCATGGAAAACCCTGACCATAGATTTTATCCCACATTGTCTCTGGAAAGAGTAAGTCAGATACATATGACTTCTTGATTACAGGGAATCTAATATGGGCTTTTAAAAGTGGAAGGGAACCTTAAATATTATCTAGGCTGAACTTTTTGTTTATATATATATATATATATATATGAAAATCAAATCTCTGAGAGGGGAATTACTTTGTCTTTGGTCACACAGTTAGTAAATGGTCACAAGTGGAATTATGGTCTTGTGGTTTTGTGTTTGTTCTGCCTTTCTTGTAGGTTGTCAAGGGGTTCTTCCAATGAGAGAGTGATTAAAAAGTGACAACTTGGAAAATCCCAAAGTCACAATTCCTGCCTCATTCAGAGCTAGTTTAAATAAAGTTGACAATTGGTCCCCTCATTCTGTTGACATTTTGATGGGGTGAGGGAAAGATGGGTAACAGAGCCATTGGGAAAGGAAAGCTGTCAGCCAAAAGGCAGCATGAGAGAACTAAATAACTTGGAGAAAGTATTATGTGGGCGCATACACATATGGGAAGGGGGTGGTAAAAAGAAGAAAAATATAGAAGAGATAGTGACATCTTTTTTGTGATCTTGCATGGATTAACACAGGTATTGATAGCTTTAGATCAGCACAGTCTTGTTTTAGACTCAGAAAGCTTGTTGCTTTTTAGTTCGCTGACTGGCGTCTACTTTTCCCTCATTAAGTATTTGTAAGTTGGCTGGCTTTTCTTACCAAACTTTTAAAATACTTTTCTAAAGCCATGAATAGAATTAAAAATAAATCTTTGTTCTTGAGAAGCTATTAAAAATTAAACATGCCCATGCAGCATACAAAGTGAAAATGAGCTCCTGATAGAAACTTTGCTGCTTGCTCTCAATAATAATCCTTTCTTTTAGGGGAAGCAGGTTGAGGTTTCTGGGAACTTTTAATTTTTGTTTCGTGTACCCCCACAAAAGAACACAGAACATCGTTTGCTACTAGGAAATGAAGCCAATCAGATTTTAATTTCTTTGGAGTCTTTTTTGGAAAGTTATTAGTAAAGACAGCTTAATTGGCCACTGTGTACAATGTTCTCTTGGCATGTCACAGTACCGCTAGTATCCAAAATGATGATATTGCCATTCCTGGGGATAAGAGACACTGTGAAAAGCACCCTTCACTGAGATTCATGTATTGGGGTCTCCTTTGAGGATGGCTATGGAAATTGCTTTTTAAGGTTAATGTAGGTTACAGTTGAGTAACCATCTAGGATTCAGAAAATATGTTAAAGCAGAGCTTAAAAGGAAACATGTCTTTTGATGATTTGGGGACCTTAACCTGTTGACTCTAGGTTTTTATGATAATAAAACCTTAGCGTGCTAAACCACCTTAGCAATCATCCCACACATTCCCCTTATTTAATAGCTGAAAATACTAAGCGAATTGACTTGCTTGGTCTCCTAGCTGGCAGATTGGCAGAAGCAGGATTAGACTTAGTTTCCTACCTCCTGGACTAGTGCCATTTGTATTGCCCTAATGGTAAATGTGAAACTAAAGTAGTATTTTGAAAATGTGGATTACTTTTTTTTTAGGTTGAAAAGAATCTAGTATTAATATTAGTTGGGCTCTGTACACAGAAGTATATACTCAAGAAATCACCTTTTTGACAGGTGAGGTAAAACATGTCATGAAGAACTCATTAGATGGGTTGGATGATGTCTGGACAGAAAAACATTATAGAACTATCCCTAGATGTGGTAAGGGAAGAAATAAAAACATTTTTGACTCTGATTCATTATAGCTTTAATGGATGCAGTTTTAATTTAAAGGGCTCTTAACTAGGGGTGGGTAGACATCAATCAAAGACTAATGGGTAAAGCCGGCTCTCTTGGGGAACACCAAAAGGCCACATGAAGCTTCTTGAAATCATCTGGACTGGGTATTGAACTGGAAGCTGTAGTAGTTCAGTGAATAAAAATTCTTCTGAACCTATGTGGATCAATAGGCTTTTAAAGGGCTAAGTTCTGTGCTAAGTCCTTGAGTGCATCAGCTTGAAATGCATTATTGTTTCTGCTTAATTAGCTAGTCTTGGATGCTCTTAAATGGAAACCTTTGCTCATAGCCAGTGTTGGCCTTGGCCATAGCCTCCATTCCAGGTTATCTTTAGTGTGGTTACAAGAGCCCTCAAGGTGGTTTGTAGACTGTTCACTTGAGAGTCTAAGGTGGATTTACTAAGTTTACTAAAATAGACTTGCTGTTTTTTTCATCTCTATGCTATAATTATAATGGTATTATTTCTCCCTCAATTGTAAGTAAGTGGTAGGGAAAGAGGAAAGGTGTCCAGGGTATTTTGTCTTGCCACAGTCTTAAAAATGGTTTCTGTAGAACAAAGCAGCTAGAGAACCTGGATCAGGTTATTATTTTACAGGTGATTAATATCCCAGGATCAGGAGAAATGAAGTTTTCCAACTGGTTAGCATTGACTCCAAGCACCTGTCCATTAAAATATTACTCTAACCCTAGTCAAGCTGGACAGAGTAGATATAGAACCAGAAAGAGAATAGAAAGCATTGACATTTTGCTTGGGAACATTATGATACTCGGCAACTACTGAAAAATTTTGCCCCAAAGGAGGCTAAAATGATAATTGAAACACATTGGTGAGTAGGGAAAGGAATTGATAATGAGAAGGGTGAGAGAAAAACATGTAGAAGTGAAGGGAAGACTAGAGTGACACCTTGAAAAATTGAAAGTAAACTATCATTTCTTTAAAATAGAGGTTGATGAGTTTGCAGAACTTCCAAACTGTCACTTATATCACCGTCATGTCCATCTATGGAAGTTGAGGAAACCATGGTGCACTGATATGATCAACTCCTCAAATATTTCCCAATTCCTTAGGCCTTTTAACACCAAAGAAAATTGCAAAACCATTTTTCCTTCTGCTTGAAAAATATCCAGAAAATATGTTGTGCATATTTCAGAGGTGTTCTACTCACATCATGATCAGCTAATAGAGAACAAAGGAGTCAAAACAAAACAGGCCATACTTGGGAAGAAGATAGCTATTTCAATGTTTCTTCTTTTGGATTTCCTATTGCTCCTGCAAGCCAGGGTATGGCTATGAGTTGAGGCATTTCTCTTTAGTAGGCTGTGTGGCTGAAATCATTGCTAGGATTTGGTATATCATTTATTGACATATTTGGCCCCAAATGGCCATGTTTCTATGCTTTGGAAATGCGTGGCTATGGCTGCAGTTTTGCCCATCATTTTTGGTCTTCATTCAACTTTGACAAGACTTTTTGTTAATGGAAACTTTTTGTTAGTTGTAAGTAGACAGTTTAGGTTTTAAAGTCCAATGGGAAACCTCAGAGTTTTCATCTTTTAGGAAGATATTCTTAAGGCGAGAGGTACAGTAAAGGGATATTTCAGTTTCTGGCCCTCTTGCTGGTGACTTTTCATATTCCTCTTCTGTACATCTGTATTCCATTTAGGTGAAAATATATAACTTGTAACTGTCTGTTCCTCTTGGGCCTATCCCCATCCCTTTACTTTCCTCAGAAGAACCCCCACAGCTGAAGATGTTTTTCTTTTTCCAAATGGATGGGCTTCATTATACTAAATTACAATAGATAAATAATTTTCTCCCACCTCCCCCCACATTCAAATGGTTTATGTCCACATTGACTGGTAAGTACATGACACCTGTGACGCCAAGCTATGGAACACGCAGGCAGCAAGTTGTGTGTGACAAGAAGCTACGACATGAAGCATAAGGAGGAGCACAATGACCATGCATGGGAGCTTATGCGACCAACTTGGGGCCTTGCATTTAACACTTGTTTTTTTTTAATGACATATTATTCTTTTGAAAGAGTAGGAGGAACCCATGCTCACATCCTTTCTGGTGCATTGTGAGAATTCAGTCTCTGTGTGTGTGGCACTTTAGAGCAGGTTGGCACAAAATGAAAGGCAATGTTTTGGTCTCTGCTTGGTGGTGGAGCTGTTGTGTAGAACTCTCTCCTCCGTGGGCTCCAGAATCCCGAGGGGGAGAAGCGAGTGCAGAACAGGCTCAGGGACCAGGCTGGGTCACGCTACTCGGGTTTCTAAGAAGGGAGTCCCCATAACTGCCAGCTGCCGGGGTGGCCTCCAACGGTAAGCCTTGCTGCTGATAGCCATAGTGGACATTCCCACAAGGGAAGTGGCGGAGCCTAAAGAGAGGCACTTCCGTCATGGTGGCAGTCAGGGATGATGGTTCCAGGAGCAGGGAGGACCCTGGCAGCCTGCCAGCAACGACACTGGGTGGGCTGGTGGTAGAGTGTCCATCTGGCCCAGATTTACCTCTCTCGGGCTGCTGTTCCTCGGTCAGTGGATTGGTTTTGGTTGTAGATTTCTCTGTAAACCAAGAACCATAAGTGGGATTCCAAAGACTGGTTGGTTTGTTTCTTGATCCACGCCCTTTGTGCAGCTCTGTGGGTGGATTGGACTGAGAATATGCCATGTTGACGTGTCCTCCTCCTCCTCTTCCTCCAGGCGTCCCTCTGGTGACACGGACTGGGGGCTCCAGAGCCAGGGCTTTCTTCAAGGGCTTGCCAGAGGAAGTGGTGGGCAGTGGAGGGGGACCGGGTGATGGACACACGTCCTCCTTTTTCTCTTGCTGTGGAGAGACTAAGAGAGGCGGTATTCTATCTGGGTCTTCTGGCCTCATGGGCACCTTCTCTTCCTCTTCAGCCACTGGACCGTATTCTATTGGCAAAGCAGTATTAACCACATCTGGATCCTAGGGGTAAGAGAGACCAATTTATAAGACATTCTCGCCTTGATTGCTATGGTACCTTGAAAGCGTTTCTAAGTGACAAGGAGCTGCCCACTTTTTTTTTCTTCAGGTACTCTCTCTTACCTTCCATGTTAAAATTATATATGGGCCTTAAAAAACTTTAAACTTTGGTATTTGTCACAATACCTCTACTCCCATGTGTAAAATTTCATAAATAATAATGACTCCTCCCCATCCCCCCTTGAGTTCTTTAGATCTAACATACTTGTTATTTTAAAAATGACCCATTTACAACCTCCCTTATGCAATGAAACATCATCTTATGGAATTCAGAACCAAAGATTTATAAATATTTAAAATAAGATCAATAGTATAATATCTAGTAAACACACACATATATACATACATCTCAAAATGACATTTAAAGTATAGCCTTTCACATAAATAGCCCCAGGTAGGTTTAAAAAGAAAAAGAGATGTTGCAGTAGTAGTTGTTCAGCTCTACAACACGTTTCTCTTGGGAATGGAGTGAGAAAACTTGAGAATTGTTTGATCAGAAAGTAAGTGCGTTTTATCCAAATTTCTTTTTGGAAATTTAGAAAGGTATTATTTTCTTCAGTTTTCTGGTACTGGATGAGACCAAGGGAGAGGTCTGAGGCACTTTTATCCAGAGGCCCTTGAGACAGACAGACAGACACACAGATACACAGACACACGCACACATTGTAGAATCCTAGGTCTTTTAGATTTTTTTTTAGTTCTTAAGTTTAAGCTTTTAAGTATTTCATAAGAAATTCCTAGTAAGTTTTCTTGATATGCACACTTTTAATGAGAAAAGTCAGTCTAGAAGAACAGCTCATTTAGTTTCGTTTTACACTATGGCTTACAATCGGGGGCGGGGTGGAAGATGAGGTGTTAGCAAGGAAACCCCTGTAATCCAGAGGCACCAGGAAATCTGCAGTTCCCAGAGAAATTCGCAGAGGGAGCTATGCTGCTACAGCTAACGATGCAAAGGAGGGACTGCTGAGCCGTAGAGAAGATGTGCTCTATTGCTTTTCCTGACTGAGGTTAAAGTGACATAATAGAATGTTCAATGTGGATTCCCCTCTCCCTTCAAGACTAGAAGAAAAGGTTTAACATGCCTGAAGAGCTTCTCTTTTATACATCTATTTATTAGAGGCTGAACATTCTTAGGAAAAACTAAAGAAGTATCTGGGAAATGAAACCAGAAAGAAAATGTCTCCAAAAAGGTAGAAGGAAATCAATTACAGGAGGAGACAAATGAGAAAAAGAATGGGATGCAACAAGAGAACAAACATCTTTCGTGCTGTTGGACTTGCTTGAGAGCTACAAGTCTTCTCTTGTGGAATAACCTTCTCAATATTCTGGAATGAACATCCCATGTTCCATACTTGTACTGAGAAGAATCCTGTTAGGCTTGCCAAGTGTAATAGATATATTGGGGTGGTTAGGGATAACTCCTTCCGAAAATGGAATATAATGATAGGTGACATTTGGAAAGCACATCACTGTGCTGTTGGAGCAAATCGTAAGGGGTTTGGAGAAGGGAGAGAGTGTCATCTTTTTGGCAAAAATATTAAGAATAACAGCAGCTCATTTATATAATGCTTTACAGTTTACATAGTTATGATAATTTGCCAAGGCTCAAGGTCATCTGTTTATAGACATTTAATAGATCAATATATTCATAGCAATAATGATTATAGGAAAAATAATGGACATCTTTAGAGCTGTTGTAGTTATAACTCTGTCAATTATTATCTGTATAAACTTAACCTCTTTGGACTTCATTTTCTCTATCTGTAAAATGAGGAGGTTGGACTAGATTTTTAAAGTCTCTTCCAGACTTAGAACTTTATGATAAATGTCATCTCAAATTATTAAGAGACATTCAATGAAATTCAGTAGCATTTGTTAAATGTCCACTACTTAAAATACAAGCATGGCAAAAAAAATGTGTGAAAAAATCATACTATCTGTTCTGAGGAATTAGGAATTTAGTAGGAAGCCTCAACTGAGAAAGTCAAAGTATGTTAGCAGGTGGTTTTCAAAGAAAATAAATCCAAGCTTATCAGTAGCCATGCTGAAAAATGTCCCAAATCACTCATTAGAGGGAAAACAGATACATGGATACATTATTGTTAGAGTTATGGACTTGTCTAACTGTTCTGGAAAGCAACTTGGAACTTTCATTAAACTATGTCTATCCTTTGAGCTAGCAATGCCAGTATTGAACCTTTATTTCCAAAATGTCAAATAAAGAGGAAAAGGATTCATATTTTCAAAAATATAGTTGTTCTTTTCATAGAGGCCAAAAACTAAAGAGTAAAGGTAGGGAGTGTGAGTAAATTATGGTATAGTAATAACAATATATAAAATATATAAAACAATATATAAAATAACTATATAAAATAACAACAATAATAGCACTTTACAAATAGCTCATTTTATCCTCATACCAACCCTAGGAGGTAAGTGTAATTATTCCCATTTTTCAGATGAAACTGAGGCTCACAAAAGTTAAGTGGCTTGCTTAGGCTTATACAGGTAGCAGATGTCTGAAATTTGAAACCCAGGTCTTGTTGAGCCTAGATTTAGTACCCTCTCCACTGCTGTATCATTTAACTGACTTGAAGCAATGAAATACTGTGTAAAAAATAATGAAAGAACAAGTTTTAGTGCAATGTGGGAAGAGATGTTTGAATTAATGCTAAGGGAAGTAAGCAGAACCAGAAGAACAATTTATTTACTGACACTCTGAAAGATAAGAACTTTGATCAATGCGTTATTTAATCATGATTCCAGGGGACCAAAGATGAAGCATGCTACCCCCTGCCTGAGAACAAAGAGAGCTGATAGACTCAGGATGTGGAATGAAGACTTTATTTTTTCAATAGGACCAATGAAGAGAAGTTTGTGTTTGACTATGGAAAATAAACCCTTATCCCAAATATGCAGTCTTGGGGGGATTGGGGAAAGGAGAAAAACAACAAATCCATTTAGTAGGGAGATGAGAAATGTAACTGAAGAAGAAATGTTTTTCACTTTGTTTAATAAAAGAATAAAGTAGGGCCCACTTCTTGATGGTGGTGGGAGGCAGCTGGAGTGATGTTAGAAGGAAATGGAAAATCAGAACTTTTAACTTTCTATGCCATATTGATGCTGGAAAAAGTAAGGTTTTCCATTTTAAGGAAAGAGTGGAAGCCCAAAGAATGTGGGGATATGGTAAGAGAATATCACACTATTTCCTGAAGGTTGTCTTCACAGTTTCATGTGATTTAGAGCTAGAAGTGATTTCGACTCATCCTCTCACCTTACATGTGAAGAAATTAATGACCAGAGAGATTGTGACTTGTTCAGAGGCACATAGGTTATAGTATGCACAACCAGAATCTTCTCAAGGTGATGAATGAACTTGCAGATGTGATCTTAGGATACAAGATGGAATTTCTAAAAAAATCATGGAAGATAGGAGAGGAATCAAGAGATGATATAAACAAATCTGATATTTTTCTTAAGTAGAAAGGGGTTTTGCTTATAAATCATAGGCTTGGTGGGTTAGAAAGAGATTATCTTGTAAATCACAGGCTTGGTAGGTTTGATGTCCATCCTGGGAAAATTCTGAAATTATGAAACCTCAGTTGTGGGCATTTAGAAGCAAACAATGATCACTGGGACCAACATGAAGAATTAAGAACTCACTTCATTTTCTGTTAGGTTTATTAGGTCAGTAGATCAGAGGAACATTTGGCAATTGTACATCTTGACATCAGCATCAAAATGCAGTCTCCCATGTCACATTTATGGATAAGAGACTGAAATATGGATGAGGTAACAATGTTAGATAAATTTGCATCTAAGTAGAAGAATCATACCCAAAGTGATTAATAATGTTAATCCATAGAGTTGGCTCTCTAGTGAAGTACCACAAGTCTGGTTTTGGCCAATAACTGATCAAAACACAGAAGTGAGAATCTTGATTCGAAATTGAAGTGGACAAGACTGAGAGGAATACCTAATAAACAAGAGATGACTCAATCGAGATTTGAAATTGCCTTGTACAGAATTGGACTACTGAACCAAGACCAACATTAAATGTCACATAGATAATGGAAAGTCCTGCATTTAGGTTAAAAAAGATGAACTACACATCTGTAAGCTAGAGGAGCCCTGATTTGATGGTAGAACATGTGGCAAAGATTCAGGGAAAGGTATAACAAAAGGCCAAACCCTAAAAAAGCTAACAATTTTAGATAGAGTTAACAGAATATTTCTGAGATAGGATAGTGTGTGCCACTGGACTTAGGATTTCATTCATATAGGATGGACATCTGCCAACATATCTTGGTACCTCCTGTATACTTTAAATATCTGAGTCTTAAATATCTGCTCACAGCACTTAGAATCACAGGGTCACAAAACCAAAGGTCTTCTTGGCTTTGAGCTGACTTCCTAGCTACTGCTCTCAAAAATCACCTGCTAGAGAACTGAGCCTTAGTTCCTTGCATGTCAGGTGAGGATGCTGCGTTATACTGACAAAGACTGTCCAGGTAACTGGGAAGTACTCTTCCCTTACACCCTCCTGAGAAGATGACTGACTCTGGAATGTTCTGCTCAGTTCTAAAGACCATTCTTTAAAAAGAATGTGAACAAACTCTAGAGAATGTCCGGAGGAGGATGATTATGATGAAAGGTCTAGATACTCTTAAGACAAGAATGGTTAGTTTCCAAAGGTCTGAGGGATTGTAATGGACCTGTCCTTTCTCTCTTGCTAGATTGAGTACTTCGTGAAGGCAAGAATTACTTTCTGTATTTGTTTGTCATGGAACAAGTACAGTACTCTGTAAATCCAGCAATATTTGGGGCATTCAAACATGCTCTTAGAAGGATTGAGTAGAGTCTTAGGTGATCATTTAGTAGATATGCATCCTCAGTTATAGGTGGAATATCATATTTTACATTCACCCTCCACCTCTGCCCCCGAGGAATGACAGAAATGTCCTAATCCCCTTGTCCCTTCTTGGGAATGTCTTTGCAGTGAAGAAAGACTCCCAGAGGTCTGTGTGTATTGAAGGCTTTTGTCGATTCCCCTCTCCTTATGAACCAGTTCTGCCCTAAGATGGCAAGGCCAGGCCAGTGTATCCCCCTTCCTCAATTACCCATGTCAGTGCCATCCCCCCCGGTCCTGCTCGCCCTCGTTCCAACTCTCATTGGCTGAACTGACACAGAAACAGATGCTTTCATGTGTATTTGCTTTCTCCATACCACATTTCTCTTTATAGAGTCTGCATTAGAGATCATTCACATTAACTTTGGGTTATTGTAAATCACCTAAAATTTAAGTTTCCTATTTCTCAGTTTTGTTCTCAGAAGTTTTATTGACATAAGACGAGGGAACGTCCATCAAGGTAAAAACAAATTAGTTGGTACCTGGGTACAGTACTCAATTCTCTCTAAGATGGTGCCAAAGTTGGGCCGGTCCTCGGGCAGGTGCTGCCAGCACTGAGTCATGATCCGGTACCTGCCAGGAAAACGAGAAAAGGAATGGTGAGCAGCAGAACCCAGAGGAGGTCCCTGGAAAGGGAACGTGGGGCCATCCCAAGCTGCCCTCTGCTGTTGGGCCAAGGAATAGTGAGCTGTGAGACAGGCAGAGCTGGGCAAAATGAGATCAGGAAGGAATGGAATCTAGCGTCCTCATTGACAACTTCCCTAAATGAGGGCTGCCCCCCAGTTCCCCTAACTCCTTGGAAGTTTTCCACTGAGGGTATCGCACAGAACATTTGTGTTCAGCTACCAGCATTCAAGTCACATGTGAAGTCCTAGGAAACACCTAAACCGTGGTAGACTTGGTGAGTCAAATGTCCCATTATTTCTTATTCTTGATTCCCATATATATTCCCAGCCTTTAGTATAATACATGGAACATATTCATTCATCATTTAATTAATGTTTTTCTCCCCCATTCACCCATTCAAGTACAGTGTTTTGTTTCAGCAACTCTGATCTATCTTGGGAAACAAAAAAGAGCAGAGTGCTTTTTAAAGCTTCAGTTTCAAATGCAGAGTTGTTTTAAAATTCTGTTTAAAATTAAAAGACTTTTTAAAGAGAAAAATTATACTTAGTAGAGGGTCTCATACACAGGCCCCGGGCAATTTTTGGGTGGATCCATCCGTCCTCCACTGGTGACAAACTCCAGGACCTCCTGATTGCTTTTGCTTGGGTATGGCATATATCCAAGAGAGAATATCTCCCAAAGAAGCACACCAAAGGACCTGGACAGAGAGCAGAGGATGCAGTTAACCTTTGAACAAGTAGAGCCTACCTTGGGCTTTATACTTAGATACTGTGTTTTCATAAATATGTTAATTATTGAAGAGCCATGATTTCATCATCCTCCTCCCAAGAGGAACCACAGCCCTTCCACACCATAACTAATGTCTTTGAATGTTTCTCTGGCCAAAAAGTTGTCTTTGAAAGCTAATCACCTCGTGGCCAGCCTTCTGGTAATGTCTCTCTGAAGATAAATGATCTTGGTCGCCTTTGGACTCTGTTTTCTGGGCTCATAGTTGGAACATACAGAATAGGAGAAAGAGCCAGAATTGGTGCTGCACAGTGGTTTGGCCTTGGAGCATTTAAATCTGCCGCATTCTGCTCAGATAAGAGCTTTCTCTCAAGGAATCCAAGTGCTTTATTACCCTTGAAAGCACAGGAGGCAAATGCCATTCCCCTCTTTAGAAGAGAAGACTGAAGCTGAGCCCCTTGGTTTCAGAGATGGAACTACTGGACATCTTTCAAGTCTGCAGCTAGCCTAGCATTTGCTAGTTAACTTCCAGCACATTTTTCTTTCTCTTCTTCCCCTTGCTGTCCCTCTCTCACTGGGGACATAAAGGAAATCAGGATGCTGCAGTCCCATTAACTGGGAGCCTTAAGGGCAGGGATTCTCTTTGCTTTTCTTTGCAACTCTAGCATAGTGCCCAGCACACAGCTGGTGCTTAATGCATGTCTACTGATGGAGTAAGCTTCCATCCAACAATAACTTTTTCTGATAGAGGTCACTAAATCATCACCATAATAACAGCTAACACTCATACAGCATTTCCAGAGCACTACACACATCATCTCATGGAGCATTACGTTAATCCTGTTATCTCCATTTTATAGATGAGGAAACTGAGGCAGAAGATTATGATTTGCATTCTCTTCTCCTGCATCTGAGGCCAGACATGAACTCAGGCCTTTTTGACTCTTATCTGTTCACTGTGTCATTCAAGTCCCTCTATATATAAAACTGCCCAGTATGGGATCAACAAAGGGCAAATCTTTGCATGAGAAACTTTTTCACTGTAGCCCTGAGTCATAGCAAAAGTCACTTTTCATGAGAAAAAAAAAAGTGAGTGACAATTGGCAGCATGTGCTCCTGAAAGGAACTGAAATGTTGAATTTGAATTATGTGACTCATCCTTAGTTTGTCAGCTCACTGCGGTGTAAGTGCTTGGGATGGAGATGCACTCTTTAGTCAGGACATGAGTGAGTGAAGTTAGGAGTTTTCAAGCACAAAGAAGAGAGATAATGAATTATAATGTTACATAACTCTGGCCATCCAAATGGCGCCACTTAAGATGAGAAAACTGAAATTTTGCTGAACACTAGGGGGCTTGTGAGAGCCACATACCCCTGTAGTTTGCAGGTTACTATCCTTTCCTCCTCACCATGCCAATGGTGAATTGTATTTGAAATTCTTATTTGCCTTCTATCACTCGTGTTCAGCAGAGAAATGTGTGTGTATGAAATCTCATTTTGGCATAATTTAATCATCTTGGAACATCAATGTCCCTGGCCCAACATGTTTTTGAGAGCTGGAAGGAATATCAGAGATCATTTCATTAAAAAACAAACTAGAAAACAGACTTTAAATGGTTAAATAATTTGCCAAAAGTCTCATGGATAGTAAACATCTGAGGCAGGGTGATTATTTGCATCCGGGTCCTCTCATTCTAATAACCCAACCCATGTCTTTAAACAGGATCAGTCAATAATGCCCAATAGAGACATCTGAGATTGCTTGTGAACACAGTTAGCTCAAACATCTGCTCCATTCTTTGCTAACCTAGATCCTTATGATCAATTGGTAGTCTGTGATTCACCCATGCAAGGCAGATAATCAATGATATTCAAAGGAGGGCAAGGAGGATTACTCACCAGGTATCCGTTTTGGATGTAAATATCCCTTCCATGAAGGCCTCTGGGGGCATCCACTTAACTGGAAGCATGGCACATCCTCCCTTCCTGTAGTAGCTTGCACTGTAGGACAGAAGAGGAAAACAAGTCATTCTAGCCAGAGAACTGAGCAGAGACTTCAACTAACAACTTGACAGTGTATTAAGAAATTAAAATTTAATGAGGGATTGGAGGCTTGGTTGAGGGAAGGAAAGATCATTAGTTAAAATCATTAGTTGGATCAAGGAGACACATAAGAGGAATAGATGAAAAAAATCAAATAGAAGAAGAAAATACTAGCTTCAACAAAGGTTTAGAGGTTCCCCCTTTGGTTTTTTCTATTTTATTTGTCTTAAAATAATATCACTAAAGTCTTTTAATAAGTAGAACCTTAACTTCAGTAGACGTATGATGGAAAAAGCCACCTGCATCTAGAGAGGGAATTATTGAGGCTGAATATGGATAAAAGCATAGAATTTTCACCATTTTTGTTATTTTTTTCCTTCCTCATGTTTTGTTCCCTTTTGATCTGATTTTTCTTGTGAAAAATATGGAAATAGGTTTAGAAAAATTGCACATGTTTAACTTATATTAAATTACTTGCTGTCTGGAACAAAAGATATTGCACAGATGAATGTTGAAAACTATCTATCTTTGCATATATTTGGAAAAATAAAAAGCTATTTAAAAATAAGCATAGACTTGATGAGCCACATCAGATTGTTCAGAGTAGAATAATTGAGAGTTAAGAGCTGTTTTAATATCTTATTATCCCCTATAGCATCATGCTTTACATGCAGTAGGTGCTTAATGAATGTGTTGCTTGGATGAATGAAATTGTCCATAAATATTGACTGTAAAAAGTTGTCAAGGTATGTGGTAGAAGGTGTCCTCAAGCTACTCAATCAGCTAAGCAAGTCTTAGCAGGGGAAGCAGTGCGGGATGGGCAACAAAATTATTTTTGACAATTTACTGTTAGATAATTGATAACTAATTATAAACATAAAAAAAAAACTTCTAAATACAATGACTACCATAACGGTGTCACTGTAGTGATATAAGAATAGCAGCGACAATAATGTATAACATTGCAAAGTACTTCAAATATATTTTTCTTCCAACACTCTTAGGAGATAAGTACTAGTGTTATCCCAATTTTAAAATTGAAGAAACTGTGACAAAACAGGCTAAGGGACTTGTCCAAGGCCAGACTTGAATGAACAAGCTCTGTACTCCTATACTGTTCTAGACTCCTTTTCTCAAATGAACTTACAAATTGTTACAATCCTCAAAGATGTATTACAATGACATTCATCTTCCTTAACCCAATCTTAGTTTTGGTTTTCTTGATGATGATTATTTTGTTGATAATCCAATGGGGTGAGAAGTATTTATGACCCACTTACTATGTACCAGGAACTATTCTTTAGTGAATCCAAAAATAAAAACAACATAGATCTTGTTCTCAAAGTGCTTAGCGTTTTAGCTGACAAAAAATGTACTGTGTATAACAAAGTGACTTGTTAAGCTGTTTAAAAAGTAATTGCAACACTAGGTTTTGATGCTGGGTCTCTGGCCACTGTTTTCCATAGCTTACATATGAAAAATTTAAAGAATCAACAGAGCACAGAACATCTTTTTTCTTTCTAAGCAAGCTGGTATAAGGAGCAGCTACCCTGCTAGCTTATAAAAAAAAGGGGATAGTGGTAAGATTGTTGGGCTTTAATTTTGCCTCTGAAAAATACTAGCTCTGTGACTATTGGTAAATTTGTTTCCTTCTCTGTAAAAGTGGGATAATATCTGCATTTCCAAGATCTGACCCCAGAGCCTCCTTATTCCGGATCCAGCATTCTAAGTGACAGCTTTATTGAATCTATCCACACATCACAAGGGAAATTGGGCATATGTTTGTGGTTAATGGAAGGTTAATAATGATTATTACTCACCGGTAGATGTCCCTAGCCATTCCAAAGTCTCCAATCTTGGCCACTCTGCCTGGTCCAGGACAGGTCAAGAGACAGTTCCTAGCAGCAATATCCCTGGAAGAGAGAGAGAAACAAGCTCAAGTTTCCCAAACAATTTAAGTGAAAAGAGAATATACATACAAAGATTAATTTCTCTTCCTCATCTTATGTCCAGAAAGCTTGTTCCTCTGTCCAGCATTCCTAGAATATACTTCAGTATGAGAGATTACATTTGGAGGCTCAGTAACTTTTAAAGGGGATTAGCACTAGAAAAGATGTTAAGTGTCCAATGGGTTAAAAAAAATGAATTAAAAATAATGGAACCAAAGGTTATTTTATAGAAGCACAATTGCAGTTGTTTTCCAGGATATTGACCCCTCAAAACCAGGAATGTTCTCTAAAAGTTTTTAGCTTCAGTTAAATAAATTTCTAGATGTATCACCCATGAAATCATCAAAATTTTAAGCTATATATTTACTACCCACCAGGTAAAGTAATTACTCTGTCCTACGATTTCATGAGAATGGGGCTCTCTTGTGAAGAAACTCCCTATTAAGGAGTTCCAGATCTTTTGTCCATCAGTCTTAGAATCACTTGAAGTCATTGAGACATTCAAACATAGTTTTTCCTACTCCAATACCAGCTCTTCATTCATGTTGTTTGCCTTTACTACATAAAGCAATATTATTCTCTATTTGTCTAAAGCCATTTCCTTATACTTCAGGCAGTGTTTCTAGGTGAAAGTGCTCTAGGATCGACTAAATAAGTCTAAGGCTATACCCCATCTTTATTCTTTTTACCTCAATAGACTTCAATCATATCACCTTTCCAACTTTACTCACTGAAGTCTTTTTTTTTTTAATTTGTCATTATACAGAAATCCCTTCATCTCCTTGGTCCCACAGATCCGTGAAGAAAGGTCAAAGGAGTTAAGCCTATGAAACACTGAGAAGAAAATATTGGGTTGTCATATTTTCAAATAATTATGATTCTGCTGTGAGATAGGGAGGCAGAGATACAGACACCTCACCAAGGCTAATCTGGAATTTTCCTTGATATGATTAAGAACCTGCTAAAATTCATCAACTGTACTCCTCCCTGCTAATACAAGTAAAACTACTAATATATGTAGAAATAAATGATACAACCTGAAGAAATCTAGAATATGTGTCTAATAGCTTTAAATTTACGAGTGGGAAAGTCATAGCTTCTGGAACATCACTTCTTTCAGTTAAAAACTATGACTTTGGAAGAGAATAGAAGCCATGGGAAGGGATGAGCTGGATATGTAGATAACATGTACGGTTCTAGAAAACGAGTCAGCATCCATGTAAAGCCCAAATACCCTTGCCTGGAATTGCAGATTAAATCCAGTGGTCATGAACATAGATGTAGAGGGGCAGCGAGGTAGTGCAGTGGATAAGAGCATCAGCCCTGAAGTCAGGAGGACCCGAGTTCAAATCTGGCCTCAGACACAACACTTCCCAGCTGTGTGACCCTGGGGCAAGTCACTTTCTCATAAAAAAATAGATCTAGAACTGTTTGACTCTTTAGGGGTTGATAAGGAAAAGGGGAAGTTAGTGAACTGCTCATAAGCATCAATCTGAGTAAGAAAAACATTTTTGTACCTGCAGGTATATCTACTAAATGCATTTATAGCAGGAGAAAAGATACAAAGGAAATGGCACATTATCTTTGGCTTTATATGGTCACTCCATGTGAATTCATTAATCACATTTGACTGCAACTGCTAAGTTTTCCTTAATCTTCCCTCCAAGCAGTTCCTTCATGGGGAGGAGCTGAGCCAACACAGCTTGTATATCCATGAAATAAATGAGAGACTCAATGAATTCCAAGCCCTCATCCAACTCTGTTAGTCTAGGATCCCATAAGGAATATTGCTATTCTCATCCTAATTTTTAACCAGCAAAGAAGAATTTGGTCAGAGATGTGCCAATGTGCTGAACCTTTGGGGAAAATGACGAAATGATCTTAGAGTTTATTATAACAAAGGAAGAGGGTGCTGGACTGCATTAGACATGTGCCATGGACTTTAGGAAAGCAGATTTCAAAAAGATCAGAGAATAGATAGGATGACTTTATGGACATTCTAAAAAGAAGCTAGCTCAAGAAGGATAAGATACTTTAAAATTAACAGTATCCAAGCATGAAGATCATAAAAGAGAGAGGCAGCTAAAGAAATGAATATAGCTGCACAGGACGCTCTCTCTTCAGTTCAAATCCTTAAAGGTCCTATAAAAAGATGGAAAGGTCTGAACAGAAAATAATAATGCCTACTCTATTAATGGTGTCTCGACTAAAGCCTAGAATGAGTTGTGGCCTGCAGAAAATTTTAAAGATGAGGAAAGGGAAGAAATGAGTAAAGAATTTTTAAAAAAAGAACATGAAGGATCAAGAAGAATACATCTACCCTCCAGGAATATAATAGAATGTTAACAGATGACAGAGAAAAGTGGAACTACTCAAATCATATTTTGCTTCCATATTCTCTATTAAGGAGAATGTCTTCCTTGTTCCATTAGTCTTTGAAGGGGAAAGGATAGATTCAGCATGAGCTGGAGGAATTGAAATGCAAAAGGAAATAGTAACCACTTTGAATGAATTCAAGTCTCTAGGCTCATATGAATCACTTGTCATGATGTGATTATGGAACCACTGGTAGTAACCTTTTTGAATTTATGGGGAATGGAAGAGATTATATTAGATATGAGAAAAAATTCTGGATTTTCAAGAAACGGAAAAAGGTAGATGCCAGCTTCAGAATGATAAGCTTATTAATTCTAGAACAATTTGATAAAAAGATGGTTTGAATTTGTTTAAATAGATGAAAACTGAATTTCATTCAGCATAGATTTTTAATGCACAGTGTACAAAGCACTGCATTAAATGCCATGAGTATAAAAAAGAGAATCCTTGTTCTTGAGGATCTGACAATCAAATAAAGGGGATGATATATACATACATATTGCACACACACACACACACACATATATAGTGTATGTCTGCACACACATCTCACACACAAATGCATATAAATGGATTGTGTATGTATACACACACACACACACACACACGAATCACAGGTAAAATATGTTAGGGGCAAAAGAAATACAGACATAAGGCTTCTAGGAAGATCTAAGGAGGGGGTGAATCACTTCCTGCTGGAAATGGGGGAAGGTAAGGTGGGAGACCAGAGAAAATGAAGCACCTAAATGAGTCTTGGGGAAAAGAATGATTTCAATAAGATGAAATCAGTTATAAGGATATTTTAAGGCCTGCATGAATGTTCAAAGGATGGAGATGATTAGATGCCATTGGGAAATGACTAGTGGTCTAATTTGACTGGACCACAGAAGGTAAGAAGAGGAATATCCAAGAGAAGTCTGACAAGGTATGATGGAACTTTTTTTTTTTTTTTTTTTTTTTTTTTTTTTTTTTGGCAAGGGGTGGTCAAGGGCTGAGGATACTTGAATACTAGACTACAGAAAGTAGTAGTAGAGGAAGGTTGGCTACTAGCAATCCGTCTGAAAAAAAAATCTGATTATTTTAGTGGACAAGTTTAATAAGTCAACAATAATAATGATATAGCATTCCATAAAGCTAATGGGTCCAGAATAGAGTGGGAAAGTGATAGTCTCTCTGTATTCTTCTCTAGTTAGACCATTTTGGAGTATTGTCCAATTGGAGTATTCAGTATGGGATGTCATATTTTAAGAAACATGATTACAAATCAGAGAACATTGTGAGGAAAGGCAACTAGATGAAAAGACTGGAGAACATGCCGTTGACCAAAAAAGCCAGGGATCTTTGGCTTGGAGAAGAAAAGGGTTAAGGAGTTGTGGATATGACCTGTGTTTTGTTCAAGTATTTGGAAAGCTTTTTCTGCTTGACCTCAGCAGAACAAGATGCTGTGAGTGGGCACATATTCAATAGATATTGAGATACTTGCTATTTAAGGGAGGGAGAAAAATTTGGAACACAAGGTTTTGCAAGAGTGAATGATGAAAACTATCTTTGCTGTAATTTGAAAATAAAAAAACTTTTAAAAAGATGCTGTGGGTCGAAGTGGCAAACAGGCTTCTATGAGTTTGATAGATGTAAAGATGATGTTCTAAGAATTCGAGTAGAATGGACTGCTTCTGGAAGTAATACGTTTTTCCTCTCCAGAAATTTTTTAAACAAAGGCTACGTAGCTGCTTGTTAGGGACATCATAAAGGGGATGCTCAAGTCAAGTTGGACTAGTTGGGCTTCTGAGGTTCTTTTTGACTCAAGTCCCCTGTGTGCTAACTGGTTAACTGAGAACCCCCATTTCCCCACAGCCACACTTCTACATTTTTTCAAAGGGTTAGTGAGCTGGGAAATCATGGGCAACATCTTTTTTTCAATATCTGAGGCAAAGTATGTCTTGAGAGATATTGTGTACAAGATTGAGAGATGCAGGCTGGATGATAGTATAGTAAATTGGATTCCCTGCTTGCTGAACTAAGAGTGTGGATTAATGGCAACCAGTAGGGAGGCTTCTAATGTGTGGCAGGGCCCTGTGTTTGGTTCTCTTCTCCTCAGTGTTTTGGATGAAGACAAAGAACAGGCAGGCCTGTAAAATTGGTAGATGGCACCACGCTGAGAAGGATGGCTAATAGGAGAGATGATGGAGTCAAGATACACGATAATCTCAATTGGGCCAGGTAAGATAGAATGTAGCAGAGAAATGCTATATGTTTAGGGTTAAGAAACTCAATTACACAATTATAGTATTTAGGAGATGTGGGGGTTTTGTGTGAAAAAAGACTTTGAAATTTTGGTTGACCACAAGCTCAATATAAACCCAGAGTTATATAAGGGTACTAAAAAAAAAAAAAAAAAGCTAACACATTTTAAAGGCTCTTAATAGGCATTTAGTGTCTAGATAATGGGAGTTAATGATCTAACTATTCTGCATCAGCCAGACCACATCTTAAATATTCTAGTTCTGACCACCTCATTGGAGGCAAAGGTATTGACAAACCAAAGTTCATTTGAGGAAGATGACGAAGGGCATGATGGAATAGGGAATGTCCTGTGGGAAACAGCATGAGGATATTTAGAGGGAACAAGACAATGCTGTGGAGGAGAAAGTAGACTTGATCTCAGGGGTGTTTTGAGATTCAAATGAGATAATGGATGGAAAGCACCTCTTGAACAATAAAATATAACATAAATGCCAGTTGTTGTTATACTCTAGTCACCAAGCTTCCAGGCTGGGGATGACTTCATTCCATAAACCACCTATGGAACTTTTCCTGAGCTCAAGGAAAGTTTATGGAACAGTACAGAATATATTGGTAAATGTTTAGCAACTGGGATTTCAAGGGAAAAACATATGCACATACTTTAAATTTTAATCTGTATAATGGGCATTTTAAGTCTAGACAGTGAACAGAACAATAAATCAAAAGGTACGTAGCTATGACTGTACCCTTAGCTATTCTGAATAGCTTTAGAGGGAAGAGCTAAGATGTAACCAGGTAAAAGTTACTGGGAGGAAAGTCTGGGCTTTTTATAACAAAGTTTTAACAGTTAGAAACACTTCATAATGGTCTGGGCTAACTTACACGATGTTGTGTATATATACCCTGATCAGATGCTCAATGAGAGCATCAGGGCTTTTGTTGAAAGGATTTCCACTTTGGTTGGGAGGATGATCTTTGAGGTCCCTGGGATTCTTCATAGTAATTCCATGAAGCATGGTGACTTGTGCCTCACTCTTTCTCTAAGGATTTAGTTTTGAAAGAGGTTTTAGATGGAAGAGCATTCTGAAGGAAGGAACATATAAAAGGAATATATAACCTAGTAAGAATTGGGATTCTTGACTGGGTCTTGGAATCATAGATTGTTAGAGTTGGAAGGAAAGGGGCCTCAAGGACTCTCTAATCTGTGAAGTTTGATCCGTCACTGTTTTCCATTCTACCATATCTTGCTGTTCTATCTTGAAAGGAACTGATAGATGTTCATGTGTCTGGACTAGTTAAGATGAAGCCAGCCAGGATGAAGATAGGGGATAAGACTAGATGACATAGTAAAAAAAAAATCAGAGAATCTTGGATTTGTAAACAAGCTCAGAGGTCATCTGGTCCAAACTTTCCCTGATTAAGTATAATATCTATGAATATCACTAACAAATTTCATCCAGACTTCATTTGAAAGCCTCTATGGAAGGGGAAGCCCATTACAATCCAAGGCAGTTCAATACAGTCTAGGGTAGGTCTTTGAATTGATCCTCATATGACAGTCCTCTCCGTTATCACCTTTCTCTGGATGTATTCCAGCCTGTCAGTGCAGGTAGCCAAGCACCATGTTAACAATTTAGGAGTCAAGCTTGAAATATTTGCATAAGACCCTCATTGATGGAAAAAATGATGACTTGGGACATTGAAGGTCTGAGAGCATCTTGTCATCATGCCCTTTATTGGTGAGGAAAGTCTAGTGTGAACACTTCAGGGTTACACTTTGTATAGTAAAATTTCTAAGTATCCATTAAGGGCAGGCATCTTAGGGTATGCGGGTGGGAAGGTTTGGGGCAGGGGAGACAGCCCCATAATACTTAAGTATCTGAATCTCTATATGGATTTATGTATATTACTTACCCACTAAGAGAATAGTGAAATTTAACTTATAAAATGATTGAATAAGCTTTGAAAAGAATCCATTAATTCACTTTGCTTTAAGTCTAATGTCAGACCTCCAGACAAGAAGACTACATAGAAGGAACAAGTGTAACATGGCAAGTATTTCAATGGGGTCCCTAATCTAGATACCCTTTAGTCATACATTTAAAGTAAATGTTGATAGGGAGAGAATGAGATTTATGAAGTAAAGAAAATAGTCCTTATCCTTACAGATTTCACAATTTTGGAAACTTTGAATTCCATTTCACTCTCCCTCCAAAGTCCTATAACATTTGAGCCTGCCATGAATAATCAACAGCTGAACCTTCTTCCCTCCCCCTCCTATACAGGATACAATAACACAACCAAGGTTCCCAGAATAAATCGTTTCCATTTCTGCCACTGGAATCAAAATTATGTTGCTGATTTTACAGATGGGGAAACTTAAATCTCAGTGGATTCAGCAGTCATTGAAAATGCATCCCTGGTTGATTAAGAAAAATATCCTTGCTTTTGCAGCTTGTCCCTTGGGCAAAGAAAGGGACAAGTGTTCCTTCTTTCCAATTTGGGCAGGTCGGTGCCCTCACAGCATAATGAAGATGAGGCTACCCGAGGCCATGGCGGGCAAGACCAAGCAGACGCCTCTGACTTACCGGTGAATGAAGTGGTTTTCTTCCAGATACTGACAGCCACAGGCAATGTCACGAGCCACATGCAGCAGGTCTAGCATGGCCAGGGAGGAGGGCTGGTTCTGCAGAGACAGAAGTAATGACACCCTCGGGTGAAAAGCAGTTCATGCTTGTTTAACTAGGGAGAACAACAGTTATTATTACAACTCACATGTGGGAAGGAGAGGCGTGTAATTGTAATCTGAGGTCCTGGGTTAAAATCCCTGTTTTGATATTGCCTATGTAATCCTGAGTAAGCTGGGCCCAAGGTCCCTCAACTATGAAATTAAGGGTTGGGATATATAGTCTCTGAGGCCTTTCTATGTTTAAATCTGTGATCTTATGGTGAGTAAAGTCATTTTTTATTCCTCCCAATAATCCTGTGAGGTGGATAATGTAGATATTATTATATAAATTTGTATAGATGAATAACCTCAGGATAAGAAATAAGTGAGTTGTCTAAGGTCACACTACCCTTAAGTGTCAGAAATGGGATTTTTAACCTTGGTTTTGTTGACTCCAAATCTATATTCTCTCCAGCCTCTTTAAGTGTAAAAATCTAAAACACAACAATCGAGTTGAGGATGAAACATGAACATTACAATGGCATACATTTAGAGCTACTAACCCTGAGTGCTCTGAGTGGATCGACTGGAGTCCCACATCGAAGGAGCTGCTGCCATATTGTATCTGAAATGCCACAACTCCCCTCCCACCTGCTTTTCCAGACCCAGTTCTCCCCATTCCAAAAGCTCCTACAACTGGACTTTCATTATCTCACTCCCTTGCTTACTCCAATCACATAATTAGAACCGACATAGTGCTTTAAGGGTTACAAAGCTCTTTATATGTATGTTATCTTATTTGAGCCTGGGATCAGCCCTTTGTCCTATGTATTATATTATCATTTTCTTTTTACAGATAAGGAAACTGGAGGAGAGGTAGAAAAAAAAGAGGTGAAAAAGGGGGGATTTAAACCCAGGTGTCCAAGTCCGACACTTTTATACTATATTTTATACTCCAGTTGATTTAAATACCTACATCTGAAGTGTAAGGGATTGGTTCAGCTGGAGGGAGATTCAAATGATAGAGCTTATATCCTGGATGTACAGAGACTACTTACATAAAACTGAATAAAGTCAGGCACCTAAGGTGTTGCAGCAGATAAAGTGCTGGGTGTGGAGTCAGGAAAATCTGAATTCAAATCCAACTTCATACACTTCCTAGCTGTGTGATCCTGGGCAAGTCACTTAACCCTGTTTGCCTCAGTTTCCTCATCTGTAAAATGAGCTGGAGAAGGAATTGATAAACCACTCCAATATTTTTGCCAAGAAAACCTCAATGGGGTCATGAAGAGTTGGATACAACGGAAAGGAATGAACAACAGCCACAGCATTCTGATTTAGGAGTGAGTTTAGGAAACCTATCGAAAATGGATATGGGGCTAATCTTACATGGCTTGTCACTGACAGGGATGGGGTGGCATTTATGTAAATGCTTGGAAGAAAAACCACTGAGTACAATCTTTTAAAATGGTTCTGGTTTTTTCTATCCAGATGTATTTCAAAATGTTCAGAGAGAATAAAAGGTTTAGCATCTTCAGGAATTCTCTTTCTTGAAATGAGAGAGGGGAGGAGAAGATGAGGGGATTCTGAGTTTTGGTGGTGGATGTTCAATCATTTTAGTCATATCTCACTTTTTGACTCCATTTGTGTTTTTTTTTTGGCAAAGATACTGATGTAATTTGCCCTTTCCTTCAATGAGTTTATTTTGCAGTTGAGAAAATTGGAGCAAACAGAATTAAGTGACTTATGCAGGGTCTCATAGCTAGTAAATGTCTAAGATAGGATTTGAACTCAGGAAGATGAGTCTTACTGATTCCTGTTGATTGTATCCTACATTATTTCCTTCTCTTCCTCCTTAATAGAACTCTTTAAGCACTGCCATTTTTTCTTTGCATTCTTATTTAATCTATTCTTTTTGCCCTAAATGCCCTCTTCTTACCTCTCAGACTATCTGAATCATTGTTCATGGGTATGAGTACATTCAGCCAATGAATATTCCATTCTTATTGTGTGCCAAATACTGTACATAAATCATAGGAGCATAGACTGAGAGTTAGGATGGCCCCTATGGTGAATTAGGATTTAAATCAGGTTCTCTCTCTAAACCTAATATCCTTTCTAGTGCAATGAGTTTCCATACTATGAAAAACTTTCCATATTTTTTCGTTGCTTAGAAGTTCATCTCAACCTGAAATGCAGTTTAGGTTACCAAAGATTTGTTGTGCCCCATGCTAATCAATGACATTTGGCTCCAATTGATATATTTCTAGGACTTGCTCTGTATATGTAAATGCTGTGATTTTAGCTCTCATGAGACTTAAAGAAAAACCTTTAAAAAGGCCTTTTAAATTTATTTTGATCAAAAAGCTTCGAGTCAAATGCAAACCTGCAAAGGTTTAGCTATAGTATCCAAATAGAAGCTTTAATACTGGTTAAATGGTTGATGAGCAACCATTTGATGAGACATAAAGTTTAGACAAGATACTGCCCTTACCTGCCTTAAGAGTTTATGATCCAATAGAGAGTTATATGCTGGAAGTTATGGAATAGCTGGATGATAATTAAATTTTCAGTATGAGCATTTATACTTCTAAAATTGGCAAATACTACAGATCAGGGTTTGGTTTATTATTCTGTGGAGTTGACAACTTTGAATCACTCAAAAGTGATGGAGAAAATCTTAAGAATGCAAATTAAATGTAAAAATATGTCCTGTATATATTTCAATCCCTCTCCCCCTCCCCCCCCCGCTTTCTCCCTGATCCTGTTATTAAATATTTACTAGGAGGCGAGTTTAAAAAGAGTACAACTACCAGTCAGCTTGGTAGGTTTCTGAATCAATTTGATGAGATTACAGGCTATGAACTTTTGTTGGAAGAGAATAGTTCCCATTGAACTAGACCTGTTTCCTAACCCCTCTCAGATAATCTTTGGGTATAGTGCTGCTTTGGGAGGATACAGTAAGTTCCTCTGATTGGTCCTCAATGATAGGAATGCCTCCTGATGACTGGTTGACTGAAAAGGATGGATTGTTAAAAGACCTTCTCCTCATTCTATAAGACACCTGCAATAACCTATACTCCCCCTTTCCCTTTCGTTTCAACAAGAATTTCTGCATTAGTGCAGCAAGATAGATGGGAGAAGGGGAGGGAAGGAGAAAAGAAGTACACCACTTCCTTTCTAACCCCCTTCTCTGACTCCCTCAGCCTCACTTAACACTCAGAAAATAGTTCCAGTTACTAGGAACCAGTCAACCAAGGAGCTCACTGAGTCTTCCCATCAGGAGACCAGGGTACAGACCTATATATGGGAAGCTCCTTTTTTTGGACAAAAATTCAACTTTGTATTCTAATCAAGTTCATTGCAAGACCCACCACCAAACTGATCAGGGGCTCAAGTCTGATACAATGAGAAGAGGGGAAGTGAGAGAAAAGAGAGAGAAAAGGAGGAGAAAGATGGGGAGAAAGAAAAAGGATATATAGGGGGAAGGAGAGAGGAGGCAGAGAAAGGGAGTAGAAAGAGGGAGATGGGGCAAAAGGGGAAAAGAAAGTGAAAAGGGGGAAACACACAGATAGGGAGGGAAAAAGGGAAGGAGACAAAAAGGGGAAGAAATGGGGGAGGAAGAGAGAGGGAGGGAGGAAGGGAAAGGAAGCACCTCTTCTCTCCCAGAATTCCACACTTGTTTACTCACTTTCTTGTTTTTTAGCTGTTTCCTATTTGTATAACTTTCCTTTCCAAGTGTTCTGCAAGCACACTGAGGATGGCAGTATGTCACTTATTTCTCTTACATGCTTCACAACAATACTCCAATGGATTTGTAATCTCACAGATGTCTTTCAATTACTGCAGGTCACATGGTACCCATCCCATGTGGATGTGGCCCCTTCTCTGTCCCAGGGAGTCCCCCATTGTGCCGGGGTCTCTCTTGGTGTTCCATGGACAGCAGTGGAATGTGAGCTGCCTGCCAGTTCTCCATGTCATCAGCCCGTCTGTTTTTTCAGTTACCCATTTCCCTGATGACGACACTTCTGTATAATTTCTCAATTTATAATGTATTCCTGCCCACTAGCACCCCTTTACTTTCCTTTGATTGATCTCAAACTTAATTCTTTAGAAACTATACTTGAAGCCATATGAAAATCCCAGAAGAGTATCAGTGTATAAAAGATGGGAAAAGCTAGCTGGCAAATAACAATGATGGAACCTGTGGCCAGGTCCTCACAAACCTCTGGGCTCACAAGGCTTGGGTTTGATCTTAGATGCTGACACCAATAGAGACTGTATCTCACTGTGTTACAGTGGTTACAGAGTAACCCTCACTGTGGGTTATTGTGTTATTCCAGAATTTACTTTCAGATAAATATGCAAATATAGAGTAGGCATAGCTCATGTCTAAGTTCCTCAAAATTTGGATAAAGGGAGTTCCCCAATTCCATATAAGCACTAAAGGTAACAAATATAAATCAAGTAACAGACAGCCTTTACTTCTTCACCCAGAAAATTCAGAAAATGGACTCAGAGGAACAATAAATGCTTATTGATTGAGTGAGGGAGGTAGTCCATAAACAGATATGGAAAACCCATAAAGCACTCAAAGAGCTCATAAACTCTTCTTGTCAGAGAATTGAACTTAAGGTTGTCAGTGGCTCACCTTTTGCCTTACAATCGATGAATCCTTTTTATGCCATGGTTCCCTTTCCTTCTCCTCCCCCCTGCAAGTTTTGTAACTTCACCCTGTGATTTAGACTCCTTCCCTCTTCAGGTAAATAGACTTTGAGAACTGTTAAGCAGCAAATAACTATAAGCAGGAACTCTCTGTAGATGGGGGTGGCCAGGCCCCAATCCCTTGGCTATTATTTTCTTCTCTCTCCATGGCCCCCGGCCCCCTGTGACTTTGAACTGCTTAAGGAAATGGACTGGCCATCAAGAGGTCCAGGCTTGGCTCTGGCTGGGCATCCCAGCTAGCCTTCCTTCTCTGTCTGGGCTTCAGTATTCTTATTCATACATACAGGTAGAATGGTGTAGTGTCCAGAGTTGTGGGTTTAGAGACAGGAAGACTTTTATTTTATTTCAGGAGTGTGCTAGTAAATGTTTAACTGGGCTGGGGGATGGTGGATGTATGACCTAAGTTTAGCTTGCATTATTTGCATTGACTCCATTACCTCCCCAAGTCTAGACAATCAACAAACCAGTAAGTCAAACCAAATGAGAACCAGTTGGTGAACCCTTGCCTTTATTACCTGTGAGCAAGTCACCAGCTTTCTGAATCTGTTTCCTCTGTAAAAGGAAGCTGCCTCCTAGGGTGGTTGTGAGGGTCAAACGAGATCATGTTCAATGCACTGCAAAGCTTAACATGCCAAACAGATGTCAGCTATCTTTATTTTTTAGGGTTCCTTCCTGAGTTAATATAGTACAGGCCTATGATTAAATCATCATTCTATGTCACTATAAATAATCCAGGATAGAGAAAGAGCCTTCCCAAAGAACAGGGCTGTACCACTTGGGTGCTATTGCTGTGACTATGTTGGTTTCTTACACAGGCTTAAGAGATTCTGGGGGGATAGAAGAGAGGTAGGTAGGTTAAAGGGTGTATATGTATATTTAGGGCAGGACACTTGTATTTTTGGGACAAAAAATTAAATTCACAGATTTAATAGAAATCCTTTGGGAAAATTGACTCATTTTGTTGATGTCAAAAAATGTTTTTTCTCCCCTCGTGAGGGAAATAATTTTTCTTCCTGCAAAAGCAGGACTTATTTCTGAACCTTGGAAATCATGTGAGGAAGATTTCCTCCCAGCATGTGTCTTCCTGGGCTTTAGTCCTCATCAGAATGGCCAGCTGAGTTGTCCCTGGATGCCTGGAATGTTAACATCTCAAAACAACTGGAATAATAAAGTGATTAAACACTTCCAGATGCCAACCCTGGGGACCACGTTTATCAGGGCCCCCCGTCTCTGGTCAGTGTTTGCAAATTGATTGCTTCCCTAATGGGTCTCTGCAGAAACATCCTGCAGTCTTTGGGATGTGGCCCTAGGGCAGGGGAGGGATTCAAGCTGGTGTGTGGTGGGGAGCCCGGCAGGGGCACTGCCACCATGGCATCTCATCGTGGACAGCAGGATGAGCATCTGGGTTCCAGCCGCTAACATTTGCTGGGTCTCTGGGATGTCTGCTAACCAAATTCATGGGGAGAACCCAAAGGATTCCTGAAAAGGTCAGCAGCCAATGACAGAACACAGGACTTTATTTTTAGCAGGCGGTGCCATTTGTAGGAACGGGACCCCTTTCTTCTGTAAGGGTGCCAGATAGCATGGCAGAAATTGCTTAGTCCCCCGATTTATCTGCTGACTTGTAGGGAGGGGTATGAGGAGTAGCTGAAACCCATCTATTTTTGGAGTTCCTTCCAACCCCAACAGCACCTTCCAGAGCCACTCAAAAAGTGTCTTGTATCCACAACATAAAGGGCAGTTAGACTTCAAATGTCACTTGAAAGTTCACAGTCCTCCAGCTGTGTAGGGCCTGGAAGCAGGAAGACCTGAGTTGAATGCTGCCTCAGACACTTCCTAGCTGTGGGACTGAGTGCAAGTCACTTAGCTGCTGCCTCAGTCTCCTCAACTGTAAAATGGGGATAATAGCAGCACCTATCTGCCAGGGTAGTTGTGAGGATCAAATCTGTAAAGCACTTTGCAGTGCCTGGAACATAGTAGGTGCTTAATACGTGGGCTTTCCCCTCTCTACCTCCTTTAAAAAGATGTCTGTTCCTCCGCTCAACTTTTCATATTATTTCCCTTCTTTAACAGACAAGTGAAAAGAGACAAGAAAGCTTACAGTCTATCATGGGGAGGCAACGTATTCATAGATAGGTAAATACAAGATAATTCAAGAAGAGTCAGAGCAGTGGGGATCAAGGTAGGATGTAGGATTCATAGAGAAACCTTGAAGAAAGCAAGACTTCTGAAAGATGGACAGAAGGCAGGAGGACTTGCCAGGTCAGGGGAGGGGTTATGACATGTGCTAACATCGAGTTCATTGATAGAAATGTAGATTTTAGAGAACAATTAGTCTTAGAATTTGGCCAATAAGCAGAATGTCAGAAGTAGCTTGGGGTCAGATTATAGAGGGCTTTGAAGACTTATAAAGAGTTATTAGGAGTTTGTAGTTTAGCGGCAATAAGGAACCGATGAAAGTTTTTGAGGGGCAGGGAGTGACGTGGTCAGAAATGCTTTAAGAAGACTATTATGGTAGATCTGTAAAGAGGCTGGAAGGTAGTGACTAGAAGTAGGGAACCTGATGAAGAGGCTAGTAGCTAGTCCCCAGTTCTTAAACTGTGGTTCAAGACCCTAGTTCCCTAACTGAATGTGGGAGTCAATAAATTATGATTTGTTATCAGTGTTTGATTTATAGACCCATTTCCTATGCCTATTTACCCAGAATCTTGTAAAAATTTCTCAGATGAAAAGGAGTCTAGAGTAGAAAAAGTTTAGGAAGTTCTGATCTACAAAAGTCAATGTAAATGAAGAGAAGGGATAGGCGATAGAAGATGAGGAAGGAGTTATAGCATATGAAGGATGGTTAATAGTGTAAAAGCTGCACAGAAATTAATAATGAATAACAAAAGGTCATTGGATTTGACTATTAAAGATTTTTGGTCACATTGGAGTCAGCTCTTTCAGTAGAGACTTAGAAGCTTGAAAAGCTGAGTGGATTGTGAGGAGTGATCCTACTTTCTGAGAGTTTGGCAATGAAAGGGAAGAAAGATAAAGATTAAGTTCAGGGGAATGGCCTGGGCAAATGAAGTCTGACTTTTTCAATATGTTTTCAGTACAAAGGGACAGACTGAACAGAGGGTGGGAATATCAGCTCCCAGATATAAAGGACTGATATGGGACTAAGAGCCTAGAAGAGTTTTTCTCCTTTGGAGACTAGAGCAATGAAGGTGAAAGTGAGTGGAGATACTGAAGAGTTTCGATATACTGAGGAGGTAAGGAAGCTCACAGTGATTTTCATTTTCTTGGTTTAGTAGAGCACAAGAAGTAGTAGTGGTGATTTTTTATAATCAAGAGATAAGTAAAGGTTCTCAGTTGCTGTTGTGCTAAAGAATTAATCAGGGAAGAATAAAAGGATTGCCTGTAGGAGTGAGGGACCAGTTGAGATTAGATAATGACTTTGTAATAGATCCACTCAGTCTGTATGGATCCACTGCTTTCCCTGCAGTCCACATACATAGCATGGAAGAATAGAAAAGGCAGATATGGGGATGGCCTATTATATGGCACATATATGGATAACTATGTTTTTAAAAATTAGTATGAGGGGAAGGGACTCATTGGTAGAAGGCAGTATAAAGTTGAATAAGTCAACTTTATGATAAATGAGAGGCCAGAACAAGGATGAAGAATTGGGATAAGTATGGAATACTTAGAATTCACAATGAGAAAAAATAAGATATGATGATCAATGAAGAAAATTTCTTAATTCAGGATTATAGATGTGGCAATTATAGGTAATGGTAAGATCTATACTATCCTTGTGGGTGGCTGAGGCAAAATGAAGTTACCAGTGATGGAAACTGAATAAGCTAATGAACTTCCAGGAAACAAACTTCAATTGAAATTTGCATTTATGAAGGTGAGGACTGAATTGAGAAGAAAGACTGTAAATCAGGTTCTAAAGTCTTGAGAAGGGAGGAAAAAATACTTAGATTATGGAAATAAGAATTTAGATGGAGCAAATCTCAAAGGAGGGAGGACTTCAGAGTGATGTTGGCTTTTGGAAGATTTGGATTTACCAACCAATTTAAAGAGTATGGCCAGTGATGAAATGTCTTCTGAAAAGAGAGCCAGGTTTCTAAGAGTGCCAGAAGATGGAAAGCATGTGAGATGAAGAGATCTAGGATAGCAGTGTGATTAGGAATGAGTGGGATAGGGATGGGAATTTGAAAAGAGGTATCGGGGGAAAGTATTTCTCCATACCAAGTGACTTTGAATCATAGAAATAAATGGAAAAGAGTTAAGAATTTGTAAGCTATAGCATCAGTTAATTGGGGACTCTATCCTCCAGATTTCTATAAAACTGACAAGGCATGGCTACAAAGGCAAGGGGATCAGCTTCCAAGTTGATTAGCTCGCAAGCAAGTTGGTTTGCTGTGCCAACTACAAGATTGAAATAAGCCTAGGAGTCTGGCTGATCCTCTGTGTCAGTAATTATCTGGTGATTGGGTTCTCATTGCTAGACTGAACTCACAGTAGGCATCAGGTTCATAATCTCATCCTAAGAATGGTAGAGAATGAGCCATACTCCAAAGATACATAACACCCACCAGGTTTCAAGTTTCTGAATTGTTGGCAATATATTTCAAGGTATTTTGTCTCCTGAGACTCAGGAATTCTGTCAATTTTCAAAGCCCTACAGTGGACTTGCACAGCTGTTTTTTGTACCTAAAAATGCCACAAGGTCTTGTCTCTGTTAGTGAAATTCAGTCTTGGACAGGTCCCTTATACACAGAGAGCCCTTTGTGACCTCGTATAAATTTTGAAAAAGTTACTTGATAAGAATCAGACTTCTCAGCCTTGCAATACAAGCCATGATGAAGGCACCAAGTCGGTACTCCCATTTAAATAATGTGATCTTGTTCAGGCTAAGAGAAAATTAAAATGTCTTTTATTTCTTTTTATTTCTTGTCTTTTTTATTTTATTTTTATTTCATATTGATTGAGAAAGTTCACCAGAATTTCAGTGCTCATGTGTTTGAAAGGCATGATCAAGTATTCATAATGTCCAAACTACATTATCAAGGTTGTCTTCCACTCATTCCAAGATTGAATTGAAGAAAGAAAATGCCCAACACCAATTTAGCTGTTCTATAGTTATATTCCTTGGACACTAACAGAAATTATCCAAGAGCAACAATTACAAATGGTGAGTTTGTTTGGATCTCTTAGTAATGGTTTTAGGGGCCCACCTAGCTTCCTTTTGGGGTACAATCATGCTGACAACTATAAAAGCTGGATGACCCCCTTCTTTATGTTCACACATATGTACCTATGTAACTTTTTGTCTCGTGCTCATTCAATGTACAAATTCATGTATTTGGGAATAGGAGTAAGAGATAAATTGGCAGGAGATCTATGAGATGATCCAATCACTCTGTAGGAATAATTTATCTACCTTTTTTGTCTAGAAGACTTCCTTTGTAAGGAATTCCATCCCCATCAATCTTAGCCTAAAGGGAGAAGTCCATAGCTGAAATGGTAATCTTGGGCACTTATTAGGCATGGGCCCAGGTTTTTGATTTGAAAAACAGTTAAATTCATGCAGATTAAGGATTACACTACCTCTTCCATAAGAGTCCAAAAACCACCTGAGTGTACATTTTACAGACTAAATCCAGGACTATCTGTCCTTTTCGATAATCTGCCTACCATGTAAGGGAGATACCTCATAGCACACTTAAGTGTCTCCCAATTTTTCCTGCTCCTGAAGATCCCTTTCTTGTACAGGCTCCTGATGCAGATTTCTCCCTCCCCTGGCTGAAATACTGGCCTGAAACTCTAAAGCCAATCAGTACTTGGATTCTTTTTTTATTTTAATTTTTTTTTGCCTTGGGAAAGAGTGGGGCCAAAGTATCTTGACCATCGCGGGTGTCCTGCTTCATCTTTCTCCTCCTCCCCATTTTGATTTTCAACCCTCTTTTACACAAACTTATGTTTCTTTCCTCCTTATTTTTCTACGATTTTAGGAGAAAACAGAAAAGAAAAGGATCTTTTTCTACACAGTCAAACCCAATGACTGGGCTCACAAAGAAACAAAGATAGCAAAGGCCTTAATGATCTTGGTCCGTATCCCGGGGAGACCAATGTCTCCTTTTCTGTTATAATACAGACTGAATCTTGCCCCCATGACTGCTTCTTTTCTATGCTCATGAATTCATCTTTATTTCATCCAATCAGTCAGGCAATGAGTAAGCAAACATTTATTAAACACTTTCCTCAAGAAGCTCACATTTGAAAGGAGGAGAATATTCAAAAAGTTTTATTTACAAAATATAGCCAGTGGAAGTAAACATTAATCTCAGAGGGAAGTCATGAGCAGTGGGGAACTACTGGGAAAGACCTTTAGCACAAAGTGAGATTTGAGCTGAATTTCCAAGAAGCCTGAAATCCAGGCGGTAGAACTGAAGAAAGAAACTATTCTGGGCATGGGGGATAGCCCCTGGAAAGTCATGGAATTTGGAGATGGAGTGTCCTGTGTGAAGAATTATAAGGAGGCCAGTGTAAAGTATAAGACTGGAAAAGTATGAAGGGACCAAATGATCAATGAACTAGACTGTGACATCTATTAATCCTGGCAGCTCTGTAGGAACCAGAGGCCCCACTAATTGTTTCTTTATTTCACAGAAGCCTTTTCTAAATATCTCAACCAGTATTGCCTCTTCCCAGCCCCTTAGTAGCTGTCAAAAATCATTAACTTAACTACTTGTGATCAGCCTTCTTGTGTCTCTAGCATAGAAGTTAGTTGTGTCAAGTTTTCAGTGTGGGTCCTCAAACACAGTTTGACCCTGAGCTTAAAGCCCATAAAATGTCTTTCATCTTCCAATGTCTCTTCATCTGATCAAGAGCAGCTCCATTTAATTTTCTTAGGGAAGTAGTTCTCAAAGCACAATTTGCAGTTTTGGAGACCCTTTTAGAGGGTCCATTAGGTTAAAACTCTTTTCATAATACTAAGATATTTTTGCCAATTAAAATATTCCTCCATTTTCTAACTATATATCTTTGTGAAGCCAAATTTTCTTTGTATACTTCATCCAAAACAACATGTAACAGATTAAATGCATTAAGCTGTCTTCTATTAAACCAGACATGAAAGAGATTTGCAAAAAAGTATGAAACAATGCCTTTTCTCACTAATTTTTTGTTTTAGAAAATAGAATTATTTTTCATTAAAATATATTAATTATTAACATGTAGTGGCTTTGTTATTATTATTTATAATGAATAAATATTTAAATTATTTTCCTTGTAAATTCCCAATGTGGTAAATATTAATAGCTGTGACCCATATCTTTTGGGATCCCACTGGGGTCTTTAAAATTTTTTAAGAGTATAAAGGGGTCCTGAGACGAAAAAGTTTGAGAACCTTTTTCCAGAAACAAATGTGGGCACAGAAGATAAAATTCTGGGACTGCCATCAGGAAGATGAATTTAAATTTGATTCATAGACTAGCTATATGACCTTAGGTAAATCATTTAACTTGTATCTGCCTTAATCTGTAAAATGAGGAAAATAATATCTAATTGCCAGGGTTGTTGTGAGGACAAAAGAATTGTAAAGTGCTTTCACACATTAATATCAGTGTCAAATTGCTAGCTATCAGCTGTTATCATTATCACCTAGACTATTCTGCTTATCCTAGCTTGTAAGTCATGTAGTAGCCAGCTCCCCTAGTGTGAAATTTCTCAGTACAACAATAGAATGTAAACTACTTGGACAGAGACTGATTTTTCTATATTTGTATCCTCAAGTGGTAGCAATTGTAGGTGATTGATAAATGTATATTGACTGATTAACAGAGAAAGGGGGAGGGTTTTATTAAATTACTGATACTGAAGTCTGGAAGATATGAAAGGATTCCTAGAGGAGTATAGGCAAGATAAAATTTCTTATAGTTATTTGATAGTTTCAGTCATGGAAGTTTAGTGATCGTGATAATGCTGGTCCAACCAATGGCTCAGAAAGTTTATTACAACTAAGAAGAAACCAGCCTGACAACTTCAAGACTTACTTGGCTCAGTTCTCTTCGTTGCCTAGCCCACTGACCACCACCAAACTTAGTGGCCCCTGTGGAAACACTCCTAAGATTAACATGTCTATTCTCTATGATCACCTTATGATGTAGGTATATGGGACCCCACAGAGTACGTCTGTTCTCTGTAAGGGGCCAATCAGGAGCCTGCAGTTAGCCAAAAGCCTTGCTGGTGTTTGCCTCTGACCTTGCTGAGCTGTGACACTCTTCCCTCAAACTGGCCCAAACCAACCTTAAGTCAACTGTTCCTGCAAAAGATGCTGCTTCCATCTCCCTGTTCCTGGGAGAGATTGTCCATTCTTTTTCCCACGCCCTCCCCTGAATCTCCTTTTTGTGGTTTTCAAGCATGAATCTTCCATGCCTTTCCTGAGCTGTGGACTCTTTGTACCTTGTACTAGAGAGTCTGATTTTCCTCCTAATAAAACCTTTCGGCTTTCAGCCCAGCATGGACTCCTCTGCATTTGGGGGTTGGGCTTTTACCTGGTTGACATCACTAATAATAATGATTTTTACTTCAATATCCTAGCTAGATGCTGCTACTGCCACAGGCTGGGGTGATATATTTGTGACACAAGTTCAGCTGTTCTCCTTGTAACCCTGCTACATCTCTCTAGTTTCCATGCTAATGGCTTTCTATCTTCTCTCCCTTTTGCCCCAAAGTATATTTTAAATGTACATGTCCATATGTGTATAAATGTATATATTTTGCATACATATGCAAAAAAGAGAGAACCTAGGCCATAGAAACATGCAGAAATTTGTGAACAAGTAGATTTTAAAATTAGCAAACAGTTCACACTCCTGGGGCCCTCATAGCATCTGGCTCCCACTGTGGCCAGATTTTTATTTTATTTTAGAGGAGTTTCAACAAATTTATCCTGTTTGAGGCAATTTGGGACATGTATTTGTGCAGTTCAAAAAGAAGTTAAAGCCTTTCTTTATTGTTCTAGTTCAGATGATGTTGACATATTGATAACTCCAGTGTCCAGCACCGAGTATATTGTGAGGAGGGAGTCCATATGAAGGTATATATGCATGTCTAAGAGCAGAAATATAGTTCCTACCTTGGGTAGATAAGTAACTAGCCTTGGGTGGTATAAATGATTATATCCAAGTGTGTAGGAGAGCTGAACTAGGATTTATTTAAGGTTTCTAAATCCTACAAAATGAGGGAAAGAAGGAAATGGCAAACCACTCTAATCTCTCTGCCAAAAAACAAAAGCCAAACCTAAATGGGGTCATGAAGAGTCAGCCATGACTAAAATGATTGAACAAATGACAAAATCCTGTGCAATTAGGTGGCATAGTGGATAGATCTTGAGTCAGGAAAACCTGAGTTTAAATGTGCCTTCAGTCACTTATTAGTTGTATGAACCTGGACAAATCACTTAGCCCTGTTTGACTAAGTTTCCTCCTTTGTAAAAATGAGCTGGAGAAAGAAATGGCAAACCACTTCAGACTCTGTTAAGAAAATTCCAAATGGGATGAGAAGAGTTAGAAATTACTGAGAAAAAAAAAAAGAACAGGCTCCTAAATAAGATACAATTAAATTTATCTGATTAAATAAAAGTTTATTTCATTAAATTAGATAATATGTGTAAAGCCTTTAAGAAGTATTTAATAAATGGCCATTCCTTTCCTTTTCCCTTCTGCCTCCTGAAACAGTGGGGATAATTCTCTTGGGCACAGATTGCTAATGCTCTCTGAAAAAAAACCAAACACATATGCACAACATACTTAAGTTTAATGTGCATTACATTTTCTAGAGTCTAGACAATCAATGAAACAAATCAAACCCTGATCTATAGTGTCTGTTGATTTCAAAAAAATCACATTGATAATTTAACAAAATGTTCTTGAAGGAGTTGATTGTCTTTCCAAGTTGTTAGAAGAAAAAAGTCCTCAAGATCACTGTATGTAAACATGGCTAGTTTGACAGAATCAGTTCTGAAACCAGGGTTCAGCAGAAACCTCTTCCCCAGAACGAACAACTTTTTTTTAGCCATTTTTTCAGTTGTTTCTGATTCTTTTTGACTTTTTGGGTTTTCATAGCAAAGATTCTGGAATGGTTTGCCATTTCCATCTGCAACTCATTTTACAGGATTTAAAAGCCTACAATGCACTAAAGTCTTACTGTATTCCCTCATCATAGCCTAAAAATGAGAGGAACCCAGCATGATAAATCCTACCACATAGTTAAAGTTCAATTTCATTACTAACTTGTCTACAGAGCGATCGATTTTTAAGATATTGGAACTCACAAGGTCATCTGGTATAGAAAGATTATAATCTGCCAGGGCAGGGAACATTTAGGCCAATGAAATCACAGATGCTAGAAGTATTGAAGTAATACTTTTTGGGGAGACAAGGGATATCCTTGTAGGACTCATGTTCAAGAGTATTTCTTTGAGATCACTGTTTCAAAAATATAGTTCACAAGTCCTTACTATTGCATTTCCTGGTAATCCAGGAGACATAACTGACCCAAGACAAAGACATTTACTAAAATAGCATAGTAAGAACAGGATCCTCGGAATATTTTCACCTAGAAAATTGGGATGTAGCCTTTTACAAATATACATGGTGTCCATGGGAAGAGTGAGCACAAATTTAAAGTGCAATGATAGTAAGGGAAACATGGGGAACTGGACACCCTTTCCCACCTCACCCAACAAATATTCATATAATCTTTTCAACATTTCTAGTATGAGAAAAACCGGCAACTCTTGGGTGGAACTCAATTTAAACATATTTGGAAAATATTTAACAAAATAAAAATACAGTAGGATAAAGATAGTGTTAAAGTGAGGTTTTTGAAATCAATGTGGTTGACAGGGATCTTTAGTTTTCCTTGTCTCTACTTGGGTTTGACATCCATGAATTAGATGACTTTCAAGATCCTTGTCTTAATATAAAAATAGAGGAAACCTTTTGAGTCCACTGGAACCTTTCAGTTGTAACTGTGTGATTTTATGATCCTAATGTACAATGAATCATCACTTTTTCATGAAGCCTTTCCCAGATGATAGGGTATCACTCCCCTACCTTGTGTTGCATTTAGTGTGTGTGTGTGTGTTCTCTACATACCTTTATGTGTATATGGGGCCGTCTCCATTAGACTGAGCTGCTAAAAAGCAACAAGGACGCTTTGGGCTTCTCTTTGTATTCCCAGTGCTCAGTACAGTGCCTGGCACATAGTAAGTGCTTAACAAATGCTTGTTGCTTGATTGATTCATTAACTGAACTTGAGAAGGCTGAAGCAGCTTCTTTACCAGGTGCCTCTCATTACTGGAGAGCCCTTCCTTTTAATGAGCTCTTTGCTGTAGCTGGTCCTGAAAATGTCAAGGACACAAACAGAGGCTTCCACTTTCTGGAGGGAATTTCTGGGGGAAGGGTAGAGGATTCCCCCTGTTCTCTCTCCTTCTCAGGTGGTCCTTGCATGATTTCAACTGTTTCCCCACAGAGTTCGGCTCTCATCGGTGCCCATGGATTGGTAGAATGTTATTGAATCATTTCAATCATGTTCAACTGTCTGGGACCGCAATTTGGGGTTTTCTTGGCAAAGATACTGAAGTGATTTATCATTTCTTCTCCAACTCATTTGGCAAATGAGGACATTGAGACAAACAGGATTAAGTGACTTGCCCAGAATCACACAGCTAAGAAGTGTCTAAGGCCGGCTTTAAACTCAGGTATTCCTGACTTCAGGGCTGGCACTCAAATCCATTGCCCCACTTAGCTGCCATAGGGTGGAATGGGGAAGAGGATAATTCCTCTATGGAGGGCAGGGAATATCTGGGTAAAGAGAAGGATGGGGCCTTGAGTTCAGTCATCTAATGAATTATAAAATCTACTCCTCCTGGTTGCAAGCCAAGTTATGTAGGTTCTCCTACAATGTTAATAAATTTCTATTTTGATTTTTTTGATATCTTTCTAATATCTTATTGAATGTCTTTCCTTTCATACACTTTCAGTCTCTCTGCTCTAAGCCCTACCCTAATTTCTTTTTTTTTTTCTACTAAGTTATGACTCCTGAATCCTCCCCTTTAGACACTAAGTTCCACACAAAGTGGCAGTTTGCTTTTCCTTCCCCATATGGAGCAATTTATCTTCCACCATTCTTCCCCCTCATCACCTGCAAACCATCCTTCATCTATCTTCTCTCTGAAACTACCTCCTATTTACACTGTGTGTACAGAGCTTAAGGGCAGCTAGGTAGCATAGTTGGGATCTGGAGAGAGAAAGACCTGAATTCAAATCCAGCTTCAGACACTTACTAATTAAATGACCCTGGCCAAGTCACTTGACTGCCATTTGCCTCAGTTTCCTCATCTGCAAAAATAGCCCTATCTCCCAGGACTATTGTGAGGAATAAATGAGATTTGTGAAGAGCTCAGCTTAGCACAGCACCTGGCACATGATAGGCTCTCTATAACTGTCAGCTGTTACTTTTATTAGCTATTGTATTTTGCATATATACAGTTATTTGCATACTGCCTCTATCATTCAAATATGAGCTCTTTGAGGGAGAGGATTCTGATGTTTTATTTTGTTTTGCTTTGCTTTTGTTTGCACTCCCATGACTAAGCACAGTGCCTGGCACATAGTCTGTGCTTTACTACATGCTGACTGACTGGCTGACTGGTTTAAGAGGAGGGATGGGGAGCAGGGAATGAAGAAGTCAGGAAGCTCATGGGGCGTAGATACAGAAAAGCTACCACTTCACTGGTCTTCCAACTGCTTTTTGTTCGGCTCTGGGCCTTGGCCGGGCTCCTTCCTTCCCTTGCTGTCTGAGATCAGAGGTTGGCAGGGATGGCTGTTGGCCTGGACGTTAAAGAGAGAGGAGGGAGCCCGCAGGCTGCTGCTCTCACCCTCATTAGAAGAAGGATGGTTTGCAGGTGATGAATTCCCAAGGGGAAAAATGCCCTTTTTTCATCATCACAGGAGACTGACTCTTTTGCCAACAAAGAGATAACTGGGGCATCAAATACTCAGGACCTTGTGCCGAAGCCCATATGGCTTAGTTCCTACCCATAGTCGATCATTAGCCTGTGGCAGCAAATCTCAGCTCCCTGTGTCTTTTTTTTTTTTTTTTTTTTTTTTACTTAATGTGCAACCCTCTTTCTTTTGGGTGAGGCAGCAGAAATGATTGTTTCTCGGCGTAAATGCTGAGGCCACCAGCTTCCCCTTGACTTCTCAGATATACATGTGATTGTCACCTGAATACATCCCTTCCTACTCAAGAAAGAGGGCTGATGTGGCTCACTGGACTCACCAATAGGATGTAATAGTTGAGAAAGGGGAATTCTACATTGAACAGGAACATCTACAGGCAACCTCTGAGCTCAGGATATAGAGCCCAGCCTGGGAGGTGGTGTAGTTGTTGGAAAAGAATCGCCTGACTTCTTAGAAAAATGCCTGGAAAATTTACAAATGATCATTTTTTTCAAGACCAAATCAATTCAATTCATAAGATCATAGATTCAAAGTTGGAAGAAACTCTGGAGGTCATCTACTCCAATCAAATGAAGAACTGAGGCTGAAAGTGGGAGATCTGTCCAAGTAGATGAGTCCAGAAAGGGTAGCAATTTTCAGATATTTTCTTTGGCAAACTGGATATAGAGTATTCATCTTCCCCCAGGTTGGGAAGGAGGTACACTGCCTTTTGCTTGACAGTCTTCTTTTGTACCTTTCTTTTGTGTGATGTCTTCCCCCATTGTAACGCAGGCTTCTGGAGGGCTGGGTCTGTTTGCCATTCTTCATGTTTAGCACAGTGCCCAGTGCGGAGCAGCACTTAATAAGTGCTTGTTGGCCGTATGTACCCACCATCTCCTCTCTCTCATACTTCCCACTTCAAGAGTATTTTTACTTTTGCAGCTAGACAGAACAGCGGATAGAGTATTGGATTTAAAGTCAAGAAAACCCAAAATAATGCCTCGGACACTGACTTGGCAGTGGGATCCCAGGTGGGGCACTTAACTTCTCTCAGTCTCGGTTTCCCCATTTGTAAAACAAGTGAATAACATCATAGGCTTGTTGTGAGAATGAGAGATAACATATATAAAATGCTTTGTCATCTTTAAAACATTATAGAACACAACTTCCAGGGGTGGATCTAAGATGGTGAAGAGAAGCCAAGAAGCTCCTCAAACTTTCTAAGTTTCCCTTGAAAACCCCATGAGAGAGAGAGACCCCAAGTCTCTGAACAGAGTGTGATGGAATGAAAGCATTCTCTGGCTCAAGATATACTGAAAAGCTTCAAGAAAGGTCAGTCTCACTGGGATTAAAAGGGAGTTCAGCCCAGCTCAGATAGACTCTGGGAAAGCTGGTGAGAGGGTCTTAATCACAGCAGATCAGCAACTGAGACCCTTAATCCTGGCCTAGTAGAGAAGCAGATGGGGGGGAGGCAGCTTTCAGTTCCAGCTCAGAAAGCAAACTCTGGAAACATCTTAATCAAGATGTTTCCTGGAAAGACCAGATAAAACTACTCCCTGAAAATACAAGGGGTCCCTATGCTCAAAGCCAAGGCTCAGAGCTTCACAGAAAATTCGGGACAGTGGTCCTTTTACCTCAGGAGCAGAGTTCTAACATAAAAGTACAAAAAAAGGAAATACCAAAAGAAAAGGAAAGAAAATGAGCAAGAAACAGAAAGGAACTTTGACCATAGAAAGCTACAACGGTGACAGGGCAGACCAAAACACCAACTCAGACAAGGACAGAATGTTCACAGAGGAAATCTCAAAGAGTGATATGAATTGATCTCAAGCCCAACGAAGCTTCTTGGAAGTGCTCACAAAAGACTTTAAAAGGCAAATAAGAGAAAGAAGAAAAAAGGAGGAAAGAAAGGTACGCAAGAGAGAGTCAGCTTGGAAAAGGAAGGAAATTCCTTAAAAAATATAATTGGCCAAATAAAAAAAATCCACTGAAGAAAACACCACCTTCTAAATTAGAATTAACCAAATGGAAAAAGAAATATTAAAGTTAATTGGTGAAAAAATCACACAATAAAAACTAGAATGAGGCAAATAGAAGCTAATGATTCTGTGAGATATCAAGAATCCATCAAACTAAAAAGAATGAAAAAAAATGGGAGGAAATGTGAAATACCTCATTGGAAAAACAGCCAACCTGGAAAATAGATACAGAAGAGACAGTTTAAAAATCATTGGCCTATCTGAAGGTCATAACCAAAAAAAGAATCTGGATAGCATTCTTCAAGAGATCATCAAGAAAAACTGCCTCAATATTCTAGAAACAAAAGGGGAAATAGTCATTGAAAGAATCCATTGAGTACCTTTGGAAATAGCTCTCACAAGAAAAACCCCAAGAAACATTGTTATAAAACTCCAGAACTACAACTTAAGAAAAATACTGCAAGCTGCCAGACAAAAGCAATTCAAATATCAAGGAACAACAACCAGGATTACTCAGGATCTAGCAGCTTCTACCACAAAGGACTGGAGACCCTGGAATACCATATTCTGGGAAGGCAAAGGACCTAGGGTCACAACTAAGAATTAACTACCAGAAAGACTGAGCATCATCTTTCAGGGAAGATAATGGATCTTCAATGAAGTAGGAGACTTTCTATTGGAAAAAGTCAGAACTATACAGAAAATTTAATCTTCAAACACAGGACTCAAGCATAGAAAGGTAAACAGGGGAAAATATGTTATTTAAAGGTTAAACTGTTTACATGCTTAGATGGGAAAACAATATCTGTAACAAACTCTATCACTGGGGCAGACAGAGGGGGATGGCCTGAGGATGTAGTTGTGAATGTATGATATGATGATATCAAAGAAAAAGACATTAAGGGTGTATTGGAAGAAGAGGAAAGGGGACAAAATAGGTCACCAGAAATGCAAAAGACCTATTACAATTGAAGCAAAGAAGGGAGAGGAATGAGCATTGTCTGAAGCTTGATCTCATCAGTTTTGGTTCAAAGTGGGAATAATTTAATCACTCAGTTGGATATAGAATTTTATCTAATCCTATATAGAAGTAGGAGGAGAAAGAGGAAAAGAAAAGGGAGGAGCAGGATAGAAAGGAGGGCAGAAATACTAGGAGAAAAGGTAAGAGAAGAGAAGAAGGGTTGATAAAAGATAAAGTAGTGGGTGGGGTAGGTTAAAAAAACCAAAACAAAACACTACTAAGGACAGGGTGGAAAGCAGGTACGAAAGTATATAAAGGGAAGAAAATAGGACTAAGGGAAATACAGAGCTGTAATCATAACTATGAATGTGAACAGGATGAACTTTCTCATAAAACGGCAGTGAATACCAGAGTGGATTAAAAAACATAATGCTACAATATGTTGTTTACAAGAAGCACCTTTGGGGCAGCTAGGTGGCTCAGTGGATTGAGTGGCAGCCCTGAAGTTGGAAGGACCTGAGTTCAAAATCCAGCCTCAGACACTTATTAATTCCTAGTTGTGTGACTCTGGGTAAGTCATTTTACCCCCCAAAAAACAAAAAAACAAACAAAAACCCAAGAAGCACATTTGACACAGAGAGACACATACAGAGTAAAGGTAAAGGGCTGGAACAGAATTTATTATGCTTAACTGAAGCAAAAAAAGCAGGGGTAGCCATTCTGATCTCAGATAAAGCAAAAGTAAAAAAAAGAAAAAATAAGTAAAAAGTAAAAAAATTAAAAGAGATAAGGAAGGAAAGTACATCTTGGTAAAGGGTACCATAAATAATCAAGTAGTAGTGATATTAAATGTATATGTACCTAGTAGTAGAGCATACAAATTCCTAGAGAAGATATTAAGCCTGTTACAGGAAAAAATAGATATCAAAACTATATTAGTGGGAGACTCTCCCTTCTCAGAATCAGAAAAATCTAATCACAAAATAAATAAGAAAGAAACTAGGGAAGTTAATAGGATCCTAGAAAACCTAGATATGATAGAACTCTGAAGAAAATTGAATAGAGACAGAAAGGAATATATCTTTTT